>NC_091988.1:125984350-126349953 GCF_044704955.1 Pristiophorus japonicus
CACTTTCTGGGTAACCACGTTCCCGTCACTCTCTGGGTAACCACATTCCCGACACTCTCTGGGTAAATGAGTTCCCGCCATTCTCTGGGTAAATGAGTTCCCGCCACTCTCTGGGTAAATGAGTTCCCGTCACTCTGGGTAAATGCGTTCCCGTCACTCTCTGGGTAAATGAGTTCCCTTCTCTCTCTGGGTAACCACATTCCCGTCACTCTCTGGGTAAATGAGTGACCGCCACTTTCTGGGTAAATGAGTTACCGCCACTCTCTGGTTAAATGAGTTCCCGCCATTCTCTGATAAATGAGTTCCCGTCACTCTCTCGGTAAATGAGTCCCCGTCACTTTCTGGGTAACCATGTTCCCGTCACTCTCTGGGTAAATGAGTTCCCGTCGCTCTCTGGGTAAATGCGTTCCCGTCACAATCTGGCTAAATGAGTTCCCGCCACTCTCTGGGTAACCACGTTCCCGTCACACTCTGGGTAAATGAGTTGCCGACACTCTCTGGGTTAATGAGTTCCCGACAATCGGTAAATGAGCTCCCGTCACTCTCTGGGTAAATGAGTTCCTGTCACTCTGGGAAAATGAGTTCCCGTCACACTCTGGGTAAATATGTTCCCGTCACACTCTGGGTAAATGAGTTCCCGTCACTCTCTGGGCAAATGAGTACCCGCCACTCTCTGGGTAACCACGTTCCCGTCACACTCTGGGTAAATGAGTTCCTGACACTCTCTGGGTAAATGAGTTCCCGACACTCTCTGGGGAAATGAGCACCCGTCACTCTCTCGGTAAATGAGTTCCCGTCACTCTCTGGGTAAATGAGTTCCCGTTACACTCTGGGTAAATCAGTTCCCGTCACTCTCTGGGTAAATGAGTACCCGCCACTCTCTGGGTAACCACGTTCCCGTCACACTCTGGGTAAATGAGTTCCCGACACTCTCTGGGGAAATGAGCACCCGTCACTCTCTCGGTAAATGAGTTCCCGTCACTCTCTGGGTAAATGAGTCCCCGTCACTTTCTGGGTAACCACGTTCCCGTCACTCTCTGGGTAACCACATTCCCGACACTCTCTGGGTAAATGAGTTCCCGCCACTCTCTGGGTAAATGAGTTCACGCCACTCTCTGGGTAAATGAGTTCCCGTCACTCTGGGTAAATGCGTTCCCGTCACTCTCTGGGTAAATGAGTTCCCTTCTCTCTATGGGTAACCACATTCCCGTCACTCTCTGTGTAAATGAGTTACCGCCACTCTCTGGGTAAATGAGCTCCCGTCACTCTCTGGGTAAATGAGTCCCCGTCACTCTCTGGGTAAATGAGTTCCCGACACTCTCTGGGTAAATGAGTTTCCGTCACTCTCTGGGTAAATGAGTCCCCGTCACTCTCTGGGTAAATGAGTCCCCGTCACTCTCTGGGTAAATGAGTTCCCGACACTCTCTGGGTAAATGTGTTTCCGTCATTCTCTGGGTAAATGAGTTCCCGTCACTCTCTGGGTAAATGAGTACCCGCCAATCTCTGGGTAACCACATTCCCGTCACAGTCTGGGTAAATGAGTTCCTGACACTCTCTGGGTAAATGAGTTCCTGACACTCTGGGGAAATGAGCACCCGTCACTCTCTCGGTAAATGAGTTCCCGTCACTCTCTGGGTAAATGAGTTCCCGTCATACTCTGGGTAAATTAGTTGCCTTCACTCTGGGTAAATGCGTTCCCGTCACTCTCTGGGTAACTGAGTTCCCGTCACTCTCTGGGTAACCACAATCCCGTCACTCTCTGGGTAAATGAGTTACCGCCACTCTCTGGGTAAATGAGTTACCTCCACTCTCTGGTTAAATGAGTTCCCGTCACTCTCTTGGTGAATGAGTCCCCGTCACTTTCTGGGTCACCATGTTCCCGTCACTCTCTGGATAAATGAGTTCCCGTCACTCTCTGGGTAACCACGTTCCCGTCACACTCTGGGTAAATGAGTTCCCGACACTCTCTGGGTTAATAAGTTCCCGACACACTCTGGGTAAATGAGTTCCCGTCACTCTCTCGGTAAATGTGTTCCCGTCACACTCTGGGTAAATGCGTTCCCGACACTCTGGGTAAATGCGTTCCCGTCACTCTCTGGGTAAATGATTTCCCGTCACTCTCTGGGTAAATGAGTTTCCGTCACTATCTGGGTAAATGAGTCCCCGTCACTCTCTGGGTAAATGAGTTCTCGTCACTCTGGGTAAATGCGTTCCCGTCACTCTCTGGGTAAATGAGTTCCCGTCACTCACTGGGTAACCACATTCCCATCACTCTCTGGGTAAATGAGTTACCGCCACTCTCTGGTAAATGAGTTACCGCCACTCTCTGGGTAAATGAGTTCCCATCACTCTCTGGGTAAATGAGTACCCGACACTCTCTGGGTAACCACATTCCCGTCACAGTCTGGGTAAATGAGTTCCTGACACTCTCTGGGTAAATGAGTTCCCGACACTCTGGGGAAATGCGCACCCGTCACTCTCTCGGTAAATGAGTTCCCGTCACTCTCTGGGTACATGAGTTCCCGTCACACTCTGGGTAAATCAGTTCCCGACACTCTCTCGGTAAATGAGTTGCCGACACATTCTGGGTAAATGAGTTCCCTTCACTCTGGGTAAATGCGTTCCCGTCACTCTCTGGGTAACTGAGTTCCCGTCACTCTCTGGGTAACCACATTCCCGACACACTCTGGGTAAATGAGTTTACGTCACTCTCTGGGTAAATGAGTTTCCGTCACTCTCTGGGTAAATGAGTTCCCGACACGCTCTGGGTAAATGAGTTCCCGACACTCTCTGGGTAAATGAGTTCCCGCCACTCTCTGGGTAACCACGTTCTCGTCACACTCTGGGTAAATGAGTTCGCGACACTCTTTGGGTAAATGAATTCCCGACACTCTCTGGGTAATTGAGTTCCCGACACTCTCTGGGTAAATGAGGTCCCGTCACTCTCTGGGTAAATGAGTTCCTGTCACTCTGGGTAAATGAGTTGCCGTCACACTCTGGGTAAATGAGTTCCTGCCACTCGCTCGGTAAATGCGTTCCCGTCACACTCTGGGTAAATGCGTTCCCGTCACAATCTGGATGAATGCGTTCCCGACACACTCTCGGTAAATGAGTTCCCGTCACACTCTGGGTAAATGAGTTCTCGTCACTCTGGGTAAATGCGTTCCCGTCACTCTCTGGGTAAATGAGTTCCCGTCACTCACTGGGTAACCACATTCCCATCACTCTCTGGGTAAATGAGTTACCGCCACTCTTTGGGTAAATGAGTTCCCGCTACTCTCTGGGTAAATGAGTTCCCGTCACTCTGGGTAAATGCGTTCCCGTCACTCTCTGGGTAAATTAGTTCCCTTCTCTCTATGGGTAACCACATTCCCGTCACTCTCTGTGTAAATGAGTTACCGCCACTCTCTGGGTAAATGAGCTCCCGTCACTCTCTGGGTAAATGAGTCCCCGTCACTCTCTGGGTAAATGAGTTCCCGACACTCTCTGGGTAAATGAGTTTCCGTCACTCTCTGGGTAAATGAGTCCCCGTCACTCTCTGGGTAAATGAGTCCCCGTCACTCTCTGGGTAAATGAGTTCCCGACACTCTCTGGGTAAATGTGTTTCCGTCATTCTCTGGGTAAATGAGTTCCCGTCACTCTCTGGGTAAATGAGTACCCGCCAATCTCTGGGTAACCACATTCCCGTCACAGTCTGGGTAAATGAGTTCCTGACACTCTCTGGGTAAATGAGTTCCTGACACTCTGGGGAAATGAGCACCTGTCACTCTCTCGGTAAATGAGTTCCCGTCACTCTCTGGGTAAATGAGTTCCCGTCATACTCTGGGTAAATGAGTTGCCTTCACTCTGGGTAAATGCGTTCCCGTCACTCTCTGGGTAACTGAGTTCCCGTCACTCTCTGGGTAACCACAATCCCGTCACTCTCTGGGTAAATGAGTTACCGCCACTCTCTGGGTAAATGAGTTACCTCCACTCTCTGGTTAAATGAGTTCCCGTCACTCTCTTGGTGAATGAGTCCCCGTCACTTTCTGGGTCACCATGTTCCCGTCACTCTCTGGATAAATGAGTTCCCGTCACTCTCTGGGTAACCACGTTCCCTTCACACTCTGGGTAAATGAGTTCCCGACACTCTCTGGGTTAATAAGTTCCCGACACACTCTGGGTAAATGAGTTCCCACCACTCTCTCGGTAAATGTGTTCCCGTCACACTCTGGGTAAATGCGTTCCCGACACTCTGGGTAAATGCGTTCCCGTCACTCTCTGGGTAAATGATTTCCCGTCACTCTCTGGGTAAATGAGTTTCCGTCACTATCTGGGTAAATGAGTCCCCGTCACTCTCTGGGTAAATGAGTCCCCGTCACTCTCTGGGTAGCCACATTCCCGTCACTCTCTGGGTAAATGAGTTACCGCCACTCTCTGGTAAATGAGTTACCGCCACTCTCTGGGTAAATGAGTTCCCATCACTCTCTGGGTACATGAGTACCCGACACTCTCTGGGTAACCACATTCCCGTCACAGTCTGGGTAAATGAGTTCCTGACACTCTCTGGGTAAATGAGTTCCCGACATTCTGGGGAAATGCGCACCCGTCACTCTCTCGGTAAATGAGTTCCCGTCACTCTCTGGGTACATGAGTTCCCGTCACACTCTGGGTAAATCAGTTCCCGACACTCTCTCGGTAAATGAGTTGCCGACACACTCTGGGTAAATGAGTTCCCTTCACTCTGGGTAAATGCGTTCCCGTCACTCTCTGGGTAACTGAGTTCCCGTCACTCTCTGGGTAACCACATTCCCGACACACTCTGGGTAAATGAGTTTCCGTCACTCTCTGGGTAAATGAGTTTCCGTCACTCTCTGGGTAAATGAGTTCCCGACACGCTCTGGGTAAATGAGTTCCCGACACTCTCTGGGTAAATGAGTTCCCGCCACTCTCTGGGTAACCACGTTCTCGTCACACTCTGGGTAAATGAGTTCGCGACACTCTTTGGGTAAATGAATTCCCGACACTCTCTGGGTAATTGAGTTCCCGACACTCTCTGGGTAAATGAGGTCCCGTCACTCTCTGGGTAAATGAGTTCCTGTCACTCTGGGTAAATGCGTTCCCGTCACACTCTGGGTAAATGCATTCCCGTCACAATCTGGATAAATGCGTTCCCGACACACTCTCGGTAAATGAGTTCCCGTCACAATCTGGGTAAATGAGTTCTCGTCACTCTGGGTAAATGCGTTCCCGTCACTCTCTGGGTAAATGAGTTCCCGTCACTCACTGGGTAACCACATTCCCATCACTCTCTGGGTAAATGAGTTACCGCCACTATCTGGGTAAATGAGTTCCCGCTACTCTCTGGGTAAATGAGTTCCCGCCACTCCTGGGTAAATGAGTTCCCGTCACTCTCTGGGTAAATGAGTCCCCGTCACTTTCTGGGCAACCACGTTCCCGTCACTCTCTGGGGAACCACATTCCCGACACTCTCTGGGTAAATGAGTTCCCGCCACTCTCTGGGTAAATGAGTTCCCGCCACTCTCTGGGTAAATGAGTTCGCGTCACTCTGGGTAAATGCGTTCCCGTCACTCTCTGGGTAAATGAGTTCCCTTCTCTCTCTGGGTAACCACATTCCCGCCACTCTCTGGGTAAATGAGTTACCGCCACTCTCTGGTTAAATGAGTTCCCGTCACTCTCTTGGTGAATGAGTCCCCGTCACTTTCTGGGTAACCATGTTCCCGTCACTCTCTGGATAAATGAGTTCCCGTCACTCTCTGGGTAACCACATTCCCGTCACACTCTGGGTAAATGAGTTCCCGACATTCTCTGGGTTAATAAGTTCCCGACACACTCTGGGTAAATGAGTTCCCGCCACTCTCTCGGTAAATGTGTTCCCGTCACACTCTGGGTAAATCAGTTCCCGACACTCTCTCGGTAAATGAGTTCCCGTCACACTCTGGGTAAATGATTTCCCGTCACTCTCTGGGTAAATGAGTTTCCGTCACTATCTGGGTAAATGAGTCCCCGTCACTCTCTGGGTAAATGAGTCCCCGTCACTCTCTGGATAACCACATTCCCGTCACTCTCTGGGTAAATGAGTTACCGCCACTCTCTGGGTAAATGAGTTACCGCCACTCTCTGGGTAAATGAGTTCCCATCACTCTCTGGGTAAATGAGTTCCCGACACTCACTGGGTAAATGAGTTTCCGTCACTCTCTGGGTCAATGAGTTTCCGTCACTCTCTGGGTCAATGAGTTTCCGTCACTCTCTGGGTAAATGAGCTCCCGTCACTCTCTGGGTAAATGAGTCCCTGTCACTCTCTGGGTAAATGCGTTCCCGTCACTCTCTGGGTAACTGAGTTCCCGTCACTCTCTGGGTAACCACATTCCCGACACTCTCTGGGTAAATGAGTTCCCGTCACTCTCTGGGTAAATGAGTTCCCGACACTCTCTGGGGAAATGAGCTCCCGCCACTCTCTGGGTAAATGAGTTCCCGCCACTCTCTGGGTCAATGAGTTCACGTCACTCTCTGGGTAACTGAGTTCCCGTCACTCTCTGGGTAACCACATTCCCGACACTCTCTGGGTAAATGAGTTCCCGTCACTCTCTGGGTAAATGAGTTCCCGACACGCTCTGGGTAAATGAGTTCCCGACACTCTCTGGGTAAATGAGTTCCCGACACTCTGGGTAAATGAGTTCCCGACACTCTCTGGGGAAATGAGCACCCGTCACTCTCTCGGTAAATGAGTTCCCGTCACTCTCTGGGTAAATGAGTTCCCGTCACACTCTGGGTAAATGAGTTCCCGTCACTCTCTGGGTAAATGAGTACCCGCCAATCTCTGGGTAACCACATTACCGTCACAGTCTGGGTAAATGAGTTCCTGACACTCTCTGGGGAAATGAGCAGCCGTCACTCTCTCGGTAAATGAGTTCCCGTCACTCTCTGGGTAAATGAGTTCCCGTCACACTCTGGCTAAATCAGTTCCCGACACTCTCTCGGTAAATGAGTTCCCGTCACACTCTGGGTAAATGAGTTCCCTTCACTCTGGGTAAATGCGTTCCCGTCACTCTCTGGGTAACTGAGTTCCCGTCAATCTCTGTGTAACCACATTCCCGACACTCTCTGGGTAAATGAGTTCCCGTCACTCTCTGGGTAAATGAGTTACCGCCACTCTCTGGGTAAATGAGTTCCCGCCACTCTCTGGGTAAATGAGTTCCCGCCACTCTCTGGGTCAATGAGTTCCCGTCATTCTCTCGGTAGATGAGTCCCCGTCACTTTCTGGGTAACCACGTTCCCGTCACTCTCTGGGTAACCACATTCCCGACACTCTCTGGGTAAATGAGTTCCCGCCATTCTCTGGGTAAATGAGTTCCCGCCACTCTCTGGGTAAATGAGTTCCCGTCACTCTGGGTAAATGCGTTCCCGTCACTCTCTGGGTAAATGAGTTCCCTTCTCTCTCTGGGTAACCACATTCCCGTCACTCTCTGGGTAAATGAGTGACCGCCACTTTCTGGGTAAATGAGTTACCGCCACTCTCTGGTTAAATGAGTTCCCGCCATTCTCTGATAAATGAGTTCCCGTCACTCTCTCGGTAAATGAGTCCCCGTCACTTTCTGGGTAACCATGTTCCCGTCACTCTCTGGGTAAATTAGTTCCCGTCGCTCTCTGGGTAAATGCGTTCCCGTCACAATCTGGCTAAATGAGTTCCCGCCACTCTCTGGGTAACCACGTTCCCGTCACACTCTGGGTAAATGAGTTGCCGACACTCTCTGGGTTAATGAGTTCCCGACAATCGGTAAATGAGCTCCCGTCACTCTCTGGGTAAATGAGTTCCTGTCACTCTGGGAAAATGAGTTCCCGTCACACTCTGGGTAAATATGTTCCCGTCACACTCTGGGTAAATGAGTTCCCGTCACTCTCTGGGCAAATGAGTACCCGCCACTCTCTGGGTAACCACGTTCCCGTCACACTCTGGGTAAATGAGTTCCTGACACTCTCTGGGTAAATGAGTTCCCGACACTCTCTGGGGAAATGAGCACCCGTCACTCTCTCGGTAAATGAGTTCCCGTCACTCTCTGGGTAAATGAGTTCCCGTTACACTCTGGGTAAATCAGTTCCCGTCACTCTCTGGGTAAATGAGTACCCGCCACTCTCTGGGTAACCACGTTCCCGTCACACTCTGGGTAAATGAGTTCCCGACACTCTCTGGGGAAATGAGCACCCGTCACTCTCTCGGTAAATGAGTTCCCGTCACTCTCTGGGTAAATGAGTCCCCGTCACTTTCTGGGTAACCACGTTCCCGTCACTCTCTGGGTAACCACATTCCCGACACTCTCTGGGTAAATGAGTTCCCGCCACTCTCTGGGTAAATGAGTTCACGCCACTCTCTGGGTAAATGAGTTCCCGTCACTCTGGGTAAATGCGTTCCCGTCACTCTCTGGGTAAATGAGTTCCCTTCTCTCTATGGGTAACCACATTCCCGTCACTCTCTGTGTAAATGAGTTACCGCCACTCTCTGGGTAAATGAGCTCCCGTCACTCTCTGGGTAAATGAGTCCCCGTCACTCTCTGGGTAAATGAGTTCCCGACACTCTCTGGGTAAATGAGTTTCCGTCACTCTCTGGGTAAATGAGTCCCCGTCACTCTCTGGGTAAATGAGTCCCCGTCACTCTCTGGGTAAATGAGTTCCCGACACTCTCTGGGTAAATGTGTTTCCGTCATTCTCTGGGTAAATGAGTTCCCGTCACTCTCTGGGTAAATGAGTACCCGCCAATCTCTGGGTAACCACATTCCCGTCACAGTCTGGGTAAATGAGTTCCTGACACTCTCTGGGTAAATGAGTTCCTGACACTCTGGGGAAATGAGCACCCGTCACTCTCTCGGTAAATGAGTTCCCGTCACTCTCTGGGTAAATGAGTTCCCGTCATACTCTGGGTAAATTAGTTGCCTTCACTCTGGGTAAATGCGTTCCCGTCACTCTCTGGGTAACTGAGTTCCCGTCACTCTCTGGGTAACCACAATCCCGTCACTCTCTGGGTAAATGAGTTACCGCCACTCTCTGGGTAAATGAGTTACCTCCACTCTCTGGTTAAATGAGTTCCCGTCACTCTCTTGGTGAATGAGTCCCCGTCACTTTCTGGGTCACCATGTTCCCGTCACTCTCTGGATAAATGAGTTCCCGTCACTCTCTGGGTAACCACGTTCCCGTCACACTCTGGGTAAATGAGTTCCCGACACTCTCTGGGTTAATAAGTTCCCGACACACTCTGGGTAAATGAGTTCCCGTCACTCTCTCGGTAAATGTGTTCCCGTCACACTCTGGGTAAATGCGTTCCCGACACTCTGGGTAAATGCGTTCCCGTCACTCTCTGGGTAAATGATTTCCCGTCACTCTCTGGGTAAATGAGTTTCCGTCACTATCTGGGTAAATGAGTCCCCGTCACTCTCTGGGTAAATGAGTTCTCGTCACTCTGGGTAAATGCGTTCCCGTCACTCTCTGGGTAAATGAGTTCCCGTCACTCACTGGGTAACCACATTCCCATCACTCTCTGGGTAAATGAGTTACCGCCACTCTCTGGTAAATGAGTTACCGCCACTCTCTGGGTAAATGAGTTCCCATCACTCTCTGGGTAAATGAGTACCCGACACTCTCTGGGTAACCACATTCCCGTCACAGTCTGGGTAAATGAGTTCCTGACACTCTCTGGGTAAATGAGTTCCCGACACTCTGGGGAAATGCGCACCCGTCACTCTCTCGGTAAATGAGTTCCCGTCACTCTCTGGGTACATGAGTTCCCGTCACACTCTGGGTAAATCAGTTCCCGACACTCTCTCGGTAAATGAGTTGCCGACACATTCTGGGTAAATGAGTTCCCTTCACTCTGGGTAAATGCGTTCCCGTCACTCTCTGGGTAACTGAGTTCCCGTCACTCTCTGGGTAACCACATTCCCGACACACTCTGGGTAAATGAGTTTACGTCACTCTCTGGGTAAATGAGTTTCCGTCACTCTCTGGGTAAATGAGTTCCCGACACGCTCTGGGTAAATGAGTTCCCGACACTCTCTGGGTAAATGAGTTCCCGCCACTCTCTGGGTAACCACGTTCTCGTCACACTCTGGGTAAATGAGTTCGCGACACTCTTTGGGTAAATGAATTCCCGACACTCTCTGGGTAATTGAGTTCCCGACACTCTCTGGGTAAATGAGGTCCCGTCACTCTCTGGGTAAATGAGTTCCTGTCACTCTGGGTAAATGAGTTGCCGTCACACTCTGGGTAAATGAGTTCCTGCCACTCGCTCGGTAAATGCGTTCCCGTCACACTCTGGGTAAATGCGTTCCCGTCACAATCTGGATGAATGCGTTCCCGACACACTCTCGGTAAATGAGTTCCCGTCACACTCTGGGTAAATGAGTTCTCGTCACTCTGGGTAAATGCGTTCCCGTCACTCTCTGGGTAAATGAGTTCCCGTCACTCACTGGGTAACCACATTCCCATCACTCTCTGGGTAAATGAGTTACCGCCACTCTTTGGGTAAATGAGTTCCCGCTACTCTCTGGGTAAATGAGTTCCCGTCACTCT
Source organism: Pristiophorus japonicus (assembly GCF_044704955.1). Classification (NCBI taxonomy): domain Eukaryota; kingdom Metazoa; phylum Chordata; class Chondrichthyes; family Pristiophoridae; genus Pristiophorus; species Pristiophorus japonicus. The sequence continues at coordinate 125,994,911 of NC_091988.1, forward strand.
GGGTAAATGCGTTCCCGTCACTCTCTGGGTAAATTAGTTCCCTTCTCTCTATGGGTAACCACATTCCCGTCACTCTCTGTGTAAATGAGTTACCGCCACTCTCTGGGTAAATGAGCTCCCGTCACTCTCTGGGTAAATGAGTCCCCGTCACTCTCTGGGTAAATGAGTTCCCGACACTCTCTGGGTAAATGAGTTTCCGTCACTCTCTGGGTAAATGAGTCCCCGTCACTCTCTGGGTAAATGAGTCCCCGTCACTCTCTGGGTAAATGAGTTCCCGACACTCTCTGGGTAAATGTGTTTCCGTCATTCTCTGGGTAAATGAGTTCCCGTCACTCTCTGGGTAAATGAGTACCCGCCAATCTCTGGGTAACCACATTCCCGTCACAGTCTGGGTAAATGAGTTCCTGACACTCTCTGGGTAAATGAGTTCCTGACACTCTGGGGAAATGAGCACCTGTCACTCTCTCGGTAAATGAGTTCCCGTCACTCTCTGGGTAAATGAGTTCCCGTCATACTCTGGGTAAATGAGTTGCCTTCACTCTGGGTAAATGCGTTCCCGTCACTCTCTGGGTAACTGAGTTCCCGTCACTCTCTGGGTAACCACAATCCCGTCACTCTCTGGGTAAATGAGTTACCGCCACTCTCTGGGTAAATGAGTTACCTCCACTCTCTGGTTAAATGAGTTCCCGTCACTCTCTTGGTGAATGAGTCCCCGTCACTTTCTGGGTCACCATGTTCCCGTCACTCTCTGGATAAATGAGTTCCCGTCACTCTCTGGGTAACCACGTTCCCTTCACACTCTGGGTAAATGAGTTCCCGACACTCTCTGGGTTAATAAGTTCCCGACACACTCTGGGTAAATGAGTTCCCACCACTCTCTCGGTAAATGTGTTCCCGTCACACTCTGGGTAAATGCGTTCCCGACACTCTGGGTAAATGCGTTCCCGTCACTCTCTGGGTAAATGATTTCCCGTCACTCTCTGGGTAAATGAGTTTCCGTCACTATCTGGGTAAATGAGTCCCCGTCACTCTCTGGGTAAATGAGTCCCCGTCACTCTCTGGGTAGCCACATTCCCGTCACTCTCTGGGTAAATGAGTTACCGCCACTCTCTGGTAAATGAGTTACCGCCACTCTCTGGGTAAATGAGTTCCCATCACTCTCTGGGTACATGAGTACCCGACACTCTCTGGGTAACCACATTCCCGTCACAGTCTGGGTAAATGAGTTCCTGACACTCTCTGGGTAAATGAGTTCCCGACATTCTGGGGAAATGCGCACCCGTCACTCTCTCGGTAAATGAGTTCCCGTCACTCTCTGGGTACATGAGTTCCCGTCACACTCTGGGTAAATCAGTTCCCGACACTCTCTCGGTAAATGAGTTGCCGACACACTCTGGGTAAATGAGTTCCCTTCACTCTGGGTAAATGCGTTCCCGTCACTCTCTGGGTAACTGAGTTCCCGTCACTCTCTGGGTAACCACATTCCCGACACACTCTGGGTAAATGAGTTTCCGTCACTCTCTGGGTAAATGAGTTTCCGTCACTCTCTGGGTAAATGAGTTCCCGACACGCTCTGGGTAAATGAGTTCCCGACACTCTCTGGGTAAATGAGTTCCCGCCACTCTCTGGGTAACCACGTTCTCGTCACACTCTGGGTAAATGAGTTCGCGACACTCTTTGGGTAAATGAATTCCCGACACTCTCTGGGTAATTGAGTTCCCGACACTCTCTGGGTAAATGAGGTCCCGTCACTCTCTGGGTAAATGAGTTCCTGTCACTCTGGGTAAATGAGTTGCCGTCACACTCTGGGTAAATGAGTTCCTGCCACTCGCTCGGTAAATGCGTTCCCGTCACACTCTGGGTAAATGCGTTCCCGTCACTCTCTGGGTAAATGAGTTCCCGTCACTCACTGGGTAACCACATTCCCATCACTCTCTGGGTAAATGAGTTACCGCCACTCTTTGGGTAAATGAGTTCCCGCTACTCTCTGGGTAAATGAGTTCCCGCCACTCTCTGGGTAAATGAGTTCCCGTCACTCTCTGGGTGAATGAGTCCCCATCACTTTCTGGGTAACCACGTTCCCGTCACTCTCTGGGTAACCACATTCCCGACACTCTCTGGGTAAATGAGTTCCCGCCACTCTCTGGGTAAATGAGTTCCCGCCACTCTCTGGGTAAATGAGTTCCTGTCACTCTGGGTAAATGCGTTCCCGTCACTCTCTGGGTAAATGAGTTCCCTTCTCTCTCTGGGTAACCACATTCCCGTCACTCTCTGGGTAAATAAGTTACCGCCACTCTCTGGGTAAATGAGTTACCGCCACTCTCTGGTTAAATGAGTTCCCGTCACTCTCTGGGTAACCACATTCCCGTCACTCTCTGGATAAATGAGTTCCCGTCACTCTCTGGGTAACCACATTCCCGTCACACTCTGGGTAAATGTGTTCCCGACACTCTCTGTGTTGATAAGTTCCCGACACACTCTGGGTAAATGAGTTCCCGCCACTCTCTCGGTAAATGTGTTCCCGTCACACTCTGGGTAAATGCGTTCCCGACACTCTGGGTAAATGCGTTCCCGTCACTCTCTGGGTAAATGATTTCCCGTCACTCTCTGGGTAAATGAGTTACCGCCACTCTCTGGGTAAATGAGTTACCGCCACTCTCTGGGTAAATGAGTTCCCGTCACTCTCTGGGTAAATGAGTTCCCGACACTCACTGGGTAAATGAGATTCCGTCACTCTTTGGGTCAATGAGTTTCCGTCACTCTCTGGGTAAATGAGTTTCCGTCACTATTTGGGTAAATGAGTCCCCGTCACTCTCTGAGTAAATGAGTCCCCATCACTCTCTGGGTAAATGAGATCCCGACACTCTCTGGGTAAATGAGTTTCCGTTATTCTCTGGGTAAATGAGTTCCCATCACTCTCTGGGTAAATGAGTACCCGCCACTCTCTGGGTAACCATGTTCCCGTCACACTCTGGGTAAATGAGTTCCTGACACTCTCTGGGTAAATGAGTTCCCGACACTCTCTGGGGAAATGAGCACCCGTCACTCTCTCGGTAAATGAGTTCCCGTCACTCTCTGGGTAAATGAGTTCCCATCACACCCTGGGTAAATCAGTTCCCGACACTCTTTCGGTAAATGAGTTCCCGTCACACTCTGCGTAAATGAGTTCCCTTCACTCTGGGTAAATGCGTTCCCGTCACTCTCTGGGTAACTGAGTTCCCGTCACTCTCTGGGTAACCACATTCCCGACACTCTCTGGGTAAATGAGTTCCCGTCACTTTCTGTGTAAATGAGTTACCGCCACTCTCTGGGTAAATGAGTTCCCGCCACTCTCTGGGTAAATGAGTTCCCGCCACTCTCTGGGTCAATGAGTTCACGTCACTCTCTGGGTAACTGAGTTCCCGTCACTCTCTGGGTAACCACATTCTCGACACTCTCTGGGTAAATGAGTTCCCGTCACTCTCTGGGTAAATGAGTTCCCGACACGCTCTGGGTAAATGAGTTCCCGACACTCTCTGGGTAAATGAGTTCCCGACACTCTGGGAAAAATGAGTTCCCGACACTCTCTGGGGAAATGAGCACCCGTCACTCTCTCGGTAAATGAGTTCCCGTCACACTCTGGGTAAATGAGTTCCTGTCACTCTCTGGGTAAATGAGTACCCGCCAATCTCTGGGTAACCACATTCCCGTCACAGTCTGGGTAAATGAGTTCCTGACACTCTCTGGGTAAATGAGTTACCGCCACTCTCTGGGTAAATGTGTTCCCGCTACTCTCTGGTAAATGAGTTCCCGCCACTCTCTGGGTAAATGAGTTCCCGTCACTCTCTGGGTAAATGAGTCCCCGTCACTTTCTGGGTAACCACGTTCCCGTCACACTCTGGGTAAATGAGTTCCCGTCACTCTCTGGGTAAATGAGTACCCGCCACTCTCTGGGTAACCACATTCCCGTCACAGTCTGGGTAAATGAGTTCCTGACACTCTCTGGGTAAATGAGTTCCCGACACTCTGGGGAAATGCACACCCGTCACTCTCTCGGTAAATGAGTTCCCGTCACTCTCTGGGTAAATGAGTTCCCGTCACACTCTGGGTAAATCAGTTCCCGACACTCTCTCGGTAAATGAGTTCCCGTCACACTCTGGGTAAATGAGTTCCCTTCACTCTGGGTAAATGCGTTCCCGTCACTCTCTGGGTAACTGAGTTCCCGTCACTCTCTGGGTAACCACATTCCCGACACTCTCTGGATAAATGAGTTCCCGTCACTCTCTGGGTAAATGAGTTACCGCCACTCTCTGGGTAAATGAGTTCCCGCCACTCTCTGGGTAAATGAGTTCCCGCCACTCTCTGGGTCAATGAGTTCCCGTCATTCTCTCGGTAAATGAATCCCCGTCACTTTCTGGGTAATCACGTTCCCTTCACTCTCTGGGTAAATGAGTCCCCGTCACTTTCTGGGTAACCACGTTCCCGTCACTCTCTCGGTAACCACATTCCCGACACTCTCTGGGTAAATGAGTTCCCGCCGCTCTCTGGGTAAATGAGTTCCCGCCACTCTCTGGGTAAATGAGTTCCCGTCACTCTGGGTAAATGCGTTCCCGTCACTCTCTGGGTAAATGAGTTCCCTTCTCTCTCTGGGTAATCACATTCCCGTCACTCTCTGGGTAAATGAGTGACCGCCACTCTCTGGGTAAATGAGTTACCGCCACTCTCTGGTTAAATGAGTTCACGCCAGTCTCTGGGTAAATGAGTACCCGCCACTCTCTGGGTAACCACGTTCCCGTCACACTCTGGGTAAATGAGTTCCTGACACTCTCTGGGTAAATGAGCACCCGTCACTCTCTCGGTAAATTAGTTCCCGTCACTCTCTGGGTAAATGAGTTACCGTCACACTCTGGGTAAATCAGTTCCCGACACTCTCTCGGTAAATGAGTTCCCGTCACTCTCTGGGTAAATGAGTTCCCTTCACTCTGGGTAAATGCGTTTCCGTCGCTCTCTGGGTAACTGAGTTCCCGTCACTCTCTGGGTAAATGAGTTCCCGCCACTCTCTGGGTAAATGAGTTCCCGCCACTCTCTGGGTAAATGAGTTCCCGCCACTCTCTGGGTAAATGAGTTCCCGCCACTCTCTGAGTCAATGCGTCCCCGTCACTTTCTGGGTAACCACGTTCCCGTCACTCTCTGGGTAAATGAGCTCCCGTCACTCTCTGGGTAAATGAGTCCCCGTCACTCTCTGGGTAAATGAGTTCCCGCCACTCTCTGGGTAACCACGTTCTCGTCACACTCTGTGTAAATGAGTTCCCTTCTCTCTCTGGGTAACCACATTCCCGTCACTCTCTGGGTAAATGAGTGACCGCCACTCTTGGGTAAATGAGTTAACGCCACTCTCTGGTTAAATGAGTTCCCGTCACTCTCTCGGTAAATGAGTCCCCGTCACTTTCTGGGTAACCATGTTCCCGTCACTCTCTGGGTAAATGAGTTCCCGACCCTCTCTGGGTTAATGAGTTCCAGCCACTCTCTGGGTAACCACGTTCCCGTCACACTCTGGGTAAATGAGTTCCCGACACTCTCTGGGTTAATGAGTTCCCGACACTCTCGGTAAATGAGCTCCCGTCACTCTCTGGGTAAATGAGTTCCTGTCACTCTGGGAAAATGAGTTCCCGTCACACTCTGGGTAAATATGTTCCCGTCACTCTCTGGGCAAATGAGTACCCGCCACTCTCTGGGTAACCACGTTCCCGTCACACTCTGGGTGAATGAGTTCCTGACACTCTCTGGGGAAATGAGCACCCGTCACTCTCTCGGTAAAGGAGTTCCCGTCACTCTCTGGGTAAATGAGTTCCCGTCACACTCTGGGTAAATCAATTCCCGTCACTCTCTGGGTAAATGAGTACCCGCCACTCTCTGGGTAACCACGTTCCCGTCACACTCTGGGTAAATGAGTTCCTGACACTCTCTGGGTAAATGAGTTCCCGACACTCTCTGGTGAAATGAGCACCCGTCACTCTCTCGGTAAATGAGTTCCCGTCACTCTCTGGGTAAATGAGTCCCCGTCACTTTCTGGGTAACCACGTTCCCGTCACTCTCTGGGTAACCGCATTCCCGACACTCTCTGGGTAAATGAGTTCCCGCCACTCTCTGGGTAAATGAGTTCCCGCCACTCTCTGGGTAAATGAGTTCCCGTCACTCTGGGTAAATGCGTTCCCGTCACTCTCTGGGTAAATGAGTTCCCTTCTCTCTCTGGGTAACCACATTCCCGTCACTCTCTGGGTAAATGAGTGACCACCACTCTCTGGGTAAATGAGTTACCGCCACTCTCTGGTTAAATGAGTTCCCGCCAGTCTCTGATAAATGAGTTCCCGTCACTCTCTCGGTAAATGAGTCCCCGTCACTTTCTGGGTAACCATGTTCCCGTCACTCTCTGGGTAAATGAGTTCCCGTCATTCTCTGGGTAAATGCGTTCCCGTCACAATCTGGCTAAATGAGTTCCCGCCACTCTCTGGGTAACCACGTTCCCGTCACACTCTGGGTAAATGAGTTCCCGACACTCTCTGGGTTAATGAGTTCCCGACACTCTCGGTAAATGAGCTCCCGTCACTCTCTGGGTAAATGAGTTCCTGTCACTCTGGGAAAATGAGTTCCCGTCAGACTCTGGGTAAATATGTTCCCGTCACACTCTGGGTAAATGAGTTCCCGTCACTCTCTGGGTAAATGAGTACCCGCCACTCTCTGGGTAACCACGTTCCCGTCACACTCTGGGTAAATGAGTTCCTGACACTCTCTGGGTAAATGAGTTCCCGACACTCTCTGGGGAAATGAGCACCCGTCACTCTCTCGGTAAATGAGTTCCCGTCACTCTCTGGGTAAATGAGTCCCCGTCACACTCTGGGTAAATCAGTTCCCGTCACTCTCAGGGTAAATGAGTACCCGCCACTCTCTGGGTAACCACGTTCCCGTCACACTCTGGGTAAATGAGTTCCTGACACTCTCTGGGTAAATGAGTTCCCGACACACTCTGGGGAAATGAGCACCCGTCACTCTCTCGGTAAATGAGTTCCCGTCACTCTCTGGGTAAATGAGTCCCCGTCACTTTCTGGGTAACCACGTTCCCGACACTCTCTGGGTAAATGAGTTCCCGCCACTCTCTGGGTAAATGAGTTCCCGTCACTCTCTGGGTAAATGAGTTCCCGTCACACTCTGGGTAAATCAGTTCCCGACACTCTCTCGGTAAATGAGTTCCCGTCACACTCTGGGTAAATGAGTTCCCTTCACTCTGGGTAAATGCGTTCCCGTCACTCTCTGGGTAACTGAGTTCCCGTCACTCTCTGGGTAACCACATTCCCGACACTCTCTGGATAAATGAGTTCCCGTCACTCTCTGGGTAAATGAGTTACCGCCACTCTCTGGGTAAATGAGTTCCCGCCACTCTCTGGGTAAATGAGTTCCCGCCACTCTCTGGGTCAATGAGTTCCCGTCATTCTCTCGGTAAATGAGTCCCCGTCACTTTCTGGGTAATCACGTTCCCTTCACTCTCTGGGTAAATGAGTCCCCGTCACTTTCTGGGTAACCACGTTCCCGTCACTCTCTGGGTAACCACATTCCCGACACTCTCTGGGTAAATGAGTTCCCGCCACTCTCTGGGTAAATGAGTTCCCGCCACTCTCTGGGTAAATGAGTTCCCGTCACTCTGGGTAAATGCGTTCCCGTCACTCTCTGGGTAAATGAGTTCCCTTCTCTCTCTGGGTAATCACATTCCCGTCACTCTCTGGGTAAATGAGTGACCGCCACTCTCTGGGTAAATGAGTTACCGCCACTCTCTGGTTAAATGAGTTCCCGCCAGTCTCTGATAAATGAGTTCCCGTCACTCTCTCGGTAAATGAGTCCCCGTCACTTTCTGGGTAACCATGTTCCCGTCACTCTCTGGGTAAATGAGTTCCCGTCACTCTCTGGGTAAATGCGTTCCCGTCACAATCTGGCTAAATGAGTTCCCGCCACTCTCTGGGTAACCACGTTCCCGTCACACTCTGGTAAAATGAGTTCCCGACACTCTCTGGGTTAATGAGTTCCCGACACTCTCGGTAAATGAGCTCCCGTCACTCTCTGGGTAAATGAGTTCCTGTCACTCTGGGAAAATGAGTTCCCGTCACACTCTGGGCAAATGAGTTCTCGTCACTCTGGGTAAATGCGTTCCCGTCACTCTCTGGGTAAATGAGTTCCCGACACACTCTCGGTAAATGAGTTCCCGTCACTCTCTGGGTAAATGAGTTACCGCCACTCTCTGGGTAAATGAGTTCCCGCTACTCTCTGGGTAACCACATTCCCGTCACAGTCTGGGTAAATGAGTTCCCGCCACTCTCTGGGTAAATGAGTTCCCGTCACTCTGGGTAAATGCGTTCCCGTCACTCTCTGGGTAAATGAGTTCCCTTCTCTCTCTGGGTAATCACATTCCCGACACACTCTGGGTAAATGAGTTTCCGTCACTCTCTGGGTAAATGAGTTTCCGTCACTCTCTGGGTAAATGAGTTCCCGACACGCTCTGGGTAAATGAGTTCCCGACACTCTCTGGGTAAATGAGTTCCCGCCACTCTCTGGGTAACCACGTTCTCGTCACACCTTGGGTAAATGAGTTCGCGACACTCTTTGGGTAAATGAATTCCCGACACTCTCTGGGTAATTGAGTTCCCGACACTCTCTGGGTAAATGAGGTCCCGTCACTCTCTGGGTAAATGAGTTCCTGTCACTCTGGGTAAATGAGTTGCCGTCACACTCTGGGTAAATGAGTTCCTGCCACTCGCTCGGTAAATTCGTTCCCGTCACACTCTGGGTAAATGCGTTCCCGTCACAATCTGGATAAATGCGTTCCCGACACACTCTCGGTAAATGAGTTCCCGTCACACTCTGGGTAAATGAGTTCTCGTCACTCTGGGTAAATGCGTTCCCGTCACTCTCTGGGTAAATGAGTTCCCGTCACTCACTGGGTAACCACATTCCCATCACTCTCTGGGTAAATGAGTTACCGCCACTCTTTGGGTAAATGAGTTCCCGCTACTCTCTGGGTAAATGAGTTCCCGCCACTCTCTGGGTAAATGAGTTCCCGTCACTCTCTGGGTGAATGAGTCCCCATCACTTTCTGGGTAACCACGTTCCCGTCACTCTCTGGGTAACCACATTCCCGACACTCTCTGGGTAAATGAGTTCCCGCCACTCTCTGGGTAAATGAGTTCCCGCCACTCTCTGGGTAAATGAGTTCCTGTCACTCTGGGTAAATGCGTTCCCGTCACTCTCTGGGTAAATGAGTTCCCTTCTCTCTCTGGGTAACCACATTCCCGTCACTCTCTGGGTAAATAAGTTACCGCCACTCTCTGGGTAAATGAGTTACCGCCACTCTCTGGTTAAATGAGTTCCCGTCACTCTCTGGGTAACCACATTCCCGTCACTCTCTGGATAAATGAGTTCCCGTCACTCTCTGGGTAACCACATTCCCGTCACACTCTGGGTAAATGTGTTCCCGACACTCTCTGGGTTGATAAGTTCCCGACACACTCTGGGTAAATGAGTTCCCGCCACTCTCTCGGTAAATGTGTTCCCGTCACACTCTGGGTAAATGCGTTGCCGACACTCTGGGTAAATGCGTTCCCGTCACTCTCTGGGTAAATGATTTCCCGTCACTCTCTGGGTAAATGAGTTACCGCCACTCTCTGGGTAAATGAGTTACCGCCACTCTCTGGGTAAATGAGTTCCCGTCACTCTCTGGGTAAATGAGTTCCCGACACTCACTGGGTAAATGAGATTCCGTCACTCTTTGGGTCAATGAGTTTCCGTCACTCTCTGGGTAAATGAGCTCCCGTCACTCTCTGGGTAAATGAGTCCCCGTCACTCTCTGGGTAAATGAGTTCCCGACACTCTCTGGGTAAATGAGTTTCCGTCACTATTTGGGTAAATGAGTCCCCGTCACTCTCTGAGTAAATGAGTCCCCATCACTCTCTGGGTAAATGAGTTCCCGACACTCTCTGGGTAAATGAGTTTCCGTTATTCTCTGGGTAAATGAGTCCCCGTCACTCTCTGGGTAAATGAGTTCCCGACACTCTCTGGGTAAATGAGTTTCCGTCACTATTTGGGTAAATGAGTTCCCGTCACTCTCTGGGTAAATGAGTTCCCGTCACACTCTGGGTAAATGAGTTCCCGTCACTCTCTGGGTAAATGAGTACCCGCCAATCTCTGGGTAACCACATTACCGTCACAGTCTGGGTAAATGAGTTCCTGACACTCTCTGGGGAAATGAGCAGCCGTCACTCTCTCGGTAAATGAGTTCCCGTCACTCTCTGGGTAAATGAGTTCCCGTCACACTCTGGCTAAATCAGTTCCCGACACTCTCTCGGTAAATGAGTTCCCGTCACACTCTGGGTAAATGAGTTCCCTTCACTCTGGGTAAATGCGTTCCCGTCACTCTCTGGGTAACTGAGTTCCCGTCAATCTCTGTGTAACCACATTCCCGACACTCTCTGGGTAAATGAGTTCCCGTCACTCTCTGGGTAAATGAGTTACCGCCACTCTCTGGGTAAATGAGTTCCCGCCACTCTCTGGGTAAATGAGTTCCCGCCACTCTCTGGGTCAATGAGTTCCCGTCATTCTCTCGGTAGATGAGTCCCCGTCACTTTCTGGGTAACCACGTTCCCGTCACTCTCTGGGTAACCACATTCCCGACACTCTCTGGGTAAATGAGTTCCCGCCATTCTCTGGGTAAATGAGTTCCCGCCACTCTCTGGGTAAATGAGTTCCCGTCACTCTGGGTAAATGCGTTCCCGTCACTCTCTGGGTAAATGAGTTCCCTTCTCTCTCTGGGTAACCACATTCCCGTCACTCTCTGGGTAAATGAGTGACCGCCACTTTCTGGGTAAATGAGTTCCCGCCAGTCTCTGATAAATGAGTTCCCGTCACTCTCTCGGTAAATGAGTCCCCGTCACTTTCTGGGTAACCATGTTCCCGTCACTCTCTGGGTAAATTAGTTCCCGTCGCTCTCTGGGTAAATGCGTTCCCGTCACAATCTGGCTAAATGAGTTCCCGCCACTCTCTGGGTAACCACGTTCCCGTCACACTCTGGGTAAATGAGTTCCCGACACTCTCTGGGTTAATGAGTTCCCGACAATCGGTAAATGAGCTCCCTTCACTCTCTGGGTAAATGAGTTCCTGTCACTCTGGGAAAATGAGTTCCCGTCACACTCTGGGTAAATATGTTCCCGTCACACTCTGGGTAAATGAGTTCCCGTCACTCTCTGGGCAAATGAGTACCCGCCACTCTCTGGGTAACCATGTTCCCGTCACACTCTGGGTAAATGAGTTCCTGACACTCTCTGGGTAAATGAGTTGCCGTCACACTCTGGGTAAATGAGTTCCTGCCACTCGCTCGGTAAATTCGTTCCCGTCACACTCTGGGTAAATGCGTTCCCGTCACAATCTGGATAAATGCGTTCCCGACACACTCTCGGTAAATGAGTTCCCGTCACACTCTGGGTAAATGAGTTCTCGTCACTCTGGGTAAATGCGTTCCCGTCACTCTCTGGGTAAATGAGTTCCCGTCACTCACTGGGTAACCACATTCCCATCACTCTCTGGGTAAATGAGTTACCGCCACTCTTTGGGTAAATGAGTTCCCGCTACTCTCTGGGTAAATGAGTTCCCGCCACTCTCTGGGTAAATGAGTTCCCGTCACTCTCTGGGTGAATGAGTCCCCATCACTTTCTGGGTAACCACGTTCCCGTCACTCTCTGGGTAACCACATTCCCGACACTCTCTGGGTAAATGAGTTCCCGCCACTCTCTGGGTAAATGAGTTCCCGCCACTCTCTGGGTAAATGAGTTCCTGTCACTCTGGGTAAATGCGTTCCCGTCACTCTCTGGGTAAATGAGTTCCCTTCTCTCTCTGGGTAACCACATTCCCGTCACTCTCTGGGTAAATAAGTTACCGCCACTCTCTGGGTAAATGAGTTACCGCCACTCTCTGGTTAAATGAGTTCCCGTCACTCTCTGGGTAACCACATTCCCGTCACTCTCTGGATAAATGAGTTCCCGTCACTCTCTGGGTAACCACATTCCCGTCACACTCTGGGTAAATGTGTTCCCGACACTCTCTGGGTTGATAAGTTCCCGACACACTCTGGGTAAATGAGTTCCCGCCACTCTCTCGGTAAATGTGTTACCGTCACACTCTGGGTAAATGCGTTGCCGACACTCTGGGTAAATGCGTTCCCGTCACTCTCTGGGTAAATGATTTCCCGTCACTCTCTGGGTAAATGAGTTACCGCCACTCTCTGGGTAAATGAGTTACCGCCACTCTCTGGGTAAATGAGTTCCCGTCACTCTCTGGGTAAATGAGTTCCCGACACTCACTGGGTAAATGAGATTCCGTCACTCTTTGGGTCAATGAGTTTCCGTCACTCTCTGGGTAAATGAGCTCCCGTCACTCTCTGGGTAAATGAGTCCCCGTCACTCTCTGGGTAAATGAGTTCCCGACACTCTCTGGGTAAATGAGTTTCCGTCACTATTTGGGTAAATGAGTCCCCGTCACTCTCTGAGTAAATGAGTCCCCATCACTCTCTGGGTAAATGAGTTCCCGACACTCTCTGGGTAAATGAGTTTCCGTTATTCTCTGGGTAAATGAGTCCCCGTCACTCTCTGGGTAAATGAGTTCCCGACACTCTCTGGGTAAATGAGTTTCCGTCACTATTTGGGTAAATGAGTTCCCGTCACTCTCTGGGTAAATGAGTTCCCGTCACACTCTGGGTAAATGAGTTCCCGTCACTCTCTGGGTAAATGAGTACCCGCCAATCTCTGGGTAACCACATTACCGTCACAGTCTGGGTAAATGAGTTCCTGACACTCTCTGGGGAAATGAGCAGCCGTCACTCTCTCGGTAAATGAGTTCCCGTCACTCTCTGGGTAAATGAGTACCCGCCAATCTCTGGGTAACCACATTACCGTCACAGTCTGGGTAAATGAGTTCCTGACACTCTCTGGGGAAATGAGCAGCCGTCACTCTCTCGGTAAATGAGTTCCCGTCACTCTCTGGGTAAATGAGTTCCCGTCACACTCTGGCTAAATCAGTTCCCGACACTCTCTCGGTAAATGAGTTCCCGTCACACTCTGGGTAAATGAGTTCCCTTCACTCTGGGTAAATGCGTTCCCGTCACTCTCTGGGTAACTGAGTTCCCGTCAATCTCTGTGTAACCACATTCCCGACACTCTCTGGGTAAATGAGTTCCCGTCACTCTCTGGGTAAATGAGTTACGGCCACTCTCTGGGTAAATGAGTTCCCGCCACTCTCTGGGTAAATGAGTTCCCGCCACTCTCTGGGTCAATGAGTTCCCGTCATTCTCTCGGTAGATGAGTCCCCGTCACTTTCTGGGTAACCACGTTCCCGTCACTCTCTGGGTAACCACATTCCCGACACTCTCTGGGTAAATGAGTTCCCGCCATTCTCTGGGTAAATGAGTTCCCGCCACTCTCTGGGTAAATGAGTTCCCGTCACTCTGGGTAAATGCGTTCCCGTCACTCTCTGGGTAAATGAGTTCCCTTCTCTCTCTGGGTAACCACATTCCCGTCACTCTCTGGGTAAATGAGTGACCGCCACTTTCTGGGTAAATGAGTTCCCGCCAGTCTCTGATAAATGAGTTCCCGTCACTCTCTCGGTAAATGAGTCCCCGTCACTTTCTGGGTAACCATGTTCCCGTCACTCTCTGGGTAAATTAGTTCCCGTCGCTCTCTGGGTAAATGCGTTCCCGTCACAATCTGGCTAAATGAGTTCCCGCCACTCTCTGGGTAACCACGTTCCCGTCACACTCTGGGTAAATGAGTTCCCGACACTCTCTGGGTTAATGAGTTCCCGACAATCGGTAAATGAGCTCCCGTCACTCTCTGGGTAAATGAGTTCCTGTCACTCTGGGAAAATGAGTTCCCGTCACACTCTGGGTAAATATGTTCCCGTCACACTCTGGGTAAATGAGTTCCCGTCACTCTCTGGGCAAATGAGTACCCGCCACTCTCTGGGTAACCATGTTCCCGTCACACTCTGGGTAAATGAGTTCCTGACACTCTCTGGGTAAATGAGTTCCCGACACTCTCTGGGGAAATGAGCACCCGTCACTCTCTCGGTAAATGAGTTCCCGTCACTCTCTGGGTAAATGAGTTCCCGTTACACTCTGGGTAAATCAGTTCCCGTCACTCTCTGGGTAAATGAGTACCCGCCACTCTCTGGGTAACCACGTTCCCGTCACACTCTGGGTAAATGAGTTCCCGACACTCTCTGGGGAAATGAGCACCCGTCACTCTCTCGGTAAATGAGTTCCCGTCACTCTCTGGGTAAATGAGTCCCCGTCACTTTCTGGGTAACCACGTTCCCGTCACTCTCTGGGTAACCACATTCCCGACACTCTCTGGGTAAATGAGTTCCCGCCACTCTCTGGGTAAATGAGTTCACGCCACTCTCTGGGTAAATGAGTTCCCGTCACTCTGGGTAAATGCGTTCCCGTCACTCTCTGGGTAAATGAGTTCCCTTCTCTCTATGGGTAACCACATTCCCGTCACTCTCTGTGTAAATGAGTTACCGCCACTCTCTGGGTAAATGAGCTCCCGTCACTCTCTGGGTAAATGAGTCCCCGTCACTCTCTGGGTAAATGAGTTCCCGACACTCTCTGGGTAAATGAGTTTCCGTCACTCTCTGGGTAAATGAGTCCCCGTCACTCTCTGGGTAAATGAGTCCCCGTCACTCTCTGGGTAAATGAGTTCCCGACACTCTCTGGGTAAATGTGTTTCCGTCATTCTCTGGGTAAATGAGTTCCCGTCACTCTCTGGGTAAATGAGTACCCGCCAATCTCTGGGTAACCACATTCCCGTCACAGTCTGGGTAAATGAGTTCCTGACACTCTCTGGGTAAATGAGTTCCTGACACTCTGGGGAAATGAGCACCCGTCACTCTCTCGGTAAATGAGTTCCCGTCACTCTCTGGGTAAATGAGTTCCCGTCATACTCTGGGTAAATTAGTTGCCTTCACTCTGGGTAAATGCGTTCCCGTCACTCTCTGGGTAACTGAGTTCCCGTCACTCTCTGGGTAACCACAATCCCGTCACTCTCTGGGTAAATGAGTTACCGCCACTCTCTGGGTAAATGAGTTACCTCCACTCTCTGGTTAAATGAGTTCCCGTCACTCTCTTGGTGAATGAGTCCCCGTCACTTTCTGGGTCACCATGTTCCCGTCACTCTCTGGATAAATGAGTTCCCGTCACTCTCTGGGTAACCACGTTCCCGTCACACTCTGGGTAAATGAGTTCCCGACACTCTCTGGGTTAATAAGTTCCCGACACACTCTGGGTAAATGAGTTCCCGTCACTCTCTCGGTAAATGTGTTCCCGTCACACTCTGGGTAAATGCGTTCCCGACACTCTGGGTAAATGCGTTCCCGTCACTCTCTGGGTAAATGATTTCCCGTCACTCTCTGGGTAAATGAGTTTCCGTCACTATCTGGGTAAATGAGTCCCCGTCACTCTCTGGGTAAATGAGTCCCCGTCACTCTCTGGGTAGCCACATTCCCGTCACTCTCTGGGTAAATGAGTTACCGCCACTCTCTGGTAAATGAGTTACCGCCACTCTCTGGGTAAATGAGTTCCCATCACTCTCTGGGTAAATGAGTACCCGACACTCTCTGGGTAACCACATTCCCGTCACAGTCTGGGTAAATGAGTTCCTGACACTCTCTGGGTAAATGAGTTCCCGACACTCTGGGGAAATGCGCACCCGTCACTCTCTCGGTAAATGAGTTCCCGTCACTCTCTGGGTACATGAGTTCCCGTCACACTCTGGGTAAATCAGTTCCCGACACTCTCTCGGTAAATGAGTTGCCGACACACTCTGGGTAAATGAGTTCCCTTCACTCTGGGTAAATGCGTTCCCGTCACTCTCTGGGTAACTGAGTTCCCGTCACTCTCTGGGTAACCACATTCCCGACACACTCTGGGTAAATGAGTTTCCGTCACTCTCTGGGTAAATGAGTTTCCGTCACTCTCTGGGTAAATGAGTTCCCGACACGCTCTGGGTAAATGAGTTCCCGACACTCTCTGGGTAAATGAGTTCCCGCCACTCTCTGGGTAACCACGTTCTCGTCACACTCTGGGTAAATGAGTTCGCGACACTCTTTGGGTAAATGAATTCCCGACACTCTCTGGGTAATTGAGTTCCCGACACTCTCTGGGTAAATGAGGTCCCGTCACTCTCTGGGTAAATGAGTTCCTGTCACTCTGGGTAAATGAGTTGCCGTCACACTCTGGGTAAATGAGTTCCTGCCACTCGCTCGGTAAATGCGTTCCCGTCACACTCTGGGTAAATGCGTTCCCGTCACAATCTGGATGAATGCGTTCCCGACACACTCTCGGTAAATGAGTTCCCGTCACACTCTGGGTAAATGAGTTCTCGTCACTCCGGGTTAATGCGTTCCCGTCACTCTCTGGGTAAATGAGTTCCCGTCACTCACTGGGTAACCACATTCCCATCACTCTCTGGGTAAATGAGTTACCGCCACTCTTTGGGTAAATGAGTTCCCGCTACTCTCTGGGTAAATGAGTTCCCGTCACTCTGGGTAAATGCGTTCCCGTCACTCTCTGGGTAAATTAGTTCCCTTCTCTCTATGGGTAACCACATTCCCGTCACTCTCTGTGTAAATGAGTTACCGCCACTCTCTGGGTAAATGAGCTCCCGTCACTCTCTGGGTAAATGAGTCCCCGTCACTCTCTGGGTAAATGAGTTCCCGACACTCTCTGGGTAAATGAGTTTCCGTCACTCTCTGGGTAAATGAGTCCCCGTCACTCTCTGGGTAAATGAGTCCCCGTCACTCTCTGGGTAAATGAGTTCCCGACACTCTCTGGGTAAATGTGTTTCCGTCATTCTCTGGGTAAATGAGTTCCCATCACTCTCTGGGTAAATGAGTACCCGCCAATCTCTGGGTAACCACATTCCCGTCACAGTCTGGGTAAATGAGTTCCTGACACTCTCTGGGTAAATGAGTTCCTGACACTCTGGGGAAATGAGCACCTGTCACTCTCTCGGTAAATGAGTTCCCGTCACTCTCTGGGTAAATGAGTTCCCGTCATACTCTGGGTAAATGAGTTGCCTTCACTCTGGGTAAATGCGTTCCCGTCACTCTCTGGGTAACTGAGTTCCCGTCACTCTCTGGGTAACCACAATCCCGTCACTCTCTGGGTAAATGAGTTACCGCCACTCTCTGGGTAAATGAGTTACCTCCACTCTCTGGTTAAATGAGTTCCCGTCACTCTCTTGGTGAATGAGTCCCCGTCACTTTCTGGGTCACCATGTTCCCGTCACTCTCTGGATAAATGAGTTCCCGTCACTCTCTGGGTAACCACGTTCCCTTCACACTCTGGGTAAATGAGTTCCCGACACTCTCTGGGTTAATAAGTTCCCGACACACTCTGGGTAAATGAGTTCCCGCCACTCTCTCGGTAAATGTGT
This sequence comes from Pristiophorus japonicus, assembly GCF_044704955.1. NCBI lineage: Eukaryota > Metazoa > Chordata > Chondrichthyes > Pristiophoridae > Pristiophorus > Pristiophorus japonicus. Next base: position 126,012,412 of record NC_091988.1, read on the forward strand.
TCCCGTCACACTCTGGGTAAATGCGTTCCCGACACTCTGGGTAAATGCGTTCCCGTCACTCTCTGGGTAAATGATTTCCCGTCACTCTCTGGGTAAATGAGTTTCCGTCACTATCTGGGTAAATGAGTCCCCGTCACTCTCTGGGTAAATGAGTCCCCGTCACTCTCTGGGTAGCCACATTCCCGTCACTCTCTGGGTAAATGAGTTACCGCCACTCTCTGGTAAATGAGTTACCGCCACTCTCTGGGTAAATGAGTTCCCATCACTCTCTGGGTACATGAGTACCCGACACTCTCTGGGTAACCACATTCCCGTCACAGTCTGGGTAAATGAGTTCCTGACACTCTGGGTAAATGAGTTCCCGACACTCTGGGGAAATGCGCACCCGTCACTCTCTCGGTAAATGAGTTCCCGTCACTCTCTGGGTACATGAGTTCCCGTCACACTCTGGGTAAATCAGTTCCCGACACTCTCTCGGTAAATGAGTTGCCGACACACTCTGGGTAAATGAGTTCCCTTCACTCTGGGTAAATGCGTTCCCGTCACTCTCTGGGTAACTGAGTTCCCGTCACTCTCTGGGTAACCACATTCCCGACACACTCTGGGTAAATGAGTTTCCGTCACTCTCTGGGTAAATGAGTTTCCGTCACTCTCTGGGTAAATGATTTCCCGTCACTCTCTGGGTAAATGAGTTTCCGTCACTATCTGGGTAAATGAGTCCCCGTCACTCTCTGGGTAAATGAGTCCCCGTCACTCTCTGGGTAGCCACATTCCCGTCACTCTCTGGGTAAATGAGTTACCGCCACTCTCTGGTAAATGAGTTACCGCCACTCTCTGGGTAAATGAGTTCCCATCACTCTCTGGGTAAATGAGTACCCGACACTCTCTGGGTAACCACATTCCCGTCACAGTCTGGGTAAATGAGTTCCTGACACTCTCTGGGTAAATGAGTTCCCGACACTCTGGGGAAATGCGCACCCGTCACTCTCTCGGTAAATGAGTTCCCGTCACTCTCTGGGTACATGAGTTCCCGTCACACTCTGGGTAAATCAGTTCCCGACACTCTCTCGGTAAATGAGTTGCCGACACACTCTGGGTAAATGAGTTCCCTTCACTCTGGGTAAATGCGTTCCCGTCACTCTCTGGGTAACTGAGTTCCCGTCACTCTCTGGGTAACCACATTCCCGACACACTCTGGGTAAATGAGTTTCCGTCACTCTCTGGGTAAATGAGTTTCCGTCACTCTCTGGGTAAATGAGTTCCCGACACGCTCTGGGTAAATGAGTTCCCGACACTCTCTGGGTAAATGAGTTCCCGCCACTCTCTGGGTAACCACGTTCTCGTCACACTCTGGGTAAATGAGTTCGCGACACTCTTTGGGTAAATGAATTCCCGACACTCTCTGGGTAATTGAGTTCCCGACACTCTCTGGGTAAATGAGGTCCCGTCACTCTCTGGGTAAATGAGTTCCTGTCACTCTGGGTAAATGAGTTGCCGTCACACTCTGGGTAAATGAGTTCCTGCCACTCGCTCGGTAAATGCGTTCCCGTCACACTCTGGGTAAATGCGTTCCCGTCACAATCTGGATGAATGCGTTCCCGACACACTCTCGGTAAATGAGTTCCCGTCACACTCTGGCTAAATGAGTTCTCGTCACTCTGGGTAAATGCGTTCCCGTCACTCTCTGGGTAAATGAGTTCCCGTCACTCACTGGGTAACCACATTCCCATCACTCTCTGGGTAAATGAGTTACCGCCACTCTTTGGGTAAATGAGTTCCCGCTACTCTCTGGGTAAATGAGTTCCCGTCACTCTGGGTAAATGCGTTCCCGTCACTCTCTGGGTAAATTAGTTCCCTTCTCTCTATGGGTAACCACATTCCCGTCACTCTCTGTGTAAATGAGTTACCGCCACTCTCTGGGTAAATGAGCTCCCGTCACTCTCTGGGTAAATGAGTCCCCGTCACTCTCTGGGTAAATGAGTTCCCGACACTCTCTGGGTAAATTAGTTTCCGTCACTCTCTGGGTAAATGAGTCCCCGTCACTCTCTGGGTAAATGAGTCCCCGTCACTCTCTGGGTAAATGAGTTCCCGACACTCTCTGGGTAAATGTGTTTCCGTCATTCTCTGGGTAAATGAGTTCCCATCACTCTCTGGGTAAATGAGTACCCGCCAATCTCTGGGTAACCACATTCCCGTCACAGTCTGGGTAAATGAGTTCCTGACACTCTCTGGGTAAATGAGTTCCTGACACTCTGGGGAAATGAGCACCTGTCACTCTCTCGGTAAATGAGTTCCCGTCACTCTCTGGGTAAATGAGTTCCCGTCATACTCTGGGTAAATGAGTTGCCTTCACTCTGGGTAAATGCGTTCCCGTCACTCTCTGGGTAACTGAGTTCCCGTCACTCTCTGGGTAACCACAATCCCGTCACTCTCTGGGTAAATGAGTTACCGCCACTCTCTGGGTAAATGAGTTACCTCCACTCTCTGGTTAAATGAGTTCCCGTCACTCTCTTGGTGAATGAGTCCCCGTCACTTTCTGGGTCACCATGTTCCCTTCACACTCTGGGTAAATGAGTTCCCGACACTCTCTGGGTTAATAAGTTCCCGACACACTCTGGGTAAATGAGTTCCCGCCACTCTCTCGGTAAATGTGTTCCCGTCACACTCTGGGTAAATGCGTTCCCGACACTCTGGGTAAATGCGTTCCCGTCACTCTCTGGGTAAATGATTTCCCGTCACTCTCTGGGTAAATGAGTTTCCGTCACTATCTGGGTAAATGAGTCCCCGTCACTCTCTGGGTAAATGAGTCCCCGTCACTCTCTGGGTAGCCACATTCCCGTCACTCTCTGGGTAAATGAGTTACCGCCACTCTCTGGTAAATGAGTTACCGCCACTCTCTGGGTAAATGAGTTCCCATCACTCTCTGGGTACATGAGTACCCGACACTCTCTGGGTAACCACATTCCCGTCACAGTCTGGGTAAATGAGTTCCTGACACTCTCTGGGTAAATGAGTTCCCGACACTCTGGGGAAATGCGCACCCGTCACTCTCTCGGTAAATGAGTTCCCGTCACTCTCTGGGTACATGAGTTCCCGTCACACTCTGGGTAAATCAGTTCCCGACACTCTCTCGGTAAATGAGTTCCCGACACACTCTGGGTAAATGAGTTCCCTTCACTCTGGGTAAATGCGTTCCCGTCACTCTCTGGGTAACTGAGTTCCCGTCACTCTCTGGGTAACCACATTCCCGACACACTCTGGGTAAATGAGTTTCCGTCACTCTCTGGGTAAATGAGTTTCCGTCACTCTCTGGGTAAATGAGTTCCCGACACGCTCTGGGTAAATGAGTTCCCGACACTCTCTGGGTAAATGAGTTCCCGCCACTCTCTGGGTAACCACGTTCTCGTCACACTCTGGGTAAATGAGTTCGCGACACTCTTTGGGTAAATGAATTCCCGACACTCTCTGGGTAATTGAGTTCCCGACACTCTCTGGGTAAATGAGGTCCCGTCACTCTCTGGGTAAATGAGTTCCTGTCACTCTGGGTAAATGAGTTGCCGTCACACTCTGGGTAAATGAGTTCCTGCCACTCGCTCGGTAAATGCGTTCCCGTCACACTCTGGGTAAATGCGTTCCCGTCACAATCTGGATAAATGCGTTCCCGACACACTCTCGGTAAATGAGTTCCCGTCACACTCTGGGTAAATGAGTTCTCGTCACTCTGGGTAAATGCGTTCCCGTCACTCTCTGGGTAAATGAGTTCCCGTCACTCACTGGGTAACCACATTCCCATCACTCTCTGGGTAAATGAGTTCCCGCCACTCTCTGGGTAAATGAGTTCCCGTCACTCTCTGGGTGAATGAGTCCCCATCACTTTCTGGGTAACCACGTTCCCGTCACTCTCTGGGTAACCACATTCCCGACACTCTCTGGGTAAATGAGTTCCCGCCACTCTCTGGGTAAATGAGTTCCCGCCACTCTCTGGGTAAATGAGTTCCTGTCACTCTGGGTAAATGCGTTCCCGTCACTCTCTGGGTAAATGAGTTCCCTTCTCTCTCTGGGTAACCACATTCCCGTCACTCTCTGGGTAAATAAGTTACCGCCACTCTCTGGGTAAATGAGTTACCACCACTCTCTGGTTAAATGAGTTCCCGTCACTCTCTGGGTAACCACATTCCCGTCACTCTCTGGATAAATGAGTTCCCGTCACTCTCTGGGTAACCACATTCCCGTCACACTCTGGGTAAATGTGTTCCCGACACTCTCTGGGTTGATAAGTTCCCGACACACTCTGGGTAAATGAGTTCCCGCCACTCTCTCGGTAAATGTGTTCCCGTCACACTCTGGGTAAATGCGTTCCCGACACTCTGGGTAAATGCGTTCCCGTCACTCTCTGGGTAAATGATTTCCCGTCACTCTCTGGGTAAATGAGTTACCGCCACTCTCTGGCTAAATGAGTTACCGCCACTCTCTGGGTAAATGAGTTCCCGTCACTCTCTGGGTAAATGAGTTCCCGACACTCACTGGGTAAATGAGATTCCGTCACTCTTTGGGTCAATGAGTTTCCGTCACTCTCTGGGTAAATGAGTTTCCGTCACTATTTGGGTAAATGAGTCCCCGTCACTCTCTGAGTAAATGAGTCCCCATCACTCTCTGGGTAAATGAGTTCCCGACACTCTCTGGGTAAATGAGTTTCCGTTATTCTCTGGGTAAATGAGTTCCCGTCACTCTCTGGGTAAATGAGTACCCGCCACTCTCTGGGTAACCATGTTCCCGTCACACTCTGGGTAAATGAGTTCCTGACACTCTCTGGGTAAATGAGTTCCCGACACTCTCTGGGGAAATGAGCACCCGTCACTCTCTCGGTAAATGAGTTCCCGTCACTCTCTGGGTAAATGAGTTCCCATCACACCCTGGGTAAATCAGTTCCCGACACTCTTTCGGTAAATGAGTTCCCGTCACACTCTGCGTAAATGAGTTCCCTTCACTCTGGGTAAATGCGTTCCCGTCACTCTCTGGGTAACTGAGTTCCCGTCACTCTCTGGGTAACCACATTCTCGACACTCTCTGGGTAAATGAGTTCCCGTCACTTTCTGTGTAAATGAGTTACCGCCACTCTCTGGGTAAATGAGTTCCCGCCACTCTCTGGGTAAATGAGTTCCCGCCACTCTCTGGGTCAATGAGTTCACGTCACTCTCTGGGTAACTGAGTTCCCGTCACTCTCTGGGTAAATGAGTTCCCGACACGCTCTGGGTAAATGAGTTCCCGACACTCTCTGGGTAAATGAGTTCCCGACACTCTGGGTAAATGAGTTCCCGACACTCTCTGGGGAAATGAGCACCCGTCACTCTCTCGGTAAATGAGTTCCCGTCACACTCTGGGTAAATGAGTTCCTGTCACTCTCTGGGTAAATGAGTACCCGCCAATCTCTGGGTAACCACATTCCCGTCACAGTCTGGGTAAATGAGTTCCTGACACTCTCTGGGTAAATGAGTTACCGCCACTCTCTGGGTAAATGTGTTCCCGCTACTCTCTGGTAAATGAGTTCCCGCCACTCTCTGGGTAAATGAGTTCCCGTCACTCTCTGGGTAAATGAGTCCCCGTCACTTTCTGGGTAACCACGTTCCCGTCACACTCTGGGTAAATGAGTTCCCGTCACTCTCTGGGTAAATGAGTATCCGCCACTCTCTGGGTAACCACATTCCCGTCACAGTCTGGGTAAATGAGTTCCTGACACTCTCTGGGTAAATGAGTTCCCGACACTCTGGGGAAATGCACACCCGTCACTCTCTCGGTAAATGAGTTCCCGTCACTCTCTGGGTAAATGAGTTCCCGTCACACTCTGGGTAAATCAGTTCCCGACACTCTCTCGGTAAATGAGTTCCCGTCACACTCTGGGTAAATGAGTTCCCTTCACTCTGGGTAAATGCGTTCCCGTCACTCTCTGGGTAACTGAGTTCCCGTCACTCTCTGGGTAACCACATTCCCGACACTCTCTGGATAAATGAGTTCCCGTCACTCTCTGGGTAAATGAGTTACCGCCACTCTCTGGGTAAATGAGTTCCCGCCACTCTCTGGGTAAATGAGTTCCCGCCACTCTCTGGGTCAATGAGTTCCCGTCATTCTCTCGGTAAATGAATCCCCGTCACTTTCTGGGTAATCACGTTCCCTTCACTCTCTGGGTAAATGAGTCCCCGTCACTTTCTGGGTAACCACGTTCCCGTCACTCTCTGGGTAACCACATTCCCGACACTCTCTGGGTAAATGAGTTCCCGCCGCTCTCTGGGTAAATGAGTTCCCGCCACTCTCTGGGTAAATGAGTTCCCGTCACTCTGGGTAAATGCGTTCCCGTCACTCTCTGGGTAAATGAGTTCCCTTCTCTCTCTGGGTAATCACATTCCCGTCACTCTCTGGGTAAATGAGTGACCGCCACTCTCTGGGTAAATGAGTTACCGCCACTCTCTGGTTAAATGAGTTCACGCCAGTCTCTGATAAATGAGTTCCCGTCACTCTCTCGGTAAATGAGTCCCCGTCACTTTCTGGGTAACCATGTTCCCGTCACTCTCTGGGTAAATGAGTTCCCGTCACTCTCTGGGTAAATGCGATCCCGTCACAATCTGGCTAAATGAGTTCCCGCCACTCTCTGGGTAACCACGTTCCCGTCACACTCTGGTTAAATGAGTTCCCGTCACTCTCTGGGTAAATGAGTACCCGCCACTCTCTGGGTAACCACGTTCCCGTCACACTCTGGGTAAATGAGTTCCTGACACTCTCTGGGTAAATGAGTTCCGACACTCTCTGGGGAAATGAGCACCCGTCACTCTCTCGGTAAATTAGTTCCCGTCACTCTCTGGGTAAATGAGTTACCGTCACACTCTGGGTAAATCAGTTCCCGACACTCTCTCGGTAAATGAGTTCCCGTCACTCTCTGGGTAAATGAGTTCCCTTCACTCTGGGTAAATGCGTTTCCGTCGCTCTCTGGGTAACTGAGTTCCCGTCACTCTCTGGGTAAATGAGTTCCCGCCACTCTCTGGGTAAATGAGTTCCCGCCACTCTCTGGGTAAATGAGTTCCCGCCACTCTCTGGGTAAATGAGTTCCCGCCACTCTCTGAGTCAATGAGTCCCCGTCACTTTCTGGGTAACCACGTTCCCGTCACTCTCTGGGTAAATGAGCTCCCGTCACTCTCTGGGTAAATGAGTCCCCGTCACTCTCTGGGTAAATGAGTTCCCGCCACTCTCTGGGTAACCACGTTCTCGTCACACTCTGTGTAAATGAGTTCCCTTCTCTCTCTGGGTAACCACATTCCCGTCACTCTCTGGGTAAATGAGTGACCGCCACTCTTGGGTAAATGAGTTAACGCCACTCTCTGGTTAAATGAGTTCCCGTCACTCTCTCGGTAAATGAGTCCCCGTCACTTTCTGGGTAACCATGTTCCCGTCACTCTCTGGGTAAATGAGTTCCCGACCCTCTCTGGGTTAATGAGTTCCAGCCACTCTCTGGGTAACCACGTTCCCGTCACACTCTGGGTAAATGAGTTCCCGACACTCTCTGGGTTAATGAGTTCCCGACACTCTCGGTAAATGAGCTCCCGTCACTCTCTGGGTAAATGAGTTCCTGTCACTCTGGGAAAATGAGTTCCCGTCACACTCTGGGTAAATATGTTCCCGTCACTCTCTGGGCAAATGAGTACCCGCCACTCTCTGGGTAACCACGTTCCCGTCACACTCTGGGTGAATGAGTTCCTGACACTCTCTGGGGAAATGAGCACCCGTCACTCTCTCGGTAAAGGAGTTCCCGTCACTCTCTGGGTAAATGAGTTCCCGTCACACTCTGGGTAAATCAGTTCCCGTCACTCTCTGGGTAAATGAGTACCCGCCACTCTCTGGGTAACCACGTTCCCGTCACACTCTGGGTAAATGAGTTCCTGACACTCTCTGGGTAAATGAGTTCCCGACACTCTCTGGTGAAATGAGCACCCGTCACTCTCTCGGTAAATGAGTTCCCGTCACTCTCTGGGTAAATGAGTACCCGCCACTCTCTGGGTAACCACGTTCCCGTCACACTCTGCGCAAATGAGTTCCTGACACTCTCTGGGTAAATGAGTTCCCGACACTCTCTGGGGAAATGAGCACCCGTCACTCTCTCGGTAAATGAGTTCCCGTCACTCTCTGGGTAAATGAGTCCCCGTCACTTTCTGGGTAACCACGTTCCCGTCACTCTCTGGGTAACCGCATTCCCGACACTCTCTGGGTAAATGAGTTCCCGCCACTCTCTGGGTAAATGAGTTCCCGCCACTCTCTGGGTAAATGAGTTCCCGTCACTCTGGGTAAATGCGTTCCCGTCACTCTCTGGGTAAATGAGTTCCCTTCTCTCTCTGGGTAACCACATTCCCGTCACTCTCTGGGTAAATGAGTGACCACCACTCTCTGGGTAAATGAGTTACCGCCACTCTCTGGTTAAATGAGTTCCCGCCAGTCTCTGATAAATGAGTTCCCGTCACTCTCTCGGTAAATGAGTCCCCGTCACTTTCTGGGTAACCATGTTCCCGTCACTCTCTGGGTAAATGAGTTCCCGTCATTCTCTGGGTAAATGCGTTCCCGTCACAATCTGGCTAAATGAGTTCCCGCCACTCTCTGGGTAACCACTTCCCGTCACACTCTGGGTAAATGAGTTCCCGACACTCTCTGGGTTAATGAGTTCCCGACACTCTCGGTAAATGAGCTCCCGTCACTCTCTGGGTAAATGAGTTCCTGTCACTCTGGGAAAATGAGTTCCCGTCAGACTCTGGGTAAATATGTTCCCGTCACACTCTGGGTAAATGAGTTCCCGTCACTCTCTGGGTAAATGAGTACCCGCCACTCTCTGGGTAACCACGTTCCCGTCACACTCTGGGTAAATGAGTTCCTGACACTCTCTGGGTAAATGAGTTCCCGACACTCTCTGGGGAAATGAGCACCCGTCACTCTCTCGGTAAATGAGTTCCCGTCACTCTCTGGGTAAATGAGTCCCCGTCACACTCTGGGTAAATCAGTTCCCGTCACTCTCAGGGTAAATGAGTACCCGCCACTCTCTGGGTAACCACGTTCCCGTCACACTCTGGGTAAATGAGTTCCTGACACTCTCTGGGTAAATGAGTTCCCGACACACTCTGGGGAAATGAGCACCCGTCACTCTCTCGGTAAATGAGTTCCCGTCACTCTCTGGGTAAATGAGTCCCCGTCACTTTCTGGGTAACCACGTTCCCGACACTCTCTGGGTAAATGAGTTCCCGCCACTCTCTGGGTAAATGAGTTCCCGTCACTCTCTGGGTAAATGAGTTCCCGTCACACTCTGGGTAAATCAGTTCCCGACACTCTCTCGGTAAATGAGTTCCCGTCACACTCTGGGTAAATGAGTTCCCTTCACTCTGGGTAAATGCGTTCCCGTCACTCTCTGGGTAACTGAGTTCCCGTCACTCTCTGGGTAACCACATTCCCGACACTCTCTGGATAAATGAGTTCCCGCCACTCTCTGGGTAAATGAGTTCCCGCCACTCTCTGGGTCAATGAGTTCCCGTCATTCACTCGGTAAATGAGTCCCCGTCACTTTCTGGGTAATCACGTTCCCTTCACTCTCTGGGTAAATGAGTCCCCGTCACTTTCTGGGTAACCACGTTCCCGTCACTCTCTGGGTAACCACATTCCCGACACTCTCTGGGTAAATGAGTTCCCGCCACTCTCTGGGTAAATGAGTTCCCGCCACTCTCTGGGTAAATGAGTTCCCGTCACTCTGGGTAAATGCGTTCCCGTCACTCTCTGGGTAAATGAGTTCCCTTCTCTCTCTGGGTAATCACATTCCCGTCACTCTCTGGGTAAATGAGTGACCGCCACTCTCTGGGTAAATGAGTTACCGCCACTCTCTGGTTAAATGAGTTCCCGCCAGTCTCTGATAAATGAGTTCCCGTCACTCTCTCGCTAAATGAGTCCCCGTCACTTTCTGGGTAACCATGTTCCCGTCACTCTCTGGGTAAATGAGTTCCCGTCACTCTCTGGGTAAATGCGTTCCCGTCACAATCTGGCTAAATGAGTTCCCGCCACTCTCTGGGTAACCACGTTCCCGTCACACTCTGGTAAAATGAGTTCCCGACACTCTCTGGGTTAATGAGTTCCCGACACTCTCGGTAAATGAGCTCCCGTCACTCTCTGGGTAAATGAGTTCCTGTCACTCTGGGAAAATGAGTTCCCGTCACACTCTGGGCAAATGAGTTCTCGTCACTCTGGGTAAATGCGTTCCCGTCACTCTCTGGGTAAATGAGTTCCCGACACACTCTCGGTAAATGAGTTCCCGTCACTCTCTGGGTAAATGAGTTACCGCCACTCTCTGGGTAAATGAGTTCCTGCTACACTCTGGGTAACCACATTCCCGTCACAGTCTGGGTAAATGAGTTCCCGCCACTCTCTGGGTAAATGAGTTCCCGTCACTCTGGGTAAATGCGTTCCCGTCACTCTCTGGGTAAATGAGTTCCCTTCTCTCTCTGGGTAATCACATTCCCGACACACTCTGGGTAAATGAGTTTCCGTCACTCTCTGGGTAAATGAGTTTCCGTCACTCTCTGGGTAAATGAGTTCCCGACACGCTCTGGGTAAATGAGTTCCCGACACTCTCTGGGTAAATGAGTTCCCGCCACTCTCTGGGTAACCACGTTCTCGTCACACTCTGGGTAAATGAGTTCGCGACACTCTTTGGGTAAATGAATTCCCGACACTCTCTGGGTAATTGAGTTCCCGACACTCTCTGGGTAAATGAGGTCCCGTCACTCTCTGGGAAATGAGTTCCTGTCACTCTGGGTAAATGAGTTGCCGTCACACTCTGGGTAAATGAGTTCCTGCCACTCGCTCGGTAAATTCGTTCCCGTCACACTCTGGGTAAATGCGTTCCCGTCACAATCTGGATAAATGCGTTCCCGACACACTCTCGGTAAATGAGTTCCCGTCACACTCTGGGTAAATGAGTTCTCGTCACTCTGGGTAAATGCGTTCCCGTCACTCTCTGGGTAAATGAGTTCCCGTCACTCACTGGGTAACCACATTCCCATCACTCTCTGGGTAAATGAGTTACCGCCACTCTTTGGGTAAATGAGTTCCCGCTACTCTCTGGGTAAATGAGTTCCCGCCACTCTCTGGGTAAATGAGTTCCCGTCACTCTCTGGGTGAATGAGTCCCCGTCACTTTCTGGGTAACCACGTTCCCGTCACTCTCTGGGTAACCACATTCCCGACACTCTCTGGGTAAATGAGTTCCCGCCACTCTCTGGGTAAATGAGTTCCCGCCACTCTCTGGGTAAATGAGTTCCTGTCACTCTGGGTAAATGCGTTCCCGTCACTCTCTGGGTAAATGAGTTCCCTTCTCTCTCTGGGTAACCACATTCCCGTCACTCTCTGGGTAAATAAGTTACCGCCACTCTCTGGGTAAATGAGTTACCGCCACTCTCTGGTTAAATGAGTTCCCGTCACTCTCTGGGTAACCACATTCCCGTCACTCTCTGGATAAATGAGTTCCCGTCACTCTCTGGGTAACCACATTCCCGTCACACTCTGGGTAAATGTGTTCCCGACACTCTCTGGGTTGATAAGTTCCCGACACACTCTGGGTAAATGAGTTCCCGCCACTCTCTCGGTAAATGTGTTCCCGTCACACTCTGGGTAAATGCGTTGCCGACACTCTGGGTAAATGCGTTCCCGTCACTCTCTGGGTAAATGATTTCCCGTCACTCTCTGGGTAAATGAGTTACCGCCACTCTCTGGGTAAATGAGTTACCGCCACTCTCTGGGTAAATGAGTTCCCGTCACTCTCTGGGTAAATGAGTTCCCGACACTCACTGGGTAAATGAGATTCCGTCACTCTTTGGGTCAATGAGTTTCCGTCACTCTCTGGGTAAATGAGTTCCCTTCTCTCTCTGGGTAACCACATTCCCGTCACTCTCTGGGTAAATAAGTTACCGCCACTCTCTGGGTAAATGAGTTACCGCCACTCTCTGGTTAAATGAGTTCCCGTCACTCTCTGGGTAACCACATTCCCGTCACTCTCTGGATAAATGAGTTCCCGTCACTCTCTGGGTAACCACATTCCCGTCACACTCTGGGTAAATGTGTTCCCGACACTCTCTGGGTTGATAAGTTCCCGACACACTCTGGGTAAATGAGTTCCCGCCACTCTCTCGGTAAATGTGTTCCCGTCACACTCTGGGTAAATGCGTTGCCGACACTCTGGGTAAATGCGTTCCCGTCACTCTCTGGGTAAATGATTTCCCGTCACTCTCTGGGTAAATGAGTTACCGCCACTCTCTGGGTAAATGAGTCCCCGTCACTCTCTGGGTAAATGAGTTCCCGACACTCTCTGGGTAAATGAGTTTCCGTCACTATTTGGGTAAATGAGTCCCCGTCACTCTCTGAGTAAATGAGTCCCCATCACTCTCTGGATAAATGAGTTCCCGACACTCTCTGGGTAAATGAGTTTCCGTTATTCTCTGGGTAAATGAGTTCCCGTCACTCTCTGGGTAAATGAGTACCCGCCACTCTCTGGGTAACCATGTTCCCGTCACACTCTGGGTAAATGAGTTCCTGACACTCTCTGGGTAAATGAGTTCCCGACACTCTCTGGGGAAATGAGCACCCGTCACTCTCTCGGTAAATGAGTTCCCGTCACTCTCTGGGTAAATGAGTTCCCATCACACCCTGGGTAAATCAGTTCCCGACACTCTTTCGGTAAATGAGTTCCCGTCACACTCTGCGTAAATGAGTTCCCTTCACTCTGGGTAAATGCGTTCCCGTCACTCTCTGGGTAACTGAGTTCCCGTCACTCTCTGGGTAACCACATTCCCGACACTCTCTGGGTAAATGAGTTCCCGTCACTTTCTGGGTAAATGAGTTACCGCCACTCTCTGGGTAAATGAGTTCCCGCCACTCTCTGGGTAAATGAGTTCCCGCCACTCTCTGGGTCAATGAGTTCACGTCACTCTCTGGGTAACTGAGTTCCCGTCACTCTCTGGGTAACCACATTCTCGACACTCTCTGGGTAAATGAGTTCCCGTCACTCTCTGGGTAAATGAGTTCCCGACACGCTCTGGGTAAATGAGTTCCCGACACGCTCTGGGTAAATGAGTTCCCGACACTCTCTGGGTAAATGAGTTCCCGACACTCTCTGGGGAAATGAGCACCCGTCACTCTCTCGGTAAATGAGTTCCCGTCACTCTCTGGGTAAATGAGTTCCCATCACACCCTGGGTAAATCAGTTCCTGACACTCTTTCGGTAAATGAGTTCCCGTCACACTCTGCGTAAATGAGTTCCCTTCACTCTGGGTAAATGCGTTCCCGTCACTCTCTGGGTAACTGAGTTCCCGTCACTCTCTGGGTAACCACATTCCCGACACTCTCTGGGTAAATGAGTTCCCGTCACTTTCTGGGTAAATGAGTTACCGCCACTCTCTGGGTAAATGAGTTCCCGCCACTCTCTGGGTAAATGAGTTCCCGCCACTCTCTGGGTCAATGAGTTCACGTCACTCTCTGGGTAACTGAGTTCCCGTCACTCTCTGGGTAACCACATTCTCGACACTCTCTGGGTAAATGAGTTCCCGTCACTCTCTGGGTAAATGAGTTCCCGACACGCTCTGGGTAAATGAGTTCCCGACACTCTCTGGGTAAATGAGTTCCCGACACTCTGGGTAAATGAGTTCCCGACACTCTCTGGGGAAATGAGCACCCGTCACTCTCTCGGTAAATGAGTTCCCGTCACACTCTGGGTAAATGAGTTCCTGTCACTCTCTGGGTAAATGAGTACCCGCCAATCTCTGGGTAACCACATTCCCGTCACAGTCTGGGTAAATGAGTTCCTGACACTCTCTGGGTAAATGAGTTCCCGCCACTCTCTGGGTAAATGAGTTCCCGTCACTCTGGATAAATGCGTTCCCGTCACTCTCTGGGTAAATGAGTTCCCGTCACTCACTGGGTAACCACATTCCCATCACTCTCTGGGTAAATGAGTTACCGCCACTCTCTGGGTAAATGAGTTCCCGCTACTCTCTGGGTAAATGAGTTCCCGCCACTCTCTGGGTAAATGAGTTCCCGTCACTCTCTGGGTAAATGAGTCCCCGTCACTTTCTGGGTAACCACGTTCCCGTCACACTCTGGGTAAATGAGATCCCGTCACTCTCTGGGTAAATGAGTACCCGCCACTCTCTGGGTAACCACATTCCCGTCACAGTCTGGGTAAATGAGTTCCTGACACTCTCTGGGTAAATGAGTTCCCGACACTCTGGGGAAATGCACACCCGTCACTCTCTCGGTAAATGAGTTCCCGTCACTCTCTGGGTAAATGAGTTCCCGTCACACTCTGGGTAAATCAGTTCCCGACACTCTCTCGGTAAATGAGTTCCCGTCACACTCTGGGTAAATGAGTTCCCTTCACTCTGGGTAAATGCGTTCCCGTCACTCTCTGGGTAACTGTGTTCCCGTCACTCTCTGGGTAACCACATTCCCGACACTCTCTGGATAAATGAGTTCCCGTCACTCTCTGGGTAAATGAGTTACCGCCACTCTCTGGGTAAATGAGTTCCCGCCACTCTCTGGGTAAATGAGTTCCCGCCACTCTCTGGGTCAATGAGTTCCCGTCATTCTCTCGGTAAATGAATCCCCGTCACTTTCTGGGTAATCACGTTCCCTTCACTCTCTGGGTAAATGAGTCCCCGTCACTTTCTGGGTAACCACGTTCCCGTCACTCTCTGGGTAACCACATTCCCGACACTCTCTGGGTAAATGAGTTCCCGCCGCTCTCTGGGTAAATGAGTTCCCGCCACTCTCTGGGTAAATGAGTTCCCGTCACTCAGGGTAAATGCGTTCCCGTCACTCTCTGGGTAAATGAGTTCCCTTCTCTCTCTGGGTAATCACATTCCCGTCACTCTCTGAGTAAATGAGTGACCGCCACTCTCTGGGTAAATGAGTTACCGCCACTCTCTGGTTAAATGAGTTCACGCCAGTCTCTGATAAATGAGTTCCCGTCACTCTCTCGGTAAATGAGTCCCCGTCACTTTCTGGGTAACCATGTTCCCGTCACTCTCTGGGTAAATGAGTTCCCGTCACTCTCTGGGTAAATGCGATCCCGTCACAATCTGGCTAAATGAGTTCCCGCCACTCTCTGGGTAACCACGTTCCCGTCACACTCTGGTTAAATGAGTTCCCGTCACTCTCTGGGTAAATGAGTACCCGCCACTCTCTGGGTAACCACGTTCCCGTCACACTCTGGGTAAATGAGTTCCTGACACTCTCTGGGTAAATGAGTTCCGACACTCTCTGGGGAAATGAGCACCCGTCACTCTCTCGGTAAATTAGTTCCCGTCACTCTCTGGGTAAATGAGTTACCGTCACACTCTGGGTAAATCAGTTCCCGACACTCTCTCGGTAAATGAGTTCCCGTCACTCTCTGGGTAAATGAGTTCCCTTCACTCTGGGTAAATGCGTTTCCGTCGCTCTCTGGGTAACTGAGTTCCCGTCACTCTCTGGGTAAATGAGTTCCCGCCACTCTCTGGGTAAATGAGTTCCCGCCACTCTCTGGGTAAATGAGTTCCCGCCACTCTCTGGGTAAATGAGTTCCCGCCACTCTCTGAGTCAATGAGTCCCCGTCACTTTCTGGGTAACCACGTTCCCGTCACTCTCTGGGTAAATGAGCTCCCGTCACTCTCTGGGTAAATGAGTCCCCGTCACTCTCTGGGTAAATGAGTTCCCGCCACTCTCTGGGTAACCACGTTCTCGTCACACTCTGTGTAAATGAGTTCCCTTCTCTCTCTGGGTAACCACATTCCCGTCACTCTCTGGGTAAATGAGTGACCGCCACTCTTGGGTAAATGAGTTAACGCCACTCTCTGGTTAAATGAGTTCCCGTCACTCTCTCGGTAAATGAGTCCCCGTCACTTTCTGGGTAACCATGTTCCCGTCACTCTCTGGGTTAATGAGTTCCCGACCCTCTCTGGGTTAATGAGTTCCAGCCACTCTCTGGGTAACCACGTTCCCGTCACACTCTGGGTAAATGAGTTCCCGACACTCTCTGGGTTAATGAGTTCCCGACACTCTCGGTAAATGAGCTCCCGTCACTCTCTGGGTAAATGAGTTCCTGTCACTCTGGGAAAATGAGTTCCCGTCACACTCTGGGTAAATATGTTCCCGTCACTCTCTGGGCAAATGAGTACCCGCCACTCTCTGGGTAACCACGTTCCCGTCACACTCTGGGTGAATGAGTTCCTGACACTCTCTGGGGAAATGAGCACCCGTCACTCTCTCGGTAAAGGAGTTCCCGTCACTCTCTGGGTAAATGAGTTCCCGTCACACTCTGGGTAAATCAGTTCCCGTCACTCTCTGGGTAAATGAGTACCCGCCACTCTCTGGGTAACCACGTTCCCGTCACACTCTGGGTAAATGAGTTCCTGACACTCTCTGGGTAAATGAGTTCCCGACACTCTCTGGTGAAATGAGCACCCGTCACTCTCTCGGTAAATGAGTTCCCGTCACTCTCTGGGTAAATGAGTACCCGCCACTCTCTGGGTAACCACGTTCCCGTCACACTCTGGGTAAATGAGTTCCTGACACTCTCTGGGTAAATGAGTTCCCGACACTCTCTGGGGAAATGAGCACCCGTCACTCTCTCGGTAAATGAGTTCCCATCACTCTCTGGGTAAATGAGTCCCCGTCACTTTCTGGGTAACCACGTTCCCGTCACTCTCTGGGTAACCGCATTCCCGACACTCTCTGGGTAAATGAGTTCCCGCCACTCTCTGGGTAAATGAGTTCCCGCCACTCTCTGGGTAAATGAGTTCCCGTCACTCTGGGTAAATGCGTTCCCGTCACTCTCTGGGTAAATGAGTTCCCTTCTCTCTCTGGGTAACCACATTCCCGTCACTCTCTGGGTAAATGAGTGACCACCACTCTCTGGGTAAATGAGTTACCGCCACTCTCTGGTTAAATGAGTTCCCGCCAGTCTCTGATAAATGAGTTCCCGTCACTCTCTCGGTAAATGAGTTCCCTTCTCTCTCTGGGTAATCACATTCCCGTCACTCTCTGAGTAAATGAGTGACCGCCACTCTCTGGGTAAATGAGTTACCGCCACTCTCTGGTTAAATGAGTTCACGCCAGTCTCTGATAAATGAGTTCCCGTCACTCTCTCGGTAAATGAGTCCCCGTCACTTTCTGGGTAACCATGTTCCCGTCACTCTCTGGGTAAATGAGTTCCCGTCACTCTCTCGGTAAATGAGTTCCCATCACTCTCTGGGTAAATGAGTCCCCGTCACTTTCTGGGTAACCACGTTCCCGTCACTCTCTGGGTAACCGCATTCCCGACACTCTCTGGGTAAATGAGTTCCCGCCACTCTCTGGGTAAATGAGTTCCCGCCACTCTCTGGGTAAATGAGTTCCCGTCACTCTGGGTAAATGCGTTCCCGTCACTCTCTGGGTAAATGAGTTCCCTTCTCTCTCTGGGTAACCACATTCCCGTCACTCTCTGGGTAAATGAGTGACCACCACTCTCTGGGTAAATGAGTTACCGCCACTCTCTGGTTAAATGAGTTCCCGCCAGTCTCTGATAAATGAGTTCCCGTCACTCTCTCGGTAAATGAGTTCCCTTCTCTCTCTGGGTAATCACATTCCCGTCACTCTCTGAGTAAATGAGTGACCGCCACTCTCTGGGTAAATGAGTTACCGCCACTCTCTGGTTAAATGAGTTCACGCCAGTCTCTGATAAATGAGTTCCCGTCACTCTCTCGGTAAATGAGTCCCCGTCACTTTCTGGGTAACCATGTTCCCGTCACTCTCTGGGTAAATGAGTTCCCGTCACTCTCTGGGTAAATGCGATCCCGTCACAATCTGGCTAAATGAGTTCCCGCCACTCTCTGGGTAACCACGTTCCCGTCACACTCTGGTTAAATGAGTTCCCGTCACTCTCTGGGTAAATGTGTACCCGCCACTCTCTGGGTAACCACGTTCCCGTCACACTCTGGGTAAATGAGTTCCTGACACTCTCTGGGTAAATGAGTTCCGACACTCTCTGGGGAAATGAGCACCCGTCACTCTCTCGGTAAATTAGTTCCCGTCACTCTCTGGGTAAATGAGTTACCGTCACACTCTGGGTAAATCAGTTCCCGACACTCTCTCGGTAAATGAGTTCCCGTCACTCTCTGGGTAAATGAGTTCCCTTCACTCTGGGTAAATGCGTTTCCGTCGCTCTCTGGGTAACTGAGTTCCCGTCACTCTCTGGGTAAATGAGTTCCCGCCACTCTCTGGGTAAATGAGTTCCCGCCACTCTCTGGGTAAATGAGTTCCCGCCACTCTCTGGGTAAATGAGTTCCCGCCACTCTCTGAGTCAATGAGTCCCCGTCACTTTCTGGGTAACCACGTTCCCGTCACTCTCTGGGTAAATGAGCTCCCGTCACTCTCTGGGTAAATGAGTCCCCGTCACTCTCTGGGTAAATGAGTTCCCGCCACTCTCTGGGTAACCACGTTCTCGTCACACTCTGTGTAAATGAGTTCCCTTCTCTCTCTGGGTAACCACATTCCCGTCACTCTCTGGGTAAATGAGTGACCGCCACTCTTGGGTAAATGAGTTAACGCCACTCTCTGGTTAAATGAGTTCCCGTCACTCTCTCGGTAAATGAGTCCCCGTCACTTTCTGGGTAACCATGTTCCCGTCACTCTCTGGGTTAATGAGTTCCCGACCCTCTCTGGGTTAATGAGTTCCAGCCACTCTCTGGGTAACCACGTTCCCGTCACACTCTGGGTAAATGAGTTCCCGACACTCTCTGGGTTAATGAGTTCCCGACACTCTCGGTAAATGAGCTCCCGTCACTCTCTGGGTAAATGAGTTCCTGTCACTCTGGGAAAATGAGTTCCCGTCACACTCTGGGTAAATATGTTCCCGTCACTCTCTGGGCAAATGAGTACCCGCCACTCTCTGGGTAACCACGTTCCCGTCACACTCTGGGTGAATGAGTTCCTGACACTCTCTGGGGAAATGAGCACCCGTCACTCTCTCGGTAAAGGAGTTCCCGTCACTCTCTGGGTAAATGAGTTCCCGTCACACTCTGGGTAAATCAGTTCCCGTCACTCTCTGGGTAAATGAGTACCCGCCACTCTCTGGGTAACCACGTTCCCGTCACACTCTGGGTAAATGAGTTCCTGACACTCTCTGGGTAAATGAGTTCCCGACACTCTCTGGTGAAATGAGCACCCGTCACTCTCTCGGTAAATGAGTTCCCGTCACTCTCTGGGTAAATGAGTACCCGCCACTCTCTGGGTAACCACGTTCCCGTCACACTCTGGGTAAATGAGTTCCTGACACTCTCTGGGTAAATGAGTTCCCGACACTCTCTGGGGAAATGAGCACCCGTCACTCTCTCGGTAAATGAGTTCCCATCACTCTCTGGGTAAATGAGTCCCCGTCACTTTCTGGGTAACCACGTTCCCGTCACTCTCTGGGTAACCGCATTCCCGACACTCTCTGGGTAAATGAGTTCCCGCCACTCTCTGGGTAAATGAGTTCCCGCCACTCTCTGGGTAAATGAGTTCCCGTCACTCTGGGTAAATGCGTTCCCGTCACTCTCTGGGTAAATGAGTTCCCTTCTCTCTCTGGGTAACCACATTCCCGTCACTCTCTGGGTAAATGAGTGACCACCACTCTCTGGGTAAATGAGTTACCGCCACTCTCTGGTTAAATGAGTTCCCGCCAGTCTCTGATAAATGAGTTCCCGTCACTCTCTCGGTAAATGAGTCCCCGTCACTTTCTGGGTAACCATGTTCCCGTCACTCTCTGGGTAAATGAGTTCCCGTCATTCTCTGGGTAAATGCGTTCCCGTCACAATCTGGCTAAATGAGTTCCCGCCACTCTCTGGGTAACCACGTTCCCGTCACACTCTGGGTAAATGAGTTCCCGACACTCTCTGGGTTAATGAGTTCCCGACACTCTCGGTAAATGAGCTCCCGTCACTCTCTGGGTAAATGAGTTCCTGTCACTCTGGGAAAATGAGTTCCCGTCAGACTCTGGGTAAATATGTTCCCGTCACACTCTGGGTAAATGAGGTCCCGTCACTCTCTGGGTAAATGAGTACCCGCCACTCTCTGGGTAACCACGTTCCCGTCACACTCTGGGTAAATGAGTTCCTGACACTCTCTGGGTAAATGAGTTCCCGACACTCTCTGGGGAAATGAGCACCCGTCACTCTCTCGGTAAATGAGTTCCCGTCACTCTCTGGGTAAATGAGTCCCCGTCACACTCTGGGTAAATCAGTTCCCGTCACTCTCAGGGTAAATGAGTACCCGCCACTCTCTGGGCAACCACGTTCCCGTCACACTCTGGGTAAATGAGTTCCTGACACTCTCTGGGTAAATGAGTTCCCGACACACTCTGGGGAAATGAGCACCCGTCACTCTCTCGGTAAATGAGTTCCCGTCACTCTCTGGGTAAATGAGTCCCCGTCACTTTCTGGGTAACCACGTTCCCGACACTCTCTGGGTAAATGAGTTCCCGCCACTCTCTGGGTAAATGAGTTCCCGTCACTCTCTGGGTAAATGAGTTCCCGTCACACTCTGGGTAAATCAGTTCCCGACACTCTCTCGGTAAATGAGTTCCCGTCACACTCTGGGTAAATGAGTTCCCGTCACTCTCTGGGTAACCACATTCCCGACACTCTCTGGATAAATGAGTTCCCGTCACTCTCTGGGTAAATGAGTTACCGCCACTCTCTGGGTAAATGAGTTCCTGCCACTCTCTGGGTAAATGAGTTCCCGCCACTCTCTGGGTCAATGAGTTCCCGTCATTCTCTCGGTAAATGAGTCCCCGTCACTTTCTGGGTAATCACGTTCCCTTCACTCTCTGGGTAAATGAGTCCCCGTCACTTTCTGGGTAACCACGTTCCCGTCACTCTCTGGGTAACCACATTCCCGACACTCTCTGGGTAAATGAGTTCCCGCCACTCTCTGGGTAAATGAGTTCCCGCCACTCTCTGGGTAAATGAGTTCCCGTCACTCTGGGTAAATGCGTTCCCGTCACTCTCTGGGTAAATGAGTTCCCTTCTCTCTCTGGGTAATCACATTCCCGTCACTCTCTGGGTAAATGAGTGACCGCCACTCTCTGGGTAAATGAGTTACCGCCACTCTCTGGTTAAATGAGTTCCCGCCAGTCTCTGATAAATGAGTTCCCGTCACTCTCTCGGTAAATGAGTCCCCGTCACTTTCTGGGTAACCATGTTCCCGTCACTCTCTGGGTAAATGAGTTCCCGTCACTCTCTGGGTAAATGCGTTCCCGTCACAATCTGTCTAAATGAGTTCCCGCCACTCTCTGGGTAACCACGTTCCCGTCACACTCTGGTAAAATGAGTTCCCGACACTCTCTGGGTTAATGAGTTCCCGACACTCTCGGTAAATGAGCTCCCGTCACTCTCTGGGTAAATGAGTTCCTGTCACTCTGGGAAAATGAGTTCCCGTCACACTCTGGGCAAATGAGTTCTCGTCACTCTGGGTAAATGCGTTCCCGTCACTCTCTGGGTGAATGACTTCCCGACACACTCTCGGTAAATGAGTTCCCGTCACTCTCTGGGTAAATGAGTTACCGCCACTCTCTGGGTAAATGAGTTCCCGCTACTCTCTGGGTAACCACATTCCCGTCACAGTCTGGGTAAATGAGTTCCCGCCACTCTCTGGGTAAATGAGTTCCCGTCACTCTGGGTAAATGTGTTCCCGTCACTCTCTGGGTAAATGAGTTCCCTTCTCTCTCTGTGTAATCACATTCCCGTCACTCTCTGGGTAAATGAGTGACCGCCACTCTTGGGTAAATGAGTTACCGCCACTCTCTGGTTAAATGAGTTCCCGCCAGTCTCTGAGAAATGAGTTCCCGTCACTCTCTCGGTAAATGAGTCCCCGTCACTTTCTGGGTAACCATGTTCCCGTCACTCTCTGGGTAAATGAGTTCCCGACCCTCTCTGGGTTAATGAGTTCCCGCCACTCTCTGGGTAACCACGTTCCCGTCACACTCTGGGTAAATGAGTTCCCGACACTCTCTGGGTTAATGAGTTCCCGACACTCTCGGTAAATGAGCTCCCGTCACTCTCTGGGTAAATGAGTTCCTGTCACTCTGGGAAAATGAGTTCCCGTCACACTCTGGGTAAATATGTTCCCGTCACTCTCTGGGCAAATGAGTACCCGCTACTCTCTGGGTAAATGAGTTCCCGTCACACTCTGGGTGAATGAGTTCCTGACACTCTCTGGGGAAATGAGCACCCGTCACTCTCTCGGTAAAGGAGTTCCCGTCACTCTCTGGGTAAATGAGTTCCCGTCACACTCTGGGTAAATCAGTTCCCGTCACTCTCAGGGTAAATGAGTACCCGCCACTCTCTGGGTAACCACGTTCCCGTCACACTCTGGGTAAATGAGTTCCTGACACTCTCTGGGTAAATGAGTTCCCGACACTCTCTGGTGAAATGAGCACCCGTCACTCTCTCGGTAAATGAGTTCCCGTCACTCTCTGGGTAAATGAGTCCCCGTCACTTTCTGGGTAACCACGTTCTCGTCACTCTCTGGGTAAATGCGTTCCCGTCACAATCTGGCTAAATGAGTTCCCGCCACTCTCTGGGTAACCACGTTCCCGTCACACTCTGGTAAAATGAGTTCCCGACACTCTCTGGGTTAATGAGTTCCCGACACTCTCGGTAAATGAGCTCCCGTCACTCTCTGGGTAAATGAGTTCCTGTCACTCTGGGAAAATGAGTTCCCGTCACACTCTGGGCAAATGAGTTCTCGTCACTCTGGGTAAATGCGTTCCCGTCACTCTCTGGGTGAATGACTTCCCGACACACTCTCGGTAAATGAGTTCCCGTCACTCTCTGGGTAAATGAGTTACCGCCACTCTCTGGGTAAATGAGTTCCCGCTACTCTCTGGGTAACCACATTCCCGTCACAGTCTGGGTAAATGAGTTCCCGCCACTCTCTGGATAAATGAGTTCCCGTCACTCTGGGTAAATGTGTTCCCGTCACTCTCTGGGTAAATGAGTTCCCTTCTCTCTCTGTGTAATCACATTCCCGTCACTCTCTGGGTAAATGAGTGACCGCCACTCTTGGGTAAATGAGTTACCGCCACTCTCTGGTTAAATGAGTTCCCGCCAGTCTCTGAGAAATGAGTTCCCGTCACTCTCTCGGTAAATGAGTCCCCGTCACTTTCTGGGTAACCATGTTCCCGTCACTCTCTGGGTAAATGAGTTCCCGACCCTCTCTGGGTTAATGAGTTCCCACCACTCTCTGGGTAACCACGTTCCCGTCACACTCTGGGTAAATGAGTTCCCGACACTCTCTGGGTTAATGAGTTCCCGACACTCTCGGTAAATGAGCTCCCGTCACTCTCTGGGTAAATGAGTTCCTGTCACTCTGGGAAAATGAGTTCCCGTCACACTCTGGGTAAATATGTTCCCGTCACTCTCTGGGCAAATGAGTACCCGCTACTCTCTGGGTAACCACGTTCCCGTCACACTCTGGGTGAATGAGTTCCTGACACTCTCTGGGGAAATGAGCACCCGTCACTCTCTCGGTAAAGGAGTTCCCGTCACTCTCTGGGTAAATGGGTTCCCGTCACACTCTGGGTAAATCAGTTCCCGTCACTCTCAGGGTAAATGAGTACCCGCCACTCTCTGGGTAACCACGTTCCCGTCACACTCTGGGTAAATGAGTTCCTGACACTCTCTGGGTAAATGAGTTCCCGACACTCTCTGGTGAAATGAGCACCCGTCACTCTCTCGGTAAATGAGTTCCCGTCACTCTCTGGGTAAATGAGTCCCCGTCACTTTCTGGGTAACCACGTTCTCGTCACTCTCTGGGTAACCACATTCCCGACACTCTCTGGGTAAATGAGTTCCCGCCACTCTCTGGGTAAATGAGTTCCCGCCACTCTCTGGGTAAATGAGTTCCCGTCACTCTGGGTAAATGCGTTCCCGTCACTCTCTGGGTAAATGAGTTCCCTTCTCTCTCTGGGTAACCACATTCCCGTCACTCTCTGGGTAAATGAGTGACCACCACACTCTGGGTAAATGAGTTACCGCCACTCTCTGGTTAAATGAGTTCCCGCCAGTCTCTGATAAATGAGTTCCCGTCACTCTCTCGGTAAATGAGTCCCCGTCACTTTCTGGGTAACCATGTTCCCGTCACTCTCTGGGTAAATGAGTTCCCGTCATTCTCTGGGTAAATGCGTTCCCGTCACAATCTGGCTAAATGAGTTCCCGCCACTCACTGGGTAACCACGTTCCCGTCACACTCTGGGTAAATGAGTTCCCGACACTCTCTGGGTTAATGAGTTCCCGACACTCTCGGTAAATGAGCTCCCGTCACTCTCTGGGTAAATGAGTTCCTGTCACTCTGGGAAAATGAGTTCCCGTCAGACTCTGGGTAAATGAGTTCCCGTCACTCTCTGGGTAAATGAGTACCCGCCACTCTCTGGGTAACCACGTTCCCGTCACACTCTGGGTAAATGAGTTCCTGACACTCTCTGGGTAAATGAGTTCCCGACACTCTCTGGGGAAATGAGCACCCGTCACTCTCTCGGTAAATGAGTTCCCGTCACTCTCTGGGTAAATGAGTTCCCGTCACACTCTGGGTAAATCAGTTCCCGTCACTCTCAGGGTAAATGAGTACCCGCCACTCTCTGGGTAACCACGTTCCCGTCACACTCTGGGTAAATGAGTTCCTGACACTCTCTGGGTAAATGAGTTCCCGACACTCTCTGGGTAAATGAGTTTCCGTCATTCTCTGGGTAAGTGAGTTCCCGTCACTCTCTGGGTAAATGAGTACCCGCCAATCTCTGGGTAACCACATTCCCGTCACAGTCTGGGTAAATGAGTTCCTGTCACTCTCTGGGTAAATGAGTTCCCGACACGCTGGGGAAATAAGCACCCGTCACTCTCTCGGTAAATGAGTTCCCGTCACTCTCTGGGTAAATGAGTTCCCGTCACACTCTGGGTCAATCAGTTCCCGACACTCTCTCGGTAAATGAGTTCCCCTCACACTCTGGGTAAATGAGTTCCCGACACTCTCTGGGTTAATGAGTTCCCGACACTCTCGGTAAATGAGCTCCCGTCACTCTCTGGGTAAATGAGTTCCTGTCACTCTGGGAAAATGAGTTCCCGTCACACTCTGGGTAAATATGTTCCCGTCACTCTCTCGGTAAATGTGTTCCCGTCACACTCTGGGTAAATGCGTTCCCGACACTCTGGGTAAATGCGTTCCCGTCACTCTCTGGGTAAATGATTTCCCGTCAATCTCTGGGTAAATGAGTTTCCGTCACTATCTGGGTAAATGAGTCCCCGTCACTCTCTGGGTAAATGAGTCCCCGTCACTCTCTGGGTAACCACATGTCCGTCACTCTCTGGGTAAATGCGTTACCGCCACTCTCTGGGTAAATGAGTTACCGCCACTCTCTGGGTAAATGAGTTCCCGTCACTCTCTGGGTAAATGAGTTCCCGACACTCACTGGGTAAATGAGTTTCCGTCACTCTCTGGGTAAATGAGTTACCGCCACTCTCTAGGTAAATGAGTTACCGCCACTCTCTGGGTAAATGAGTTCCCGTCACTCTCTGGGTAAATGAGTTCCCGACACTCACTGGGTAAATGAGTTTCCGTCACTCTCTGGGTCAATGAGTTTCCGTCACTCTCTGGGTAAATGAGCTCCCGTCACTCTCTGGGTAAATGAGTCCCCGTCACTCTCTGGGTAAATGAGTTCCCGACACTCTCTGGGTAAATGAGTTTCCGTCACTATTTGGGTAAATGAGTCCCCGTCACTCTCTGGGTAAATGAGTCCCCATCACTCTCTGGGTAAATGAGTTCCCGACACTCTCTGGGTAAATGAGTTTCCGTCATTCTCTGGGTAAATGAGTTCCCGTCACTCTCTGGGTAAATGAGTACCCGCCACTCTCTGGGTAACCACGTTCCCGTCACACTCTGGGTAAATGAGTTCCTGACACTCTCTGGGTAAATGAGTTCCCGACACTCTCTGGGGAAATGAGCACCCGTCACTCTCTCGGTAAATGAGTTCCCGTCACTCTCTGGGTAAATGAGTTCCCATCACACTCTGGGTAAATCAGTTCCCGACACTCTTTCGGTAAATGAGTTCCCGTCACACTCTGGGTAAATGAGTTCCCTTCACTCTGGGTAAATGCATTCCCGTCACTCTCTGGGTAACTGAGTTCCCGTCACTCTCTGGGTAACCACATACCCGACACTCTCTGGGTAAATGAGTCCCCGTCACTTTCTGGGTAACCACGTTCCCGTCACTCTCTGGGTAACCACATTCCCGACACTCTCTGGGTAAATGAGTTCCCACCACTCTCTGGGTAAATGAGTTCCCGCCACTCTGGGTAAATGCGTTCCCGTCACACTCTGGGTAAATGCGTTCCATTCACACTCTGGGTAAATGCGTTCCCGGCACACTCTGGATAAATGCGTTCCCGACACACTCTCGGTAAATGAGTTCCCGTCACACTCTGGATAAATGAGTACTCGTCACTCTGGGTAAATGCGTTCCTGTCACTCTCTGGGTAAATGAGTTCCCGTCACTCACTGGGTAACCACATTCCCATCACTCTCTGGGTAAATGAGTTACCGCCACTCTCTGGGTAAATGAGTTCCCGCTACTCTCTGGGTAAATGAGTTCCCGCCACTCTCTGGGTAAATGAGTTCCCGTCACTCTCTGGGTAAATGAGTCCCCGTCACTTTCTGGGTAACCACGTTCCCGTCACACTCTGGGTAAATGAGTTCCCGTCACTCTCTGGGTAAATGAGTACCCGCCACTCTCTGGGTAACCACATTCCCGTCACAGTCTGGGTAAATGAGTTCCTGACACTCTCTGGGTAAATGAGTTCCCGACACTCTGGGGAAATGCGCACCCGTCACTCTCTCGGTAAATGAGTTCCTGTCACTCTCTGGGTAAATGAGTTCCCGTCACACTCTGGGTAAATCAGTTCCCGACACTCTCTCGGTAAATGAGTTCCCGTCACTCTCTGGGTAAATGAGTTACCGCCACTCTCTGGGTAAATGAGTTCCCGTCACTCTCTGGGTAAATGAGTACCCGCCACTCTCTGGGTAACCACATTCCCGTCACAGTCTGGGTAACCACATTCCCGTCACTCTCTGGGTAAATGAGTTACCGCCACTCTCTGGGTAAATGAGTTCCCACCACTCTCTGGGTAAATGAGTTCCCGTCACTCTGGGTAAATGCGTTCCCGTCACTCTCTGGGTAAATGAGTTCCCTTCTCTCTCTGGGTAACCACATTCCCGTCACTCTCTGGGTAAATGAGTTACCGCCACTCTCTGGGTAAATGAGTTACCGCCACTCTCTGGTTAAATGAGTTACCGTCACTCTCTCTGTAAATGTGTTCCCGTCACACTCTGGGTAAATGCGTTCCCGACACTCTGGGTAAATGCGTTCCCGTCACTCTCTGGGTAAATGATTTCCCGTCAATCTCTGGGTAAATGAGTTTCCGTCACTATCTGGGTAAATGAGTCCCCGTCACTCTCTGGGTAAATGAGTCCCCGTCACTCTCTGGGTAACCACATGTCCGTCACTCTCTGGGTAAATGAGTTACAGCCACTCTCTGGGTAAATGAGTTACCGCCACTCTCTGGGTAAATGAGTTCCCGTCACTCTCTGGGTAAATGAGTTCCCGACACTCACTGGGTAAATGAGTTTCCGTCACTCTCTGGGTCAATGAGTTTCCGTCACTCTCTGGGTAAATGAGCTCCCGTCACTCTCTGGGTAAATGAGTCCCCGTCACTCTCTGGGTAAATGAGTTCCCGACACTCTCTGGGTAAATGAGTTTCCGTCACTATTTGGGTAAATGAGTCCCCGTCACTCTCTGGGTAAATGAGTCCCCATCACTCTCTGGGTAAATGAGTTCCCGACACTCTCTGGGTAAATGAGTTTCCGTCATTCTCTGGGTAAATGAGTTCCCGTCACTCTCTGGGTAAATGAGTACCCGCCACTCTCTGGGTAACCACGTTCCCGTCACACTCTGGGTAAATGAGTTCCTGACACTCTCTGGGTAAATGAGTTCCCGACACTCTCTGGGGAAATGAGCACCCGTCACTCTCTCGGTAAATGAGTTCCCGTCACTCTCTGGGTAAATGAGTTCCCATCACACTCTGGGTAAATCAGTTCCCGACACTCTTTCGGTAAATGAGTTCCCGTCACACTCTGGGTAAATGAGTTCCCTTCACTCTGGGTAAATGCATTCCCGTCACTCTCTGGGTAACTGAGTTCCCGTCACTCTCTGGGTAACCACATACCCGACACTCTCTGGGTAAATGAGTTCCTGTCACTCTCTGGGTAAATAAGTTACCGCCACTCTCTGGGTAAATGAGTTCCCGCCACTCTCTGGGTAAATGAGTTCCCGCCACTCTCTGGGTCAATGAGTTCACGTCACTCTCTGGGTAACTGAGTTCCCGTCACTCTCTGGGTAACCACATTCCCGACACTCTCTGGGTAAATGAGTTCCCGTCACTCTCTGGGTAAATGAGTTCCCGACACGCTCTGGGTAAATGAGTTCCCGACACTCTCTGGATAAATGAGTTCCTGACACTCTGGGTAAATGAGTTCCCGACACTCTCTGGGGAAATGAGCACCCGTCGCTCTCTCGGTAAATGAGTTCCCGTCACTCTCTGGGTAAATGAGTTCCCGTCACACTCTGGGTAAATGAGTTCCCGTCACTCTCTGGGTAAATGAGTACCCGCCAATCTCTGGGTAACCACATTACCGTCACAGTCTGGGTAAATGAGTTCCTGACACTCTCTGGGGAAATGAGCAGCCGTCACTCTCTCGGTAAATGAGTTCCCGTCACTCTCTGGGTAAATGAGTTCCCGTCACACTCTGGGTAAATGAGTTCCCTTCACTCTGGGTAAATGCGTTCCCGTCACTCTCTGGGTAACTAAGTTCCCGTCAATCTCTGTGTAACCACATTCCCGACACTCTCTGGGTAAATGAGTTCCCGTCACTCTCTGGGTAAATGAGTTACCGCCACTCTCTGGGTAAATGAGTTCCCGCCACTCTCTGGGTAAATGAGTTCCCGCCACTCTCTGGGTCAATGAGTTCCCGTCATTCTCTCGGTAAATGAGTCCCGGTCACTTTCTGGGTAACCACGTTCCCGTCACTCTCTGGGTAACCACATTCCCGACACTCTCTGGGTAAATGAGTTCCCGCCACTCTCTGGGTAAATGAGTTCCCGCCACTCTCAGGTTAAATGAGTTCCCGTCACTCTGGGTAAATGCGTTCCCGTCACTCTCTGGGTAAATGAGTTCCCTTCTCTCTCTGGGTAACCACATTCCCGTCACTCTCTGGGTAAATGAGTGACCGCCACTTTCTGGGTAAATGAGTTACCGCCACTCTCTGGTTAAATGAGTTCCCGCCAGTCTCTGATAAATGAGTTCCCGTCACTCTCTCGGTAAATGAGTCCCCGTCACTTTCTGGGTAACCATGTTCCCGTCACTCTCTGGGTAAATGAGTTCCCGTCGCTCTCTGGGTAAATGCGTTCCCGTCACAATCTGGCTAAATGAGTTCCCGCCACTCTCTGGGTAACCACGTTCCCGTCACACTCTGGGTAAATGAGTTCCCGACACTCTCTGGGTTAATGAGTTCCCGACAATCGGTAAATGAGCTCCCGTCACTCTCTGGGTAAATGAGTTCCTGTCACTCTGGGAAAATGAGTTCCCGTCACACTCTGGGTAAATATGTTCCCGTCACACTCTGCGTAAATGAGTTCCCGTCACTCTCTGGGCAAATGAGTACCCGCCACTCTCTGGGTAACCACGTTCCCGTCACACTCTGGGTAAATGAGTTCCTGACACTCTCTGGGTAAATGAGTTCCCGACACTCTCTGGGGAAATGAGCACCCGTCACTCTCTCGGTAATGAGTTCCCGTCACTCTCTGGGTAAATGAGTTCCCGTCACACTCTGGGTAAATCAGTTCCCGTCACTCTCTGGGTAAATGAGTACCCGCCACTCTCTGGGTAACCACGTTCCCGTCACACTCTGGGTAAATGAGTTCCTGACACTCTCTGGGTAAATGAGTTCCCGACACTCTCTGGGGAAATGAGCACCCGTCACTCTCTCGGTAAATGAGTTCCCGTCACTCTCTGGGTAAATGAGTCCCCGTCACTTTCTGGGTAACCACGTTCCCGTCACTCTCTGGGTAACCACATTCCTGACACTCTCTGGGTAAATGAGTTCCCGCCACTCTCTGGGTAAATGAGTTCCCGCCACTCTCTGGGTAAATGAGTTCCCGTCACTCTGGGTAAATGCGTTCCCGTCACTCTCTGGGTAAATGAGTTCCCTTCTCTCTCTGGGTAACCACATTCCCGTCACTCTCTGTGTAAATGAGTTACCGCCACTCTCTGGGTAAATGAGCTCCCGTCACTCTCTGGGTAAATGAGTCCCCGTCACTCTCTGGGTAAATGAGTTCCCGACACTCTCTGGGTAAATGAGTTTCCGTCACTGTCTGGGTAAATGAGTCCCCGTCACTCTCTGGGTAAATGAGTCCCCGTCACTCTCTGGGTAAATGAGTTCCCGACACTCTCTGGGTAAATGTGTTTCCGTCATTCTCTGGGTAAATGAGTTCCCGTCACTCTCTGGGTAAATGAGTACCCGCCAATCTCTGGGTAACCACATTCCCGTCACAGTCTGGGTAAATGAGTTCCTGACACTCTCTGGGTAAATGAGTTCCCGACACTCTGGGGAAATGAGCACCCGTCACTCTCTCGGTAAATGAGTTCCCGTCGCTCTCTGGGTAAATGAGTTCCCGTCACACTCTGGGTAAATGAGTTCCCGACACTCTCTCGGTAAATGAGTTCCCGTCATACTCTGGGTAAATGAGTTCCCTTCACTCTGGGTAAATGCGTTCCCGTCACTCTCTGGGTAACTGAGTTCCCGTCACTCTCTGGGTAAATGAGTTCCCTTCTCTCTCTGGGTAATCACATTCCCGTCACTCTCTGGGTAAATGAGTGACCGCCACTCTCTGGGTAAATGAGTTACCGCCACTCTCTGGTTAAATGAGTTCCCGCCAGTCTCTGATAAATGAGTTCCCGTCACTCTCTCGGTAAATGAGTCCCCGTCACTTTCTGGGTAACCATGTTCCCGTCACTCTCTGGGTAAATGAGTTCCCTTCACTCTCTGGGTAAATGCGTTCCCGTCACAATCTGGCTAAATGAGTTCCCGCCACTCTCTGGGTAACCACGTTCCCGTCACACTCTGGTTAAATGAGTTCCCGACACTCTCTGGGTTAATGAGTTCCCGACACTCTCGGTAAATGAGCTCCCGTCACTCTCTGGGTAAATGAGTTCCTGTCACTCTGGGAAAATGAGTTCCCGTCACACTCTGGGTAAATATGTTCCCGTCACACTCTGGGTAAATGAGTTCCCGTCATTCTCTGGGTAAATGAGTACCCGCCACTCTCTGGGTAACCACGTTCCCGTCACACTCTGGTTAAATGAGTTCCTGACACTCTCTGGGTAAATGAGTTCCCGACACTCTCTGGGGAAATGAGCACCCGTCACTCTCTCGGTAAATTAGTTCCCGTCACTCTCTGGGTAAATGAGTTACCGTCACACTCTGGGTAAATCAGTTCCCGACACTCTCTCGGTAAATGAGTTCCCGTCACTCTCTGGGTAAATGAGTTCCCTTCACTCTGGGTAAATGCGTTCCCGTCACTCTCTGGGTAACTGAGTTCCCGTCACTCTCTGGGTAAATGAGTTCCTGCCACTCTCTGGGTAAATGAGTTCCCGCCACTGTCTGGGTAAATGAGTTCCCGCCACTCTCTGGGTAAATGAGTTCCCGCCACTCTCTGAGTCAATGAGTCCCCGTCACTTTCTGGGTAACCACGTTCACGTCACTCTCTGGGTAACTGAGTTCCCGTCACTCTCTGGGTAAATGAGTTCCCGCCACTCTCTGGGTAAATGAGTCCCCGTCACTCTCTGGGTAAATGCGTTCCCGCCACTCTCTGGGTAACCACGTTCTCGTCACACTCTGGGTAAATGAGTTCCCTTCTCTCTCTGGGTAACCACATTCCCGTCACTCTCTGGGTAAATGAGTGACCGCCACTCTCTGGGTAAATGAGTTACCGCCACTCTCTGGTTAAATGAGTTCCCGCCAGTCTCTGAGAAATGAGTTCCCGTCACTCTCTCGGTAAATGAGTCCCCGTCACTTTCTGGGTAACCATGTTCCCGTCACTCTCTGGGTAAATGAGTTCCCGACCCTCTCTGGGTTAATGAGTTCCCGCCACTCTCTGGGTAACCACGTTCCCGTCACACTCTGGGTAAATGAGTTCCCGACACTCTCTGGGTTAATGAGTTCCCGACACTCTCGGTAAATGAGCTCCCGTCACTCTCTGGGTAAATGAGTTCCTGTCACTCTGGGAAAATGAGTTCCCGTCACACTCTGGGTAAATATGTTCCCGTCACTCTCTGGGCAAATGAGTACCCGCCACTCTCTGGGTAACCACGTTCCCGTCACACTCTGGGTAAATGAGTTCCTGACACTCTCTGGGTAAATGAGTTCCCGACACTCTCTGGGGAAATGAGCACCCGTCACTCTCTCGGTAAATGAGTTCCCGTCACTCTCTGGGTAAATGAGTTCCCGTCACACTCTGGGTAAATCAGTTCCCGTCACTCTCTGGGTAAATGAGTACCCGCCACTCTCTGGGTAACCACGTTCCCGTCACACTCTGGGTAAATGAGTTCCTGACACTCTCTGGGTAAATGAGTTCCCGACACTCTCTGGGGAAATGAGCACCCGTCACTCTCTCGGTAAATGAGTTCCCGTCACTCTCTGGGTAAATGAGTTCCCTTCTCTCTCTGGGTAACCACATTCCCGTCACTCTCTGGGTAAATGAGTGACCACCACTCTCTGGGTAAATGAGTTACCGCCACTCTCTGGGTAAATGAGTTCCCGCCAGTCTCTGATAAATGAGTTCCCGTCACTCTCTCGGTAAATGAGTCCCCGTCACTTTCTGGGTAACCATGTTCACGTCACTCTCTGGGTAAATGAGTTCCCGTCATTCTCTGGGTAAATGCGTTCCCGTCACAATCTGGCTAAATGAGTTCCCGCCACTCCCTTGGTAACCACGTTCCCGTCACACTCTGGGTAAATGAGTTCCCGACACTCTCTGGGTTAATGAGTTCCCGACACTCTTGGTAAATGAGCTCCCGTCACTCTCTGGGTAAATGAGTTCCTGTCACTCTGGGAAAATGAGTTCCCGTCAGACTCTGGGTAAATATGTTCCCGTCACACTCTGGGTAAATGAGTTCCCGTCACTCTCTGGGTAAATGAGTACCCGCCACTCTCTGGGTAACCACGTTCCCGTCACACTCTGGGTAAATGAGTTCCCGACACTCTCTGGGGAAATGAATACCCGTCACTCTCTCGGTAAATGAGTTCCCGTCACTCTCTGGGTAAATGAGTTCCCGTCACACTCTGGGTAAATCAGTTCCCGTCACTCTCAGGGTAAATGAGTACCCGCCACTCTCTGGGTAACCACGTTCCCGTCACACTCTGGGTAAATGAGTTCCTGACACTCTCTGGGTAAATGAGTTCCCGACACACTCTGGGGAAATGAGCACCCGTCACTCTCTCGGTAAATCAGTTTCCGTCACTCTCTGGGTAAATGAGTCCCCGTCACTTTCTGGGTAACCACGTTCCCGACACTCTCTGGGTAAATGAGTTCCCGCCACTCTCTGGGTAAATGAGTTCACGCCACTCTCTGGGTAAATGAGTTCCCGTCACTCTGGGTAAATGCGTTCCCGTTACTCTCTGGGTAAATGAGTTCCCTTCTCTCTATGGGTAACCACATTCCCGTCACTCTCTGTGTAAATGAGTTACCGCCACTCTCTGGGTAAATGAGTTCCTGCCACTCTCTCGGTAAATGTGTTCCCGTCACACTCTGGGTAAATGCGTTCCCGACACTCTGGGTAAATGCGTTCCCGTCACTCTCTGGGTAAATGATTTCCCATCAATTTCTGGGTAACCACATTCCCGTCACTCTCTGGGTAAATGAGTTTCCGTCACTCTCTGGGTAAATGAGCTCCCGTCACTCTCTGGGTAAATGAGTTCCGTCACTCTCTGGATAAATGAGTCCCCGTCACTCTCTGGGTAAATGAGTCCCCGTCACTCTCTGGGTAAATGAGTCCCCGTCACTCTCTGGGTAAATGAGTTCCCGACACTCTCTGGGTAAATGAGTTTCCGTCATTCTCTGGGTAAATGAGTTCCCGTCACTCTCTGGGTAAATGAGTACCGGCCAATCTCTGGGTAACCACATTCCCGTCACAGTCTGGGTAAATGAGTTCCTGTCACTCTCTGGGTAAATGAGTTCCCGACACTCTGGGGAAATGAGCACCCGTCACTCTCTCGGTAAATGAGTTCCCGTCACTCTCTGGGTAAATGAGTTCCCGTCACACTCTGGGTCAATCAGTTCCCGACACTCTCTCGGTAAATGAGTTCCCCTCACACTCTGGGTAAATGAGTTCCCTTCACTCTGGGTAAATGCGTTCCCGTCACTCTCTGGGTAACTGAGTTCCCGTCACTCTCTGGGTAACCACATACACGACACTCTCTGGGTAAATGAGCTCCCGTCACTCTCTGGGTAAATGAGTTACCGCCACTCTCTGGGTAAATGAGTTCCCGCCACTCTCTGGGTAAATGAGTTCCCGCCACTCTCTGGGTCAATGAGTTCCCGTCATTCTCTGGGTAAATGAGTCCCCGTCACTTTCTGGGTAACGACGTTCCCGTCACTCTCTGGGTAACCACATTCCCGACAATCTCTGGGTAAATGAGTTCCCGCCACTCTCTGGGTAAATGAGTTCCCGCCACTCTCTGGGTAAATGAGTTCCCGTCACTCTGGGTAAATGCGTTCCCGTCACTCTCTGGGTAAATGAGTTCCCTTCTCTCTCTGGGTAACCACATTCCCATCACTCTCTGGGTAAATGAGTGACCGCCACTCTCTGGGTAAATGAGTTCCTGTCACTCTGGGTAAATGAGTTGCCGTCACACTCTGGGTAAATGCGTTCCCGTCACACTCTGGGTAAATGCGTTCCCGGCACACTCTGGATAAATGCGTTCCCGACACACTCTCGGTAAATGAGTTCCCGTCACACTCTGGGTAAATGAGTTCTCGTCACTCTGGGTAAATGCGTTCCCGTCACTCTCTGGGTAAATGAGTCCCCGTCACTTTCTGGGTAACCACGTTCCCGTCACACTCTGGGTAAATGAGTTCCCGTCACTCTCTGGGTAAATGAGTACCCGCCACTCTCTGGGTAACCACATTCCCGTCACAGTCTGGGTAAATGAGTTCCCGCTACTCTCTGGGTAAATGAGTTCCCGTCACTCTGGGTAAATGCGTTTCCGTCACTCTCTGGGTAAATGAGTTCCCTTCTCTCTCTGGGTAATCACATTCCCTTCACTCTCTGGGTAAATGAGTGACCGCCACTCTCTGGGTAAATGAGTTACCGCCACTCTCTGGTTAAATGAGTTCCCGCCAGTCTCTGATAAATGAGTTGCCGTCACTCTCTCGGTAAATGAGTCCCCGTCACTTTCTGGGTAACCATGTTCCCGTCACTCTCTGGGTAAATGAGTTCCCGTCACTCTCTGGGTAAATGCGTTCCCATCACAATCTGGCTAAATGAGTTCCCGCCACTCTCTGGGTAACCACGTTCCCGTCACACTCTGGGTAAATGAGTTCCCGACACTCTCTGGGTTAATGAGTTCCCGACACTCTCGGTAAATGAACTCCCGTCACTCTCTGGGTAAATGAGTTCCTGTCACTCTGGGAAAATGAGTTCCCGTCAGACTCTGGGTAAATATGTTCCCGTCACACTCTGGGTAAATGAGTTCCCGTCACTCTCTGGGTAAATGAGTACCCGCCACTCTCTGGGTAACCACGTTCCCGTCACACTCTGGGTAAATGAGTTCCTGACACTCTCTGGGTAAATGAGTTCCCGACACTCTCTGGGGAAATGAGCACCCGTCACTCTCTCGGTAAATTAGTTCCCGTCACTCTCTGGGTAAATGAGTTACCGTCACACTCTGGGTAAATCAGTTCCCGACACTCTCTCGGTAAATGAGTTCCCGTCACTCTCTGGGTAAATGAGTTCCCTTCACTCTGGGTAAATGCATTCCCGTCACTCTCTGGGTAACTGAGTTCCCGTCACTCTCTGGGTAAATGAGTTCCTGCCACTCTCTGGGTAAATGAGTTCCCGCCACTCTCTGGGTAAATGAGTTCCCGCCACTCTCTGAGTCAATGAGTCCCCGTCACTTTCTGGGTAACCACGTTCCCGTCACTCTCTGGGTAAATGAGCTCCCGTCACTCTCTGGGTAAATGAGTCCCCGTCACTCTCTGGATAAATGAGTTCCCGCCACTCTCTGGGTAACCACGTTCTCGTCACACTCTGGATAAATTAGTTCCCGACACTCTCTGGGTAATTGAGCTCCCGACACTCTCTGGGTAAATGAGGTCCCGTCACTCTCTGGATAAATGAGTTCCTGTCACTCTGGGTAAATGAGTTCCCGCCACTCTCTGGGTCAATGAGTTCCCGTCATTCTCTGGGTAAATGAGTCCCCGTCACTTTCTGGGTAACCACGTTCCCGTCACTCTCTGGGTAACCACATTCCCGACACTCTCTGGGTAAATGAGTTCCCGCCACTCTCTGGGTAAATGAGTTCCCGTCACTCTGGGTAAATGCGTTCCCGTCACTCTCTGGGTAAATGAGTTCCCTTCTCTCTCTGGGTAACCACATTCCCGTCACTCTCTGGGTAAATGAGTGACCGCCACTCTCTGGGTAAATGAGTTCCTGTCACTCTGGGTAAATGAGTTGCCGTCACACTCTGGGTAAATGCGTTCCATTCACACTCTGGGTAAATGCGTTCCCGGCACACTCTGGATAAATGCGTTCCCGACACACTCTCGGTAAATGAGTTCCCGTCACACTCTGGGTAAATGAGTTCTCGTCACTCTGGGTAAATTCGTTCCTGTCACTCTCTGGGTAAATGAGTTCCCGTCACTCACTGGGTAACCACATTCCCATCACTCTCTGGGTTAATGAGTTACCGCCACTCTCTGGGTAAATGAGTTCCCGCTACTCTCTGGGTAAATGAGTTCCCGCCACTCTCTGGGTAAATGAGTTCCCGTCACTCTCTGGGTAAATGAGTCCCCGTCACTTTCTGGGTAACCACGTTCCCGTCACTCTCTGGGTAAATGAGTTCCCGTCACTCTCTGGGTAAATGAGTACCTGCCACTCTCTGGGTAACCACATTCCCGTCACAGTCTGTGTAAATGAGTTCCTGACACTCTCTGGGTAAATGAGTTCCCGACACTCTGGGGAAATGCGCACCCGTCACTCTCTCGGTAAATGAGTTCCTGTCACTCTCTGGGTAAATGAGTTCCCGTCACACTCTGGGTAAATCAGTTCCCGACACTCTCTCGGTAAATGAGTTCCCGTCACACTCTGGGTAAATGAGTTACCGCCACTCTCTGGGTAAATGAGTTCCCGTCACTCTCTGGGTAAATGAGTACCCGCCACTCTCTGGGTAACCACATTCCCGTCACAGTCTGGGTAACCACATTCCCGTCACTCTCTGGGTAAATGAGTTACCGCCACTCTCTGGGTAAATGAGTTCCCACCACTCTCTGGGTAAATGAGTTCCCGTCACTCTGGGTAAATGCGTTCCCGTCACTCTCTGGGTAAATGAGTTCCCTTCTCTCTCTGGGTAACCACATTCCCGTCACTCTCTGGGTAAATGAGTTACCGCCACTCTCTGGGTAAATGAGTTACCGCCACTCTCTGGTTAAATGTGTTCCCGTCACTCTCTTGGTGAATGAGTCCCCGACACTTTCTGGGTAACCATGTTCCTGTCACTCTCTGGATAAATGAGTTCCCGTCACTCTCTGGGTAACCACATTCCCGTCACACTCTGGGTAAATGAGTTCCCGACACTCTCTGGGTTAATAAGTTCCCGACACACTCTGGGTAAATGAGTTCCCGCCACTCTCTCGGTAAATGTGTTCCCGTCACACTCTGGGTAAATGCGTTCCCGACACTCTGGGTAAATGCGTTCCCGTCACTCTCTGGGTAAATGATTTCCCGTCACTCTCTGGGTAAATGAGTTTCCGTCACTATCTGAGTAAATGAGTCCCCGTCACTCTCTGGGTAAATGAGTCCCCGTCACTCTCTGGGTAGCCACATTCCCGTCACTCTCTGGGTAAATGAGTTACCGCCACTCTCTGGGTAAATGAGTTACCGCCACTCTCTGGGTAAATGAGTTCCCGTCACTCTCTGCGTAAATGAGTTCCCGACACTCATTGGGTAAATGAGTTTCCGTCACTCTCTGGGTCAATGAGTTTCCGTCACTCTCTGGGTCAATGAACTCCCGTCACTCTCTGGGTAAATGAGTCCCCGTCACTCTCTGGGTAAATGAGTTCCCGACACTCTCTGGGTAAATGAGTTTCCGTCACTATTTGGGTAAATGAGTCCCCGTCACTCTCTGGGTAAATGAGTCCCCATCACTCTCTGGGTAAATGAGTTCCCGACACTCTCTGGGTAAATGAGTTTCCGTTATTCTCTGGGTAAATGAGTTCCCGTCACTCTCTGGGTAAATGAGTACCCGCCACTCTCTGGGTAACCACGTTCCCGTCACACTCTGGGTAAATGAGTTCCTGACACTCTCTGGGTAAATGAGTTCCCGACACTCTCTGGGGAAATGAGCACCCGTCACTCTCTCGGTAAATTAGTTCCCGTCACTCTCTGGGTAAATGAGTTCCCATCACACTCTGGGTAAATCAGTTCCCGACACTCTTTCGGTAAATGAGTTCCCGTCACACTCTGGGTAAATGAGTTCCCTTCACTCTCGGTAAATGCGTTCCCGTCACTCTCTGGGTAACTGAGTTCCCGTCACTCTCTGGGTAACCACATTCCCGACACTCTCTGGGTAAATGAGTTCCTGTCACTCTCTGGGTAAATGAGTTACCGCCACTCTCTGGGTAAATGAGTTCCCGCCACTCTCTGGGTAAATGAGTTCCCGCCACTCTCTGGGTCAATGAGTTCACGTCACTCTCTGGGTAACTGAGTTCCCGTCACTCTCTGGGTAACCACATTCCCGACACTCTCTGGGTAAATGAGTTCCCGTCACTCTCTGGGTAAATGAGTTCCCGACACGCTCTGGGTAAATGAGTTCCCGACACTCTCTGGGTAAATGAGTTCCCGTCACTCTCTGGGTAAATGAGTTCCCGTCACTCTCTGGGTAAATGCGTTCCCGTCACAATCTGGCTAAATGAGTTCCCGCCACTCTCTGGGTAACCACGTTCCCGTCACACTCTGGGTAAATGAGATCCAGACACTCTCTGGGTTAATGAGTTCCCGACACTCTCGGTAAATGAGCACCCGTCACTCTCTCGGTAAATTAGTTCCCGTCACTCTCTGGGTAAATGAGTTACCGTCACACTCTGGTTAAATCAGTTCCCGACACTCTCTCGGTAAATGAGTTCCCGTCACTCTCTGGGTAAATGAGTTCCCTTCACTCTGGGTAAATGCGTTCCCGTCACTCTCTGGGTAACTGAGTTCCCGTCACTCATTGGGTAAATGAGTTCCTGCCACTCTCTGGGTAAATGAGTTCCCGCCACTCTCTGAGTCAATGAGTCCCCGTCACTTTCTAGGTAACCACGTTCCCGTCACTCTCTGGGTAAATGAGCTCCCGTCACTCTCTGGGTAAATGAGTCCCCGTCACTCTCTGGGTAAATGAGTTCCCGCCACTCTCTGGGTAACCACGTTCTCGTCACACTCTGGGTAAATGAGTTCCCGACACACTCTGGGTAATTGAGCTCCCGACACTCTCTGGGTAAATGAGGTCCCGTCACTCTCTGGATAAATGAGTTCCTGTCACTCTGGGTAAATGAGTTCCCGCCACTCTCTGGGTCAATGAGTTCCCGTCATTCTCTGGGTAAATGAGTCCCCGTCACTTTCTGGGTAACCACGTTCCCGTCACTCTCTGGGTAACCACATTCCCGACACTCTCTGGGTAAATGAGTTCCCGCCACTCTCTGGGTAAATGAGTTCCGCCACTCTCTGGGTAAATGAGTTCCCGTCACTCTGGGTAAATGCGTTCCCGTCACTCTCTGGGTAAATGAGTGACCGCCACTCTCTGGGTAAATGAGTTCCTGTCACTCTGGGTAAATGAGTTGCCGTCACACTCTGGGTAAATGCGTTCCATTCACACTCTGGGTAAATGCGTTCCCGGCACACTCTGGATAAATGCGTTCCCGACACACTCTCGGTAAATGAGTTCCCGTCACACTCTGGGTAAATGAGTTCCCGCTGCTCTCTGGGTAAATGAGTTTCCGCCACTCTCTGGGTAAATGAGTTCCCGTCACTCTCTGGGTAAATGAGTCCCCGTCACTTTCTGGGTAACCACATTCCCGTCACACTCTGGGTAACCACATTCCCGACACTCTCTGGGTAAATGAGTTCCCGCCACTCTCTGGGTAAATGAGTTCCCGCCACTCTCTTGGTAAATGAGTTCCCGTCACTCTGGGTAAATGCGTTCCCGTCACTCTCTGGGTAAATGAGTTCCCTTCTCTCTCTGGGTAACCACATTCCCGTCACTCTCTGGGTAAATGAGTGACCGCCACTCT
The DNA here is from genome assembly GCF_044704955.1 of Pristiophorus japonicus. Taxonomy (NCBI): domain Eukaryota; kingdom Metazoa; phylum Chordata; class Chondrichthyes; family Pristiophoridae; genus Pristiophorus; species Pristiophorus japonicus. The sequence goes on from NC_091988.1 coordinate 126,053,113, forward strand.
CTGGGTAAATGAGTTACCGCCACTCTCTGGTTAAATGAGTTCCCGCCAGTCTCTGAGAAATGAGTTCCCGTCACTCTCTCGGTAAATGAGTCCCCGTCACTTTCTGGGTAACCATGTTCCCGTCACTCTCTGGGTAAATGAGTTCCCGTCGCTCTCTGGGTAAATGCGTTCCCGTCACAATCTGGATAAATGAGTTCCCACCACTCTCTGGGTAACCACGTTCCCGTCACACTCTGGGTAAATGAGTTCCCGCCACTCTCTGGGTAACCACGTTCCCGTCACACTCTGGGTAAATGAGTTCCCGACACTCTCTGGGTTAATGAGTTCCCGACACTCTCGGTAAATGAGCTCCCGTCACTCTCTGGGTAAATGAGTTCCTGTCACTCTGGGAAAATGAGTTCCCGTCACACTCTGGGTAAATATGTTCCCGTCACTCTCTGGGCAAATGAGTACCCGCCACTCTCTGGGTAACCACGTTCCCGTCACACTCTGGGTAAATGAGTTCCTGACACTCTCTGGGTAAATGAGTTCCCGACACTCTCTGGGGAAATGAGCACCCGTCACTCTCTCGGTAAATGAGTTCCTGTCACTCTCTGGGTAAATGAGTTCCCGTCACACTCTGGGTAAATCAGTTCCCGTCACTCTCTGGGTAAATGAGTACCCGCCACTCTCTGGGTAACCACGTTCCCGTCACACTCTGGGTAAATGAGTTCCTGACACTCTCTGGGTAAATGAGTTCCCGACACTCTCTGGGGAAATGAGCACCCGTCACTCTCTCGGTAAATGAGTACCCATCACTCTCTGGGTAAATGAGTCCCCGTCACTTTCTGGGAAACCACGTTCCCGTCACTCTCTGGGTAACCACATTCCCGACACTCTCTGGGTAAATGAGTTCCCGCCACTCTCTGGGTAAATGAGTTCCCGCCACTCTCTGGGTAAATGAGTTCCCGTCACTCTGGGTAAATGCGTTCCCGTCACTCTCTGGGTAAATGAGTTCCCTTCTCTCTATGGGTAACCACATTCCCGTCACTCTCTGTGTAAATGAGTTACCGCCACTCTCTGGGTAAATGAGCTCCCGTCACTCTCTGGGTAAATGAGTCCCCGTCACTCTCTGGGTAAATGAGTTCCCGACACTCTCTGGGTAAATGAGTTTCCGTCACTCTCTGGGTAAATGAGTCCCCGTCACTCTCTGGGTAAATGAGTCCCCGTCACTCTGTGGGTAAATGAGTTCCCGACACTCTCTGGGTAAATGAGTTTCCGTCATTCTCTGGGTAAATGAGTTCCCGTCACTCTCTGGGTAAATGAGTTCCCGTCAATCTCTGGGTAACCACATTCCCGTCACAGTCTGGGTAAATGAGTTCCTGACACTCTATGGGTAAATGATTTCCCGACACTCTGGGTAAATGAGTTCCCGTCACTCTCTCGGTAAATGAGTTCCCGTCACTCTCTGGGTAAATGAGTTCCCTCACACTCTGGGTAAATCAGTTCCCGACACTCTCTCGGTAAATGAGTTCCCGTCACACTCTGGGTAAATGAGTTCCCTTCACTCTGGGTAAATGCGTTCCCGTCACTCTCTGGGTAAATGAGTTACCGACACTCTGGGTAAATGAGTTCCCGACACTCTCTGGGTAAATGAGTTCCCGACACTCTCTGGGTAAATGAGTTCCCGACACTCTCTGGGTAAATGAGTTCCCGCCACTCTCTGGGTAAATGAGTTCACGCCACTCTCTGGGTAAATGAGTTCTCGTCACTCTGGGTAAATGCGTTCCCGTCACTCTCTGGTTAAATGAGTTCCCTTCTCTCTATGGGTAACCACATTCCCGTCACTCTCTGTGTAAATGAGTTACCGCCACTCTCTGGGTAAATGAGCTCCCGTCACTCTCTGGGTAAATGAGTCCCCGTCACTCTCTGGGTAAATGAGTTCCCGACACTCTCTGGGTAAATTAGTTTCCGTCACTCTCTGGGTGAATGAGTCCCCGTCAGTCTCTGGGTAAATGAGTCCCCGTCACTCTGTGGGTAAATGAGTTCCCGACACTCTCTGGGTAAATGAGTTTCCGTCATTCTCTGCGTAAATTTGTTCCCGTCACTCTCTGGGTAAATGAGTACCCGCCAATCTCTGGGTAACCACATTCCCGTCACAGTCTGGGTAAATGAGTTCCTGACACTCTCTGGGTAAATGAGTTCCCGACACTCTGGGGAAATGAGCACCCGTCACTCTCTCGGTAAATGAGTTCCCGTCACTCTCTGGGTAAATGAGTTCCCGTCACACTCTGGGTAAATCAGTTCCCGACACTCTCTCGGTAAATGAGTTCCCGTCACACTCTGGGTAAATCAGTTCCCTTCACTCTGGGTAAATGCGTTCCCGTCACTCTCTGGGTAACTGAGTTCCCGTCACTCTCTGGGTAACCACATTCCCGACACTCTCTGGACAAATGAGTTCCCGTCACTCTCTGGGTAAATGAGTTACCGCCACTCTCTGGGTAAATGAGTTCCCGCCACTCTCTGGGTAAATGAGTTCCCGCCACTCTCTGGGTCAATGAGTTCCCGTCATTCTCTCGGTAAATGAGTCCCCGTCACTTTCTGGGTAACCACGTTCCCTTCACTCTCTGGGTAAATGAGTCCCCGTCACTTTCTGGGTAACCACGTTCCCGTCACTCTCTGGGTAACCACATTCCCGACACTCTCTGGGTAAATCAGTTCCCGACACTCTCTCGGTAAATGAGTTCCCGTCACACTCTGGGTAAATGAGTTACCGCCACTCTCTGGGTAAATGAGTTCCCGTCACTCTCTGGGTAAATGAGTACCCGCCACTCTCTGGGTAACCACATTCCCGTCACAGTCTGGGTAACCACATTCCCGTCACTCTCTGGGTAAATGAGTTACCGCCACTCTCTGGGTAAATGAGTTCCCACCACTCTCTGGGTAAATGAGTTCCCGTCACTCTGGGTAAATGCGTTCCCGTCACTCTCTGGGTAAATGAGTTCCCTTCTCTCTCTGGGTAACCACATTCCCGTCACTCTCTGGGTAAATGAGTTACCGCCACTCTCTGGGTAAATGAGTTACCGCCACTCTCTGGTTAAATGTGTTCCCGTCACTCTCTTGGTGAATGAGTCCCCGACACTTTCTGGGTAACCATGTTCCTGTCACTCTCTGGATAAATGAGTTCCCGTCACTCTCTGGGTAACCACATTCCCGTCACACTCTGGGTAAATGAGTTCCCGACACTCTCTGGGTTAATAAGTTCCCGACACACTCTGGGTAAATGAGTTCCCGCCACTCTCTCGGTAAATGTGTTCCCGTCACACTCTGGGTAAATGCGTTCCCGACACTCTGGGTAAATGCGTTCCCGTCACTCTCTGGGTAAATGATTTCCCGTCACTCTCTGGGTAAATGAGTTTCCGTCACTATCTGAGTAAATGAGTCCCCGTCACTCTCTGGGTAAATGAGTCCCCGTCACTCTCTGGGTAGCCACATTCCCGTCACTCTCTGGGTAAATGAGTTACCGCCACTCTCTGGGTAAATGAGTTACCGCCACTCTCTGGGTAAATGAGTTCCCGTCACTCTCTGCGTAAATGAGTTCCCGACACTCATTGGGTAAATGAGTTTCCGTCACTCTCTGGGTCAATGAGTTTCCGTCACTCTCTGGGTCAATGAACTCCCGTCACTCTCTGGGTAAATGAGTCCCCGTCACTCTCTGGGTAAATGAGTTCCCGACACTCTCTGGGTAAATGAGTTTCCGTCACTATTTGGGTAAATGAGTCCCCGTCACTCTCTGGGTAAATGAGTCCCCATCACTCTCTGGGTAAATGAGTTCCCGACACTCTCTGGGTAAATGAGTTTCCGTTATTCTCTGGGTAAATGAGTTCCCGTCACTCTCTGGGTAAATGAGTACCCGCCACTCTCTGGGTAACCACGTTCCCGTCACACTCTGGGTAAATGAGTTCCTGACACTCTCTGGGTAAATGAGTTCCCGACACTCTCTGGGGAAATGAGCACCCGTCACTCTCTCGGTAAATTAGTTCCCGTCACTCTCTGGGTAAATGAGTTCCCATCACACTCTGGGTAAATCAGTTCCCGACACTCTTTCGGTAAATGAGTTCCCGTCACACTCTGGGTAAATGAGTTCCCTTCACTCTCGGTAAATGCGTTCCCGTCACTCTCTGGGTAACTGAGTTCCCGTCACTCTCTGGGTAACCACATTCCCGACACTCTCTGGGTAAATGAGTTCCTGTCACTCTCTGGGTAAATGAGTTACCGCCACTCTCTGGGTAAATGAGTTCCCGCCACTCTCTGGGTAAATGAGTTCCCGCCACTCTCTGGGTCAATGAGTTCACGTCACTCTCTGGGTAACTGAGTTCCCGTCACTCTCTGGGTAACCACATTCCCGACACTCTCTGGGTAAATGAGTTCCCGTCACTCTCTGGGTAAATGAGTTCCCGACACGCTCTGGGTAAATGAGTTCCCGACACTCTCTGGGTAAATGAGTTCCCGACACTCTGGGTAAATGAGTTCCCGACACTCTCTGGGTAAATGAGTACCCGCCAATCTCTGGGTAACCACATTGCCGTCACAGTCTGTGTAAATGAGTTCCTGACACTCTCTGGGGAAATGAGCAGCCGTCACACTCTCGGAAAATAAGTTCCCGTCACTCTCTGGGTATATGAGTTCCCGTCACACTCTGGGTAAATCAGTTCCCGACACTCTCTCGGTAAATGAGTTCCCGTCACACTCTGGGGAAATGAGTTCCCTTCACTCTGGGTAAATGCGTTCCCGTCACTCTCTGGGTAACTGAGTTCCCGTCAATCTCTGTGTAACCACATTCCCGACACTCTCTGGGTAAATGAGTTCCCGTCACTCTCTGGGTAAATGAGTTACCGCCACTCTCTGGGTAAATGAGCACCCGTCACTCTCTCGGTAAATGAGTTCCCGTCACTCTCTGGGTAAATGAGTCCCCGTCACTTTCTGGGTAACCACGTTCCCGTCACTCTCTGGGTAACCACATTCCCGACACTCTCTGGGTAAATGAGTTCCCGCCACTCTCTGGGTAAATGAGTTCCCGCCACTCTCTGGGTAAATGAGTTCCCGTCACTCTGGGTAAATGCGTTCCCGTCACTCTCTGGGTAAATGAGTTCCCTTCTCTCTCTGGGTAACCACATTCCCGTCACTCTCTGGGTAAATGAGTGACCGCCACTTTCTGGGTAAATGAGTTACCGCCACTCTCTGGTTAAATGAGTTCCCGCCAGTCTCTGATAAATGAGTTCCCGTCACTCTCTCGGTAAATGAGTCCCCGTCACTTTCTGGGTAACCATGTTCCCGTCACTCTCTGGGTAAATGAGTTCCCGTCGCTCTCTGGGTAAATGCGTTCCCGTCACAATCTGGCTAAATGAGTTACCGCCACTCTCTGGGTAACCACGTTCCCGTCACTCTCTGGGTAAATGAGTTCCCGACACTCTCGGTAAATGAGCTCCCGTCACTCTCTGGGTAAATGAGTTCCTGTCACTCTGGGAAAATGAGTTCCCGTCACACTCTGGGTAAATATGTTCCCGTCACACTCTGGGTAAATGAGTTCCCGTCACTCTCTGGGTAAATGAGTTCCGCCACTCTCTGGGTAACCACGTTCCCGTCACACTCTGGGTAAATGAGTTCCTGACACTCTCTGGGTAAATGAGTTCCCGACACTCTCTGGGGAAATGAGCACCCGTCACTCTCTCGGTAAATGAGTTCCCGTCACTCTCTGGGTAAATGAGTTCCCGTCACACTCTGGGTAAATCAGTTCCCGTCATTCTCTGGGTAAATGAGTACCCGCCACTCTCTGGGTAACCACGTTCCCGTCACACTCTGGGTAAATGAGTTCCTGACACTCTCTGGGTAAATGAGTTCCCGACACTCTCTGGGGAAATGAGCACCCGTCACTCTCTCGGTAAATGAGTTCCCGTCACTCTCTGGGTAAATGAGTCCCCGTCACTTTCTGGGTAACCACGTTCCCGTCACTCTCTGGGTAACCACATTCCCGACACTCTCTGGGTAAATGAGTTCCCGCCACTCTCTGGGTAAATGAGTTCCCGTCACTCTGGGTAAATGCGTTCCCGTCACTCTCTGGGTAAATGAGTTCCCTTCTCTCTCTGGGTAACCACATTCCCGTCACTCTCTGTGTAAATGAGTTACCGCCACTCTCTGGGTAAATGAGCTCCCGTCACTCTCTGGGTAAATGAGTCCCCGTCACTCTCTGGGTAAATGAGTTCCCGACACTCTCTGGGTAAATGAGTTTCCGTCACTGTCTGGGTAAATGAGTCCCCGTCACTCTCTGGGTAAATGAGTCCCCGTCACTCTCTGGGTAAATGAGTTCCCGTCACTCTCTGGGTAACCACATTCCCGACACTCTCTGGGTAAATGTGTTTCCGTCATTCTCTGGGTAAATGAGTTCCCGTCACTCTCTGGGTAAATGAGTACCCGCCAATCTCTGTGTAACCACATTCCCGTCACAGTCTGGGTAAATGAGTTCCTGACACTCTCTGGGTAAATGAGTTCCCGACACTCTGGGGAAATGAGCACCCGTCACTCTCTCGGTAAATGAGTTCCTGTCACTCTCTGGGTAAATGATTTCCCGTCACACTCTGGGTAAATCAGTTCCCGACACTCTCTCGGTAAATGAGTTCCCGTCATACTCTGGGTAAATGAGTTCCCTTCACTCTGGGTAAATGCGTTCCCGTCACTCTCTGGGTAACTGAGTTCCCGTCACTCTCTGGGTAACCACATTCCCGTCACTCTCTGGGTAAATGAGTTACCGCCACTCTCTGGGTAAATGAGTTACCTCCACTCTCTGGTTAAATGAGTTCCCGTCACTCTCTTGGTGAATGAGTCCCCGTCACTTTCTGGGTAACCATGTTCCCGTCACTCTCTGGATAAATGAGTTCCCGTCACTCTCTGGGTAACCACGTTCCCGTCACACTCTGGGTAAATGAGTTCCCGACACTCTCTGGGTTAATAAGTTCCCGACACACTCTGGGTAAATGAGTTCCCGCCACTCTCTCGGTAAATGTGTTCCCGTCACACTCTGGGTAAATGCATTCCCGACACTCTGGGTAAATGCGTTCCCGTCACTCTCTGGGTAAATGATTTCCCGTCACTCTCTGGGTAAATGAGTTTCCGTCACTATCTGGGTAAATGAGTCCCCGTCACTCTCTGGGTAAATGAGTCCCCGTCACTCTCTGGGTAGCCACATTCCCGTCACTCTCTGGGTAAATGAGTTACCGCCACTCTCTGGGTAAATGAGTTACCGCCACTCTCTGGGTAAATGAGTTCCCATCACTCTCTGGGTAAATGAGTACCCGACACTCTCTGGGTAACCACATTCCCGTCACAGTCTGGGTAAATGAGTTCCTGACACTCTCTGGGTAAATGAGTTCCCGACACTCTCTCGGTAAATGAGTTCCCGACACACTCTGGGTAAATGAGTTCCCTTCACTCTGGTGAAATGCGCACCCGTCACTCTCTCGGTAAATGAGTTCCCGTCACTCTCTGGGTACATGAGTTCCCGTCACACTCTGGGTAAATCAGTTCCCGACACTCTCTCGGTAAATGAGTTCCCGACACACTCTGGGTAAATGAGTTCCCTTCACTCTGGGTAAATGCGTTCCCGTCACTCTCTGGGTAACTGAGTTCCCGTCACTCTCTGGGTAACCACATTCCCGACACACTCTAGGTAAATGAGTTTCCGTCACTCTCAGGGTAAATGAGTTTCCGTCACTCTCTGGGTAAATGAGTTCCCGACACGCTCTGGGTAAATGAGTTCCCGACACTCTCTGGGTAAATGAGTTCCCGCCACTCTCTGGGTAACCACGTTCTCGTCACACTCTGGGTAAATGAGTTCCCGACACTCTTTGGGTAAATGAATTCCCGACACCCTCTGGGTAATTGAGTTCCCGACACTCTCTGGGTAAATGAGGTCCCGTCACTCTCTGGGTAAATGAGTTCCTGTCACTCTGGGTAAATGAGTTGCCGTCACACTCTGGGTAAATGAGTTCCTGCCACTCGCTCGGTAAATGCGTTCCCGTCACACTCTGGGTAAATGCGTTCCCGTCACAATCTGGATAAATGCGTTCCCGACACACTCTCGGTAAATGAGTTCCCGTCACATTCTGGGTAAATGAGTTCTCGTCACTCTGGGTAAATGAGTTCCCGTCACTCACTGGGTAACCACATTCCCATCACTCTCTGGGTAAATGAGTTACCGCCACTCTCTGGGTAAATGAGTTCCCGCTACTCTCTGGGTAAATGAGTTCCCGCCACTCTCTGGGTAAATGAGTTCCCGTCACTCTCTGGGTAAATGAGTCCCCATCACTTTCTGGGTAACCACGTTCCCGTCACACTCTGGGTAAATGAGTTCCTGACACTCTGTGGGTAAATGAGTTCCCGACACTCTCTGGGGAAATGAGCACCCGTCACTCTCTCGGTAAATGAGTTCCCGTCAATCTCTGGGTAAATGAGTTCCCATCACACTCTGGGTAAATCAGTTCCCGACACTCTTTCGGTAAATGAGTTCCCGTCACACTCTGGGTAAATGAGTTCCCTTCACTCTCGGTAAATGCGTTCCCGTCACTCTCTGGGTAACTGAGTTCCCGTCACTCTCTGGGTAACCACATTCCCGACACTCTCTGGGTAAATGAGTTCCTGTCACTCTCTGGGTAAATGAGTTACCGCCACTCTCTGGGTAAATGAGTTCCCGCCACTCTCTGGGTAAATGAGTTCCCGCCACTCTCTGGGTCAATGAGTTCACGTCACTCTCTGGGTAACTGAGTTCCCGTCACTCTCTGGGTAACCACATTCCCGACACTCTCTGGGTAAATGAGTTCCCGTCACTCTCTGGGTAAATGAGTTCCCGACACGCTCTGGGTAAATGAGTTCCCGACACTCTCTGGGTAAATGAGTTCCCGACACTCTGGGTAAATGAGTTCCCGACACTCTCTGGGTAAATGAGTACCCGCCAATCTCTGGGTAACCACATTACCGTCACAGTCTGTGTAAATGAGTTCCTGACACTCTCTGGGGAAATGAGCAGCCGTCACTCTCTCGGAAAATGAGTTCCCGTCACTCTCTGGGTATATGAGTTCCCATCACACTCTGGGTAAATCAGTTCTCAACACTCTCTCGGAAAATGAGTTCCCGTCACACTCTGGGTAAATGAGTTCCCTTCACTCTGGGTAAATGCGTTCCCGTCACTCTCTGGGTAACTGAGTTCCCGTCAATCTCTGTGTAACCACATTCCCGACACTCTCTGGGTAAATGAGTTCCCGTCACTCTCTGGGTAAATGAGTTACCGCCACTCTCTGGGTAAATGAGTTCCCGCCACTCTCTGGGTCAATGAGTTCCCGTCATTCTCTCGGTAAATGAGTCCCCGTCACTTTCTGGGTAACCACGTTCCCGTCACTCTCTGGGTAACCACATTCCCGACACTCTCTGGGTAAATGAGTTCCCGCCACTCTCTGGGTAAATGAGTTCCCGCCACTCTCTGGGTAAATGAGTTCCCGTCACTCTGGGTAAATGCGTTCCCGTCACTCTCTGGGTAAATGAGTTCCCTTCTCTCTCTGGGTAACCACATTCCTGTCACTCTCTGGGTAAATGAGTGACCGCCACTTTCTGGGTAAATGAGTTACCGCCACTCTCTGGTTAAATGAGTTCCCGCCAGTCTCTGATAAATGAGTTCCCGTCACTCTCTCGGTAAATGAGTCCCCGTCACTTTCTGGGTAACCATGTTCCCGTCACTCTCTGGGTAAATGAGTTCCCGTCGCTCTCTGGGTAAATGCGTTCCCGTCACAATCTGGCTAAATGAGTTCCCGCCACTCTCTGGGTAACCACGTTCCCGTCACTCTCTGGGTAAATGAGTTCCCGACACTCTCGATAAATGAGCTCCCGTCACTCTCTGGGTAAATGAGTTCCTGTCACTCTGGGAAAATGAGTTCCCGTCACACTCTGGGTAAATATGTTCCCGTCACACTCTGGGTAAATGAGTTCCCGTCACTCTCTGGGTAAATGAGTACCCGCCACTCTCTGGGTAACCACGTTCCCGTCACACTCTGGGTAAATGAGTTCCTGACACTCTCTGGGTAAATGAGTTCCCGACACTCTCTGGGGAAATGAGCACCCGTCACTCTCTCGGTAAATGAGTTCCCGTCACTCTCTGGGTAAATGAGTTCCCGTCACACTCTGGGTAAATCAGTTCCCGTCATTCTCTGGGTAAATGAGTACCCGCCACTCTCTGGGTAACCACGTTCCCGTCACACTCTGGGTAAATGAGTTCCTGACACTCTCTGGGTAAATGAGTTCCCGACACTCTCTGGGGAAATGAACACCCGTCACTCTCTCGGTAAATGAGTTCCCGTCACTCTCTGGGTAAATGAGTCCCCGTCACTTTCTGGGTAACCACGTTCCCGTCACTCTCTGGGTAACCACATTCCCGACACTCTCTGGGTAAATGAGTTCCCGCCACTCTCTGGGTAAATGAGTTCCCGTCACTCTGGGTAAATGCGTTCCCGTCACTCTCTGGGTAAATGAGTTCCCTTCTCTCTCTGGGTAACCACATTCCCGTCACTCTCTGTGTAAATGAGTTACCGCCACTCTCTGGGTAAATGAGCTCCCGTCACTCTCTGGGTAAATGAGTCCCCGTCACTCTCTGGGTAAATGAGTTCCCGACACTCTCTGGGTAAATGAGTTTCCGTCACTGTCTGGGTAAATGAGTCCCCGTCACTCTCTGGGTAAATGAGTCCCCGTCACTCTCTGGGTAAATGAGTTCCCGTCACTCTCTGGGTAACCACATTCCCGACACTCTCTGGGTAAATGTGTTTCCGTCATTCTCTGGGTAAATGAGTTCCCGTCACTCTCTGGGTAAATGAGTACCCGCCAATCTCTGGGTAACCACATTCCCGTCACAGTCTGGGTAAATGAGTTCCTGACACTCTCTGGGTAAATGAGTTCCCGACACTCTGGGGAAATGAGCACCTGTCACTCTCTCGGTAAATGAGTTCCTGTCACTCTCTGGGTAAATGAGTTCCCGTCACACTCTGGGTAAATGAGTACCCGCCAATCTCTGTGTAACCACATTCCCGTCACAGTCTGGGTAAATGAGTTCCTGACACTCTCTGGGTAAATGAGTTCCCGACACTCTGGGGAAATGAGCACCCGTCACTCTCTCGGTAAATGAGTTCCTGTCACTCTCTGGGTAAATGAGTTCCCGTCACACTCTGGGTAAATCAGTTCCCGACACTCTCTCGGTAAATGAGTTCCCGTCATACTCTGGGTAAATGAGTTCCCTTCACTCTGGGTAAATGCGTTCCCGTCACTCTCTGGGTAACTGAGTTCCCGTCACTCTCTGGGTAACCACATTCCCGTCACTCTCTGGGTAAATGAGTTACCGCCACTCTCTGGGTAAATGAGTTACCTCCACTCTCTGGTTAAATGAGTTCCCGTCACTCTCTTGGTGAATGAGTCCCCGTCACTTTCTGGGTAACCATGTTCCCGTCACTCTCTGGATAAATGAGTTCCCGTCACTCTCTGGGTAACCACGTTCCCGTCACACTCTGGGTAAATGAGTTCCCGACACTCTCTGGGTTAATAAGTTCCCGACACACTCTGGGTAAATGAGTTCCCGCCACTCTCTCGGTAAATGTGTTCCCGTCACACTCTGGGTAAATGCATTCCCGACACTCTGGGTAAATGCGTTCCCGTCACTCTCTGGGTAAATGATTTCCCGTCACTCTCTGGGTAAATGAGTTTCCGTCACTATCTGGGTAAATGAGTCCCCGTCACTCTCTGGGTAAATGAGTCCCCGTCACTCTCTGGGTAGCCACATTCCCGTCACTCTCTGGGTAAATGAGTTACCGCCACTCTCTGGGTAAATGAGTTACCGCCACTCTCTGGGTAAATGAGTTCCCATCACTCTCTGGGTAAATGAGTACCCGACACTCTCTGGGTAACCACATTCCCGTCACAGTCTGGGTAAATGAGTTCCTGACACTCTCTGGGTAAATGAGTTCCCGACACTCTCTCGGTAAATGAGTTCCCGACACACTCTGGGTAAATGAGTTCCCTTCACTCTGGGGAAATGCGCACCCGTCACTCTCTCGGTAAATGAGTTCCCGTCACTCTCTGGGTACATGAGTTCCCGTCACACTCTGGGTAAATCAGTTCCCGACACTCTCTCGGTAAATGAGTTCCCGACACACTCTGGGTAAATGAGTTCCCTTCACTCTGGGTAAATGCGTTCCCGTCACTCTCTGGGTAACTGAGTTCCCGTCACTCTCTGGGTAACCACATTCCCGACACACTCTAGGTAAATGAGTTTCCGTCACTCTCAGGGTAAATGAGTTTCCGTCACTCTCTGGGTAAATGAGTTCCCGACACGCTCTGGGTAAATGAGTTCCCGACACTCTTTGGGTAAATGAGTTCCCGCCACTCTCTGGGTAACCACGTTCTCGTCACACTCTGGGTAAATGAGTTCCCGACACTCTTTGGGTAAATGAATTCCCGACACCCTCTGGGTAATTGAGTTCCCGACACTCTCTGGGTAAATGAGGTCCCGTCACTCTCTGGGTAAATGAGTTCCTGTCACTCTGGGTAAATGAGTTGCCGTCACACTCTGGGTAAATGAGTTCCTGCCACTCGCTCGGTAAATGCGTTCCCGTCACACTCTGGGTAAATGCGTTCCCGTCACAATCTGGATAAATGCGTTCCCGACACACTCTCGGTAAATGAGTTCCCGTCACATTCTGGGTAAATGAGTTCTCGTCACTCTGGGTAAATGAGTTCCCGTCACTCACTGGGTAACCACATTCCCATCACTCTCTGGGTAAATGAGTTACCGCCACTCTCTGGGTAAATGAGTTCCCGCTACTCTCTGGGTAAATGAGTTCCCGCCACTCTCTGGGTAAATGAGTTCCCGTCACTCTCTGGGTAAATGAGTCCCCATCACTTTCTGGGTAACCACGTTCCCGTCACACTCTGGGTAAATGAGTTCCTGACACTCTGTGGGTAAACGAGTTCCCGACACTCTCTGGGGAAATGAGCACCCGTCACTCTCTCGGTAAATGAGTTCCCGTCAATCTCTGGGTAAATGAGTTCCCATCACACTCTGGGTAAATCAGTTCCCGACACTCTTTCGGTAAATGAGTTCCCGTCACACTCTGGGTAAATGAGTTCCCTTCACTCTCGGTAAATGCGTTCCCGTCACTCTCTGGGTAACTGAGTTCCCGTCACTCTCTGGGTAACCACATTCCCGACACTCTCTGGGTAAATGAGTTCCTGTCACTCTCTGGGTAAATGAGTTACCGCCACTCTCTGGGTAAATGAGTTCCCGCCACTCTCTGGGTAAATGAGTTCCCGCCACTCTCTGGGTCAATGAGTTCACGTCACTCTCTGGGTAACTGAGTTCCCGTCACTCTCTGGGTAACCACATTCCCGACACTCTCTGGGTAAATGAGTTCCCGTCACTCTCTGGGTAAATGAGTTCCCGACACGCTCTGGGTAAATGAGTTCCCGACACTCTCTGGGTAAATGAGTTCCCGACACTCTGGGTAAATGAGTTCCCGACACTCTCTGGGTAAATGAGTACCCGCCAATCTCTGGGTAACCACATTACCGTCACAGTCTGTGTAAATGAGTTCCTGACACTCTCTGGGGAAATGAGCAGCCGTCACTCTCTCGGAAAATGAGTTCCCGTCACTCTCTGGGTATATGAGTTCCCGTCACACTCTGGGTAAATCAGTTCTCAACACTCTCTCGGAAAATGAGTTCCCGTCACACTCTGGGTAAATGAGTTCCCTTCACTCTGGGTAAATGCGTTCCCGTCACTCTCTGGGTAACTGAGTTCCCGTCAATCTCTGTGTAACCACATTCCCGACACTCTCTGGGTAAATGAGTTCCCGTCACTCTCTGGGTAAATGAGTTACCGCCACTCTCTGGGTAAATGAGTTCCCGCCACTCTCTGGGTCAATGAGTTCCCGTCATTCTCTCGGTAAATGAGTCCCCGTCACTTTCTGGGTAACCACGTTCCCGTCACTCTCTGGGTAACCACATTCCCGACACTCTCTGGGTAAATGAGTTCCCGCCACTCTCTGGGTAAATGAGTTCCCGCCACTCTCTGGGTAAATGAGTTCCCGTCACTCTGGGTAAATGCGTTCCCGTCACTCTCTGGGTAAATGAGTTCCCTTCTCTCTCTGGGTAACCACATTCCTGTCACTCTCTGGGTAAATGAGTGACCGCCACTTTCTGGGTAAATGAGTTACCGCCACTCTCTGGTTAAATGAGTTCCCGGCAGTCTCTGATAAATGAGTTCCCGTCACTCTCTCGGTAAATGAGTCCCCGTCACTTTCTGGGTAACCATGTTCCCGTCACTCTCTGGGTAAATGAGTTCCCGTCGCTCTCTGGGTAAATGCGTTCCCGTCACAATCTGGCTAAATGAGTTCCCGCCACTCTCTGGGTAACCACGTTCCCGTCACTCTCTGGGTAAATGAGTTCCCGACACTCTCGATAAATGAGCTCCCGTCACTCTCTGGGTAAATGAGTTCCTGTCACTCTGGGAAAATGAGTTCCCGTCACACTCTGGGTAAATATGTTCCCGTCACACTCTGGGTAAATGAGTTCCCGTCACTCTCTGGGTAAATGAGTACCCGCCACTCTCTGGGTAACCACGTTCCCGTCACACTCTGGGTAAATGAGTTCCTGACACTCTCTGGGTAAATGAGTTCCCGACACTCTCTGGGGAAATGAGCACCCGTCACTCTCTCGGTAAATGAGTTCCCGTCACTCTCTGGGTAAATGAGTTCCCGTCACACTCTGGGTAAATCAGTTCCCGTCATTCTCTGGGTAAATGAGTACCCGCCACTCTCTGGGTAACCACGTTCCCGTCACACTCTGGGTAAATGAGTTCCTGACACTCTCTGGGTAAATGAGTTCCCGACACTCTCTGGGGAAATAAACACCCGTCACTCTCTCGGTAAATGAGTTCCCGTCACTCTCTGGGTAAATGAGTCCCCGTCACTTTCTGGGTAACCACGTTCCCGTCACTCTCTGGGTAACCACATTCCCGACACTCTCTGGGTAAATGAGTTCCCGCCACTCTCTGGGTAAATGAGTTCCCGTCACTCTGGGTAAATGCGTTCCCGTCACTCTCTGGGTAAATGAGTTCCCTTCTCTCTCTGGGTAACCACATTCCCGTCACTCTCTGTGTAAATGAGTTACCGCCACTCTCTGGGTAAATGAGCTCCCGTCACTCTCTGGGTAAATGAGTCCCCGTCACTCTCTGGGTAAATGAGTTCCCGACACTCTCTGGGTAAATGAGTTTCCGTCACTGTCTGGGTAAATGAGTCCCCGTCACTCTCTGGGTAAATGAGTCCCCGTCACTCTCTGGGTAAATGAGTTCCCGTCACTCTCTGGGTAACCACATTCCCGACACTCTCTGGGTAAATGTGTTTCCGTCATTCTCTGGGTAAATGAGTTCCCGTCACTCTCTGGGTAAATGAGTACCCGCCAATCTCTGGGTAACCACATTCCCGTCACAGTCTGGGTAAATGAGTTCCTGACACTCTCTGGGTAAATGAGTTCCCGACACTCTGGGGAAATGAGCACCTGTCACTCTCTCGGTAAATGAGTTCCTGTCACTCTCTGGGTAAATGAGTTCCCGTCACACTCTGGGTAAATCAGTTCCCGACACTCTCTCAGTAAATGAGTTCCCGTCATACTCTGGGTAAATGAGTTCCCTTCACTCTGGGTAAATGCGTTCCCGTCACTCTCTGGGTAACTGAGTTCCCGTCACTCTCTGGGTAACCACATTCCCGTCACTCTCTGGGTAAATGAGTTACCGCCACTCTCTGGGTAAATGAGTTACCTCCACTCTCTGGTTAAATGAGTTCCCGTCACTCTCTTGGTGAATGAGTCCCCGTCACTTTCTGGGTAACCATGTTCCCGTCACTCTCTGGATAAATGAGTTCCCGTCACTCTCTGGGTAACCACGTTCCCGTCACACTCTGGGTAAATGAGTTCCCGACACTCTCTGGGTTAATAAGTTCCCGACACACTCTGGGTAAATGAGTTCCCGCCACTCTCTCGGTAAATGTGTTCCCGTCACACTCTGGGTAAATGCGTTCCCGACACTCTGGGTAAATGCGTTCCCGTCACTCTCTGGGTAAATGATTTCCCGTCACTCTCTGGGTAAATGAGTTTCCGTCACTATCTGGGTAAATGAGTCCCCGTCACTCTCTGGGTAAATGAGTCCCCGTCACTCTCTGGGTAGCCACATTCCCGTCACTCTCTGGGTAAATGAGTTACCGCCACTCTCTGGGTAAATGAGTTACCGCCACTCTCTGGGTAAATGAGTTCCCATCACTCTCTGGGTAAATGAGTACCCGACACTCTCTGGGTAACCACATTCCCGTCACAGTCTGGGTAAATGAGTTCCTGACACTCTCTGGGTAAATGAGTTCCCGACACTCTCTCGGTAAATGAGTTCCCGACACACTCTGGGTAAATGAGTTCCCTTCACTCTGGGGAAATGCGCACCCGTCACTCTCTCGGTAAATGAGTTCCCGTCACTCTCTGGGTACATGAGTTCCCGTCACACTCTGGGTAAATCAGTTCCCGACACTCTCTCGGTAAATGAGTTCCCGACACACTCTTGGTAAATGAGTTCCCTTCACTCTGGGTAAATGCGTTCCCGTCACTCTCTGGGTAACTGAGTTCCCGTCACTCTCTGGGTAACCACATTCCCGACACACTCTAGGTAAATGAGTTTCCGTCACTCTCAGGGTAAATGAGTTTCCGTCACTCTCTGGGTAAATGAGTTCCCGACACGCTCTGGGTAAATGAGTTCCCGACACTCTCTGGGTAAATGAGTTCCCGCCACTCTCTGGGTAACCACGTTCTCGTCACACTCTGGGTAAATGAGTTCCCGACACTCTTTGGGTAAATGAATTCCCGACACCCTCTGGGTAATTGAGTTCCCGACACTCTCTGGGTAAATGAGGTCCCGTCACTCTCTGGGTAAATGAGTTCCTGTCACTCTGGGTAAATGAGTTGCCGTCACACTCTGGGTAAATGAGTTCCTGCCACTCGCTCGGTAAATGCGTTCCCGTCACACTCTGGGTAAATGCGTTCCCGTCACAATCTGGATAAATGCGTTCCCGACACACTCTCGGTAAATGAGTTCCCGTCACATTCTGGGTAAATGAGTTCTCGTCACTCTGGGTAAATGAGTTCCCGTCACTCACTGGGTAACCACATTCCCATCACTCTCTGGGTAAATGAGTTACCGCCACTCTCTGGGTAAATGAGTTCCCGCTACTCTCTGGGTAAATGAGTTCCCGCCACTCTCTGGGTAAATGAGTTCCCGTCACTCTCTGGGTAAATGAGTCCCCATCACTTTCTGGGTAACCACGTTCCCGTCACACTCTGGGTAAATGAGTTCCCGTCACTCTCTGGGTAAATGAGTTACCGCCACTCTCTGGGTAAATGAGTTCCCGCCACTCTCTGGGTCAATGAGTTCCCGTCTTTCTCTCGGTAAATGAGTCCCCGTCACTTTCTGGGTAACCACGTTCCCGTCACTCTCTGGGTAACCACATTCCCGACACTCTCTGGGTAAATGAGTTCCCGCCACTCTCTGGGTAAATGAGTTCCCGCCACTCTCTGGGTAAATGAGTTCCCGTCACTCTGGGTAAATGCGTTCCCGTCACTCTCTGGGTAAATGAGTTCCCTTCTCTCTCTGGGTAACCACATTCCTGTCACTCTCTGGGTAAATGAGTGACCGCCACTTTCTGGGTAAATGAGTTACCGCCACTCTCTGGTTAAATGAGTTCCCGCCAGTCTCTGATAAATGAGTTCCCGTCACTCTCTCGGTAAATGAGTCCCCGTCACTTTCTGGGTAACCATGTTCCCGTCACTCTCTGGGTAAATGAGTTCCCGTCGCTCTCTGGGTAAATGCGTTCCCGTCACAATCTGGCTAAATGAGTTCCCGCCACTCTCTGGGTAACCACGTTCCCGTCACTCTCTGGGTAAATGAGTTCCCGACACTCTCGATAAATGAGCTCCCGTCACTCTCTGGGTAAATGAGTTCCTGTCACTCTGGGAAAATGAGTTCCCGTCACACTCTGGGTAAATATGTTCCCGTCACACTCTGGGTAAATGAGTTCCCGTCACTCTCTGGGTAAATGAGTACCCGCCACTCTCTGGGTAACCACGTTCCCGTCACACTCTGGGTAAATGAGTTCCTGACACTCTCTGGGTAAATGAGTTCCCGACACTCTCTGGGGAAATGAGCACCCGTCACTCTCTCGGTAAATGAGTTCCCGTCACTCTCTGGGTAAATGAGTTCCCGTCACACTCTGGGTAAATCAGTTCCCATCATTCTCTGGGTAAATGAGTACCCGCCACTCTCTGGGTAACCACGTTCCCGTCACACTCTGGGTAAATGAGTTCCTGACACTCTCTGGGTAAATGAGTTCCCGACACTCTCTGGGGAAATGAACACCCGTCACTCTCTCGGTAAATGAGTTCCCGTCACTCTCTGGGTAAATGAGTCCCCGTCACTTTCTGGGTAACCACGTTCCCGTCACTCTCTGGGTAACCACATTCCCGACACTCTCTGGGTAAATGAGTTCCCGCCACTCTCTGGGTAAATGAGTTCCCGTCACTCTGGGTAAATGCGTTCCCGTCACTCTCTGGGTAAATGAGTTCCCTTCTCTCTCTGGGTAACCACATTCCCGTCACTCTCTGTGTAAATGAGTTACCGCCACTCTCTGGGTAAATGAGCTCCCGTCACTCTCTGGGTAAATGAGTCCCCGTCACTCTCTGGGTAAATGAGTTCCCGACACTCTCTGGGTAAATGAGTTTCCGTCACTGTCTGGGTAAATGAGTCCCCGTCACTCTCTGGGTAAATGAGTCCCCGTCACTCTCTGGGTAAATGAGTTCCCGTCACTCTCTGGGTAACCACATTCCCGACACTCTCTGGGTAAATGTGTTTCCGTCATTCTCTGGGTAAATGAGTTCCCGTCACTCTCTGGGTAAATGAGTACCCGCCAATCTCTGGGTAACCACATTCCCGTCACAGTCTGGGTAAATGAGTTCCTGACACTCTCTGGGTAAATGAGTTCCCGACACTCTGGGGAAATGAGCACCTGTCACTCTCTCGGTAAATGAGTTCCTGTCACTCTCTGGGTAAATGAGTTCCCGTCACACTCTGGGTAAATCAGTTCCCGACACTCTCTCAGTAAATGAGTTCCCGTCATACTCTGGGTAAATGAGTTCCCTTCACTCTGGGTAAATGCGTTCCCGTCACTCTCTGGGTAACTGAGTTCCCGTCACTCTCTGGGTAACCACATTCCCGTCACTCTCTGGGTAAATGAGTTACCGCCACTCTCTGGGTAAATGAGTTACCTCCACTCTCTGGTTAAATGAGTTCCCGTCACTCTCTTGGTGAATGAGTCCCCGTCACTTTCTGGGTAACCATGTTCCCGTCACTCTCTGGATAAATGAGTTCCCGTCACTCTCTGGGTAACCACGTTCCCGTCACACTCTGGGTAAATGAGTTCCCGACACTCTCTGGGTTAATAAGTTCCCGACACACTCTGGGTAAATGAGTTCCCGCCACTCTCTCGGTAAATGTGTTCCCGTCACACTCTGTGTAAATGCGTTCCCGACACTCTGGGTAAATGCGTTCCCGTCACTCTCTGGGTAAATGATTTCCCGTCACTCTCTGGGTAAATGAGTTTCCGTCACTATCTGGGTAAATGAGTCCCCGTCACTCTCTGGGTAAATGAGTCCCCGTCACTCTCTGGGTAGCCACATTCCCGTCACTCTCTGGGTAAATGAGTTACCGCCACTCTCTGGGTAAATGAGTTACCGCCACTCTCTGGGTAAATGAGTTCCCATCACTCTCTGGGTAAATGAGTACCCGACACTCTCTGGGTAACCACATTCCCGTCACAGTCTGGGTAAATGAGTTCCTGACACTCTCTGGGTAAATGAGTTCCCGACACTCTCTCGGTAAATGAGTTCCCGACACACTCTGGGTAAATGAGTTCCCTTCACTCTGGGGAAATGCGCACCCGTCACTCTCTCGGTAAATGAGTTCCCGTCACTCTCTGGGTACATGAGTTCCCGTCACACTCTGGGTAAATCAGTTCCCGACACTCTCTCGGTAAATGAGTTCCCGACACACTCTTGGTAAATGAGTTCCCTTCACTCTGGGTAAATGCGTTCCCGTCACTCTCTGGGTAACTGAGTTCCCGTCACTCTCTGGGTAACCACATTCCCGACACACTCTAGGTAAATGAGTTTCCGTCACTCTCAGGGTAAATGAGTTTCCGTCACTCTCTGGGTAAATGAGTTCCCGACACGCTCTGGGTAAATGAGTTCCCGACACTCTCTGGGTAAATGAGTTCCCGCCACTCTCTGGGTAACCACGTTCTCGTCACACTCTGGGTAAATGAGTTCCCGACACTCTTTGGGTAAATGAATTCCCGACACCCTCTGGGTAATTGAGTTCCCGACACTCTCTGGGTAAATGAGGTCCCGTCACTCTCTGGGTAAATGAGTTCCTGTCACTCTGGGTAAATGAGTTGCCGTCACACTCTGGGTAAATGAGTTCCTGCCACTCGCTCGGTAAATGCGTTCCCGTCACACTCTGGGTAAATGCGTTCCCGTCACAATCTGGATAAATGCGTTCCCGACACACTCTCGGTAAATGAGTTCCCGTCACATTCTGGGTAAATGAGTTCTCGTCACTCTGGGTAAATGAGTTCCCGTCACTCACTGGGTAACCACATTCCCATCACTCTCTGGGTAAATGAGTTACCGCCACTCTCTGGGTAAATGAGTTCCCGCTACTCTCTGGGTAAATGAGTTCCCGCCACTCTCTGGGTAAATGAGTTCCCGTCACTCTCTGGGTAAATGAGTCCCCATCACTTTCTGGGTAACCACGTTCCCGTCACTCTCTGGGTAACCACATTCCCGACACTCTCTGGGTAAATGAGTTCCCGCCACTCTCTGGGTAAATGAGTTCCTGTCACTCTCTGGGTAAATGAGTACCCGCCAATCTCTGGGTAACCACATTCCCGTCACAGTCTGGGTAAATGAGTTCCTGACACTCTCTGGGTAAATGAGTTACCGCCACTCTCTGGGTAAATGAGTTCCCGCCACTCTCTGGGTAAATGAGTTCCCGTCACTCTCTGGGTAAATGAGTCCCCGTCACTTTCTGGGTAACCACGTTCCCGTCACACTCTGGGTAAATGAGTTCCCGTCACTCTCTGGGTAAATGAGTTCCCGACACTCTGGGGAAATGCACACCCGTCACTCTCTCGGTAAATGAGTTCCCGTCACTCTCTGGGTAAATCAGTTCCCGTCACACTCTGGGTAAATGAGTTCCCTTCACTCTGGGTAAATGCGTTCCCGTCACTCTCTGGGTAACTGAGTTCCAGTCACTCTCTGGGTAACCACATTCCCGACACTCTCTGGATAAATGAGTTCCCGTCACTCTCTGGGTAAATGAGTTACCGCCACTCTCTGGGTAAATGAGTTCCCGCCACTCTCTGGGTAAATGAGTTCCCGCCACTCTCTGGGTCAATGAGTTCCCGTCATTCTCTCGGTAAATGAGTCCCCGTCACTTTCTGGGTAACCACGTTCCCTTCACTCTCTGGGTAAATGAGTCCCCGTCACTTTCTGGGTAACCACGTTCCCGTCACTGTCTGGGTAACCACATTCCCGCCACTCTCTGGGTAAATGAGTTCCCGCCACTCTCTGGGTAAATGAGTTCCCGCCACTCTCTGGGTAAATGAGTTCCCGTCACTCTGGGTAAATGCGTTCCCGTCACTCTCTGGGTAAATGAGTTCCCTTCTCTCTCTGGGTAATCACATTCCCGTCACTCTCTGGGTAAATGAGTGACCGCCACTCTCTGGGTAACCACGTTCCCGTCACACTCTGGTTAAATGAGTTCCTGACACTCTCTGGGTAAATGAGTTCCCGACACT
Organism: Pristiophorus japonicus; assembly: GCF_044704955.1. Lineage (NCBI taxonomy): Eukaryota > Metazoa > Chordata > Chondrichthyes > Pristiophoridae > Pristiophorus > Pristiophorus japonicus. The sequence continues at coordinate 126,075,120 of NC_091988.1, forward strand.
CTCTGGGGAAATGAGCACCCGTCACTCTCTCGGTAAATTAGTTCCCGTCACTCTCTGGGTAAATGAGTTACCGTCACACTCTGGGTAAATCAGTTCCCGACACTCTCTCGGTAAATGAGTTCCCTTCACTCTCTGGGTAAATGAGTTCCCTTCACTCTGGGTAAATGCGTTCCCGTCACTCTCTGGGTAACTGAGTTCCCGTCACTCTCTGGGTAAATGAGTTCCCGCCACTCTCTGGGTAAATGAGTTCCCGCCACTCTCTGGGTAAATGAGTTCCCGCCACTCTCTGGGTAAATGAGTTCCCGCCACTCTCTGAGTCAATGAGTCCCCGTCACTTTCTGGGTAACCGCGTTCCCGTCACTCTCTGGGTAAATGAGCTCCCGTCACTCTCTGGGTAAATGAGTCCCCGTCACTCTCTGGGTAAATGAGTTCCCGCCACTCTGTGGGTAACCACGTTCTCGTCACACTCTGTGTAAATAAGTTCCCTTCTCTCTCTGGGTAACCACATTCCCGTCACTCTCTGGGTAAATGAGTGACCACCACTCTCTGGGTAAATGAGTTACCGCCACTCTCTGGTTAAATGAGTTCCCGCCAGTCTCTGAAAAATGAGTTCCCGTCACTCTCTCGGTAAATGAGTCCCCGTCACTTTCTGGGTAACCATGTTCACGTCACTCTCTGGGTAAATGAGTTCCCGTCATTCTCTGCGTAAATGCGTTCCCGTCACAATCTGGCTAAATGAGTTCCCGCCACTCTCTGGGTAACCACGTTCCCGTCACACTCTGGGTAAATGAGTTCCCGACACTCTCTGGGTTAATGAGTTCCCGACACTCTCGGAAAATGAGTTCCCGTCACACTCTGGGTAAATATGTTCCCGTCACACTCTGGGTAAATGAGTTCCCGTCACTCTCTGTGTAAATGAGTACCCGCCACTCTCTGGGTAACCACGTTCCCGTCACACTCTGGTTAAATGAGTTCCTGACACTCTCTGGGTAAATGAGTTCCCGACACTCTCTGGGGAAATGAGCACCCGTCACTCTCTCGGTAAATTAGTTCCCGTCACTCTCTGGGTAAATGAGTTACCGTCACACTCTGGGTAAATCAGTTCCCGACACTCTCTCGGTAAATGAGTTCCCGTCACTCTCTGGGTAAATGAGTTCCCTTCACTCTGGGTAAATGCGTTCCCGTCACTCTCTGGGTAACTGAGTTCCCGTCACTCTCTGGGTAAATGAGTTCCCGCCACTCTCTGGGTAAATGAGTTCCCGCCACTCTCTGGGTAAATGAGTTCCCGCCACTCTCTGGGTAAATGAGTTCCCGCCACTCTCTGAGTCAATGAGTCCCCGTCACTTTCTGGGTAACCACGTTCCCGTCACTCTCTGGGTAAATGAGCTCCCGTCACTCTCTGGGTAAATGAGTCCCCGTCACTCTCTGGGTAAATGAGTTCCCGCCACTCTGTGGGTAACCACGTTCTCGTCACACTCTGTGTAAATAAGTTCCCTTCTCTCTCTGGGTAACCACATTCCCGTCACTCTCTGGGTAAATGAGTGACCACCACTCTCTGGGTAAATGAGTTACCGCCACTCTCTGGTTAAATGAGTTCCCGCCAGTCTCTGAAAAATGAGTTCCCGTCACTCTCTCGGTAAATGAGTCCCCGTCACTTTCTGGGTAACCATGTTCACGTCACTCTCTGGGTAAATGAGTTCCCGTCATTCTCTGCGTAAATGCGTTCCCGTCACAATCTGGCTAAATGAGTTCCCGCCACTCTCTGGGTAACCACGTTCCCGTCACACTCTGGGTAAATGAGTTCCCGACACTCTCTGGGTTAATGAGTTCCCGACACTCTCGGTAAATGAGCTCCCGTCACTCTCTGGGTAAATGAGTTCCTGTCACTCTGGGAAAATGAGTTCCCGTCAGACTCTGGGTAAATATGTTCCCGTCACACTCTGGGTAAATGAGTTCCCGTCACTCTCTGGGTAAATGAGTACCCGCCACTCTCTGGGTAACCACGTTCCCGTCACACTCTGGGTAAATGAGTTCCTGACACTCTCTGGGTAAATGAGTTCCCGACACTCTCTGGGGAAATGAGCACCCGTCACTCTCTCGGTAAATGAGTTCCCGTCACTCTCTGGGTAAATGAGTTCCCGTCACACTCTGGGTAAATCAGCTCCCGTCACTCTCCGGTAAATGAGTACCCGCCACTCTCTGGGTAACCACTTTCACGTCACACTCTGGGTAAATGAGTTCCTGACACTCTCTGGGTAAATGAGTTCCCGACACACTCTGGGGAAATGAGCACCCGTCACTCTCTCGGTAAATGAGTTCCCGTCACTCTCTGGGTAAATGAGTCCCCGTCACTTTCTGGGTAACCACGATCCCGACACTCTCTGGGTAAATGAGTTCCCGCCATTTTCTGGGTAAATGAGTTCACGCCACTCTCTGGGTAAATGAGTTCCCGTCACTCTGGGTAAATGCGTTCCCGTCACTCTCTGGGTAAATGAGCTCCCTTCTCTCTATGGGTAACCACATTCCCGTCACTCTCTGTGTAAATGAGTTACCGCCACTCTCTGGGTAAATGAGTTCCTGCCACTCTCTCGGTAAATGTGTTCCCGTCACACTCTGGGTAAATGCGTTCCCGACACTCTGGGTAAATGCGTTCCCGTCACTCTCTGGGTAAATGATTTCCCATCAATTTCTGGGTAACCACATTCCCGTCACTCTCTGGGTAAATGAGTCCCCGTCACTCTCTGGGTAAATGAGCTCCCGTCACTCTCTGGGTAAATGAGTTCCGTCACTCTCTGGATAAATGAGTCCCCGTCACTCTCTGGGTAAATGAGTCCCCGTCACTCTCTGGGTAAATGAGTTCCCGACACTCTCTGAGTAAATGAGTTTCCGTCATTCTCTGGGTAAATGAGTTCCCGTCACTCTCTGGGTAAATGAGTACCCGCCAATCTCTGGGTAACCACATTCCCGTCACAGTCTGGGTAAATGAGTTCCTGTCACTCTCTGGGTAAATGAGTTCCCGACACTCTGGGGAAATGAGCACCCGTCACTCTCTCGGTAAATGAGTTCCCGTCACTCTCTGGGTAAATGAGTTTCCGTCATTCTCTGGGTAAATGAGTTCCCGTCACTCTCTGGGTAAATGAGTACCCGCCAATCTCTGGGTAACCACATTCCCGTCACAGTCTGGGTAAATGAGTTCCTGTCACTCTCTGGGTAAATGAGTTCCCGACACTCTGGGGAAATGAGCACCCGTCACTCTCTCGGTAAATGAGTCCCCGTCACTCTCTGGGTAAATGAGCTCCCGTCACTCTCTGGGTAAATGAGTTCCGTCACTCTCTGGATAAATGAGTCCCCGTCACTCTCTGGGTAAATGAGTCCCCGTCACTCTCTGGGTAAATGAGTTCCCGACACTCTCTGAGTAAATGAGTTTCCGTCATTCTCTGGGTAAATGAGTTCCCGTCACTCTCTGGGTAAATGAGTACCCGCCAATCTCTGGGTAACCACATTCCCGTCACAGTCTGGGTAAATGAGTTCCTGTCACTCTCTGGGTAAATGAGTTCCCGACACTCTGGTGAAATGAGCACCCGTCACTCTCTCGGTAAATGAGTTCTCGTCACTCTCTGGGTAAATGAGTTCCCGTCACACTCTGGGTCAATCAGTTCCCGACACTCTCTCGGTAAATGAGTTCCCCTCACACTCTGGGTAAATGAGTTCCCTTCACTCTGGGTAAATGCGTTCCCGTCACTCTCTGGGTAACTGAGTTCCCGTCACTCTCTGGGTAACCACATACCCGACACTCTCTGGGTAAATGAGTTCCCGTCACTCTCTGGGTAAATGAGTTACCGCCACTCTCTGGGTAAATGAGTTCCCGCCACTCTCTCGGTAAATGAGTTCCCGCCACTCTCTGGGTCAATGAGTTCCCGTCATTCTCTGGGTAAATGAGTCCCCGTCACTTTCTGGGTAACCACGTTCCCGTCACTCTCTGGGTAACCACATTCCCGACACTCTCTGGGTAAATGAGTTCCCGCCACTCTCTGGGTAAATGAGTTCCCGCCACTCTCTGGGTAAATGAGTTCCCGTCACTCTGGGTAAATGCGTTCCCGTCACTCTCTGGGTAAATGAGTTCCCTTCTCTCTCTGGGTAACCACATTCCCGTCACTCTCTGGGTAAATGAGTGACCGCCACTCTCTGGGTAAATGAGTTCCTGTCACTCTGGGTAAATGAGTTGCCGTCACCCTCTGGGTAAATGCGTTCCCGTCACAATCTGGGTAAATGCGTTCCCGGCACACTCTGGATAAATGCGTTCCCGACACACTCTCGGTAAATGAGTTCCCGTCACACTCTGGGTAAATGAGTTCTCGTCACTCTGGGTAAATGCGTTCCCGTCACTCTCTGGGTAAATGAGTTCCCGTCACTCACTGGGTAACCACATTCCCATCACTCTCTGGGTAAATGAGTTACCGCCACTCTCTGGGTAAATGAGTTCCCGCTACTCTCTGGGTAAATGAGTTCCCGCCACTCTCTGGGTAAATGAGTTCCCGTCACTCTCTGGGTAAATGAGTCCCCGTCACTTTCTGGGTAACCACGTTCCCGTCACACTCTGGGTAAATGAGTTCCCGTCACTCTCTGGGTAAATGAGTACCCGCCACTCTCTGGGTAACCACATTCCCGTCACAGTCTGGGTAAATGAGTTCCCGCTACTCTCTGGGTAAATGAGTTCCCGTCACTCTGGGTAAATGCGTTTCCGTCACTCTCTGGGTAAATGAGTTCCCTTCTCTCTCTGGGTAATCACATTCCCGTCACTCTCTGGGTAAATGAGTGACCGCCACTCTCTGGGTAAATGAGTTACCACCACTCTCTGGTTAAATGAGTTCCCGCCAGTCACTGATAAATGAGTTCCCGTCACTCTCTCGGTAAATGAGTCCCCGTCACTTTCTGGGTAACCATGTTCCCGTCACTCTCTGGGTAAATGAGTTCCCGTCACTCTCTGGGTAAATGCGTTCCCGTCACAATCTGGCTAAATGAGTTCCCGCCACTCTCTGGGTAACCACGTTCCCGTCACACTCTGGGTAAATGAGATCCAGACACTCTCTGGGTTAATGAGTTCCCGACACTCTCGGTAAATGAGCACCCGTCACTCTCTCGGTAAATTAGTTCCCGTCACTCTCTGGGTAAATGAGTTACCGTCACACTCTGGGTAAATCAGTTCCCGACACTCTCTCGGTAAATGAGTTCCCGTCACTCTCTGGGTAAATGAGTTCCCTTCACTCTGGGTAAATGCGTTCCCGTCACTCTCTGGGTAAATGAGTTCCCGCCACTCTCTGGGTAAATGAGTTCCCGCCACTCTCTGAGTCAATGAGTCCCCGTCACTTTCTGGGTAACCACGTTCCCGTCACTCTCTGGGTAAATGAGCTCCCGTCACTCTCTGGGTAAATGAGTCCCCGTCACTCTCTGGGTAAATGAGTTCCCGCCACTCTCTGGGTAACCACGTTCTCGTCACACTCTGGGTAAATGAGTTCCCGACACACTCTGGGTAATTGAGCTCCCGACACTCTCTGGGTAAATGAGGTCCCGTCACTCTCTGGATAAATGAGTTCCTGTCACTCTGGGTAAATGAGTTCCCGCCACTCTCTGGGTCAATGAGTTCCCGTCATTCTCTGGGTAAATGAGTCCCCGTCACTTTCTGGGTAACCACGTTCCCGTCACTCTCTGGGTAACCACATTCCCGACACTCTCTGGGTAAATGAGTTCCCGCCACTCTCTGGGTAAATGAGTTCCGCCACTCTCTGGGTAAATGAGTTCCCGTCACTCTGGGTAAATGCGTTCCCGTCACTCTCTGGTTAAATGAGTTCCCTTCTCTCTCTGGGTAACCACATTCCCGTCACTCTCTGGGTAAATGAGTGACCGCCACTCTCTGGGTAAATGAGTTCCTGTCACTCTGGGTAAATGAGTTGCCGTCACACTCTGGGTAAATGCGTTCCATTCACACTCTGGGTAAATGCGTTCCCGGCACACTCTGGATAAATGCGTTCCCGACACACTCTCGGTAAATGAGTTCCCGTCACACTCTGGGTAAATGAGTTCTCGTCACTCTGGGTAAATTCGTTCCTGTCACTCTCTGGGTAAATGAGTTCCCGTCACTCACTGGGTAACCACATTCCCATCACTCTCTGGGTAAATGAGTTACCGCCACTCTCTGGGTGAATGAGTTCCCGCTACTCTCTGGGTAAATGAGTTCCCGCCACTCTCTGGGTAAATGAGTTCCCGTCACTCTCTGGGTAAATGAGTCCCCGTCACGTTCTGGGTAACCACGTTCCCGTCACACTCTGGGTAAATGAGTTCCCGTCACTCTCTGGGTAAATGAGTACCCGCCACTCTCTGGGTAACCACATTCCCGTCACAGTCTGGGTAAATGAGTTCCTGACACTCTCTGGGTAAATGAGTTCCCGACACTCTGGGGAAATGCGCACCCGTCACTCTCTCGGTAATTGAGTTCCTGTCACTCTCTGGGTAAATGAGTTCCCGTCACACTCTGGGTAAATCAGTTCCCGACACTCTCTCGGTAAATGAGTTCCCGTCACACTCTGGGTAAATGAGTTACCGCCACTCTCTGGGTAAATGAGTTCCCGTCACTCTCTGGGTAAATGAGTACCCGCCACTCTCTGGGTAACCACATTCCCGTCACAGTCTGGGTAAATGAGTTCCTGACACTCTCTGGGTAAATGAGTTACCGTCACACTCTGGGTAAATCAGTTCCCGACACTCTCTCGGTAAATGAGTTCCCGTCACTCTGGGTAAATGCGTTCCCGTCACTCTCTGGGTAAATGAGTTCCCTTCTCTCTCTGGGTAACCACATTCCCGTCACTCTCTGTGTAAATGAGTTACCGCCACTCTCTGGGTAAATGAGCTCCCGTCACTCTCTGGGTAAATGAGTCCCCGTCACTCTCTGGGTAAATGAGTTCCCGACACTCTCTGGGTAAATGAGTTTCCGTCACTGTCTGGGTAAATGAGTCCCCGCCACTCTCTGAGTCAATGAGTCCCCGTCACTTTCTAGGTAACCACGTTCCCGTCACTCTCTGGGTAAATGAGCTCCCGTCACTCTCTGGGTAAATGAGTCCCCGTCACTCTCTGGGTAAATGAGTTCCCGCCACTCTCTGGGTAACCACGTTCTCGTCACACTCTGGGTAAATGAGTTTCCGACACACTCTGGGTAATTGAGCTCCCGACACTCTCTGCGTAAATGAGGTCCCGTCACTCTCTGGATAAATGAGTTCCTGTCACTCTGGGTAAATGAGTTCCCGCCACTCTCTGGGTCAATGAGTTCCCGTCATTCTCTGGGTAAATGAGTCCCCGTCACTTTCTGGGTAACCACGTTCCCGTCACTCTCTGGGTAACCACATTCCCGACACTCTCTGGGTAAATGAGTTCCCGCCACTCTCTGGGTAAATGAGTTCCGCCACTCTCTGGGTAAATGAGTTCCCGTCACTCTGGGTAAATGCGTTCCCGTCACTCTCTGGTTAAATGAGTTCCCTTCTCTCTCTGGGTAACCACATTCCCGTCTCTCTCTGGGTAAATGAGTGACCGCCACTCTCTGGGTAAATGAGTTCCTGTCACTCTGGGTAAATGAGTTGCCGTCACACTCTGGGTAAATGCGTTCCATTCACACTCTGGGTAAATGCGTTCCCGGCACACTCTGGATAAATGCGTTCCCGACACACTCTCGGTAAATGAGTTCCCGTCACACTCTGGGTAAATGAGTTCTCGTCACTCTGGGTAAATTCGTTCCTGTCACTCTCTGGGTAAATGAGTTCCCGTCACTCACTGGGTAACCACATTCCCATCACTCTCTGGGTAAATGAGTTACCGCCACTCTCTGGGTGAATGAGTTCCCGCTACTCTCTGGGTAAATGAGTTCCCGCCACTCTCTGGGTAAATGAGTTCCCGTCACTCTCTGGGTAAATGAGTCCCCGTCACTCTCTGGGTAACCACATTCCCGTCACAGTCTGGGTAAATGAGTTCCTGACACTCTCTGGGTAAATGAGTTCCCGACACTCTGGGGAAATGCGCACCCGTCACTCTCTCGGTAAATGAGTTCCTGTCACTCTCTGGGTAAATGAGTTCCCGTCACACTCTGGGTAAATCAGTTCCCGACACTCTCTCGGTAAATGAGTTCCCGTCACACTCTGGGTAAATGAGTTACCGCCACTCTCTGGGTAAATGAGTTCCCGTCACTCTCTGGGTAAATGAGTACCCGCGACTCTCTGGGTAACCACATTCCCGTCACAGTCTGGGTAAATGAGTTCCTGACACTCTCTGGGTAAATGAGTTACCGTCACACTCTGGGTAAATCAGTTCCCGACACTCTCTCGGTAAATGAGTTCCCGTCACTCTGGGTAAATGCGTTCCCGTCACTCTCTGGGTAAATGAGTTCCCTTCTCTCTCTGGGTAACCACATTCCCGTCACTCTCTGGGTAAATGAGTGACCGCCACTCTCTGGGTAAATGAGTTCCTGTCACTCTGGGTAAATGAGTTGCCGTCACCCTCTGGGTAAATGCGTTCCCGTCACAATCTGGGTAAATGCGTTCCCGGCACACTCTGGATAAATGCGTTCCCGACACACTCTGGGTAAATGAGTTCTCGTCACTCTGGGTAAATGCGTTCCCGTCACTCTCTGGGTAAATGAGTTCCCGTCACTCACTGGGTAACCACATTCCCATCACTCTCTGGGTAAATGAGTTACCGCCACTCTCTGGGTAAATGAGTTCCCGCTACTCTCTGGGTAAATGAGTTCCCGCCACTCTCTGGGTAAATGAGTTCCCGTCACTCTCTGGGTAAATGAGTCCCCGTCACTTTCTGGGTAACCACGTTCCCGTCACACTCTGGGTAAATGAGTTCCCGTCACTCTCTGGGTAAATGAGTACCCGCCACTCTCTGGGTAACCACATTCCCGTCACAGTCTGGGTAAATGAGTTCCCGCTACTCTCTGGGTAAATGAGTTCCCGTCACTCTGGGTAAATGCGTTTCCGTCACTCTCTGGGTAAATGAGTTCCCTTCTCTCTCTGGGTAATCACATTCCCGTCACTCTCTGGGTAAATGAGTGACCGCCACTCTCTGGGTAAATGAGTTACCACCACTCTCTGGTTAAATGAGTTCCCGCCAGTCACTGATAAATGAGTTCCCGTCACTCTCTCGGTAAATGAGTCCCCGTCACTTTCTGGGTAACCATGTTCCCGTCACTCTCTGGGTAAATGAGTTCCCGTCACTCTCTGGGTAAATGCGTTCCCGTCACAATCTGGCTAAATGAGTTCCCGCCACTCTCTGGGTAACCACGTTCCCGTCACACTCTGGGTAAATGAGATCCAGACACTCTCTGGGTTAATGAGTTCCCGACACTCTCGGTAAATGAGCACCCGTCACTCTCTCGGTAAATTAGTTCCCGTCACTCTCTGGGTAAATGAGTTACCGTCACACTCTGGGTAAATCAGTTCCCGACACTCTCTCGGTAAATGAGTTCCCGTCACTCTCTGGGTAAATGAGTTCCCTTCACTCTGGGTAAATGCGTTCCCGTCACTCTCTGGGTAACTGAGTTCCCGTCACTCATTGGGTAAATGAGTTCCCGCCACTCTCTGGGTAAATGAGTTCCCGCCACTCTCTGAGTCAATGAGTCCCCGTCACTTTCTGGGTAACCACGTTCCCGTCACTCTCTGGGTAAATGAGCTCCCGTCACTCTCTGGGTAAATGAGTCCCCGTCACTCTCTGGGTAAATGAGTTCCCGCCACTCTCTGGGTAACCACGTTCTCGTCACACTCTGGGTAAATGAGTTCCCGACACACTCTGGGTAATTGAGCTCCCGACACTCTCTGGGTAAATGAGGTCCCGTCACTCTCTGGATAAATGAGTTCCTGTCACTCTGGGTAAATGAGTTCCCGCCACTCTCTGGGTCAATGAGTTCCCGTCATTCTCTGGGTAAATGAGTCCCCGTCACTTTCTGGGTAACCACGTTCCCGTCACTCTCTGGGTAACCACATTCCCGACACTCTCTGGGTAAATGAGTTCCCGCCACTCTCTGGGTAAATGAGTTCCGCCACTCTCTGGGTAAATGAGTTCCCGTCACTCTGGGTAAATGCGTTCCCGTCACTCTCTGGTTAAATGAGTTCCCTTCTCTCTCTGGGTAACCACATTCCCGTCACTCTCTGGGTAAATGAGTGACCGCCACTCTCTGGGTAAATGAGTTCCTGTCACTCTGGGTAAATGAGTTGCCGTCACACTCTGGGTAAATGCGTTCCATTCACACTCTGGGTAAATGCGTTCCCGGCACACTCTGGATAAATGCGTTCCCGACACACTCTCGGTAAATGAGTTCCCGTCACACTCTGGGTAAATGAGTTCTCGTCACTCTGGGTAAATTCGTTCCTGTCACTCTCTGGGTAAATGAGTTCCCGTCACTCACTGGGTAACCACATTCCCATCACTCTCTGGGTAAATGAGTTACCGCCACTCTCTGGGTGAATGAGTTCCCGCTACTCTCTGGGTAAATGAGTTCCCGCCACTCTCTGGGTAAATGAGTTCCCGTCACTCTCTGGGTAAATGAGTCCCCGTCACGTTCTGGGTAACCACGTTCCCGTCACACTCTGGGTAAATGAGTTCCCGTCACTCTCTGGGTAAATGAGTACCCGCCACTCTCTGGGTAACCACATTCCCGTCACAGTCTGGGTAAATGAGTTCCTGACACTCTCTGGGTAAATGAGTTCCCGACACTCTGGGGAAATGCGCACCCGTCACTCTCTCGGTAAATGAGTTCCTGTCACTCTCTGGGTAAATGAGTTCCCGTCACACTCTGGGTAAATCAGTTCCCGACACTCTCTCGGTAAATGAGTTCCCGTCACACTCTGGGTAAATGAGTTACCGCCACTCTCTGGGTAAATGAGTTCCCGTCACTCTCTGGGTAAATGAGTACCCGCCACTCTCTGGGTAACCACATTCCCGTCACAGTCTGGGTAAATGAGTTCCTGACACTCTCTGGGTAAATGAGTTACCGTCACACTCTGGGTAAATCAGTTCCCGACACTCTCTCGGTAAATGAGTTACCGTCACTCTGGGTAAATGCGTTCCCGTCACTCTCTGGGTAAATGAGTTCCCTTCTCTCTCTGGGTAACCACATTCCCGTCACTCTCTGTGTAAATGAGTTACCGCCACTCTCTGGGTAAATGAGCTCCCGTCACTCTCTGGGTAAATGAGTCCCCGTCACTCTCTGGGTAAATGAGTTCCCGACACTCTCTGGGTAAATGAGTTTCCGTCACTGTCTGGGTAAATGAGTCCCCGTCACTCTCTGGGTAAATGAGTCCCCGTCACTCTCTGGGTAAATGAGTTCCCGACACTCTCTCGGTGAATGCGTTCCCGACACTCTCTGGGTAACTGAGTTCCCGCCACTCTTGGGTAAATGAGTTCTCGTCACTCTCTGGGTAAATGAGTTTCCGTCATTCTCTGGGTAAATGAGTTCCCGACACTCTCTCGGTAATTGAGTTCCCGACACTCTCTGGGTAACCACGTTCCCGTCACACTCTGGGTAAATGAGTCCCCGTCACTCTCTGGGTAAATGAGTCCCCGTCACTCTCTGTGTAAATGAGTTCCCGACACTCTCTGGGTAAATGAGCTCCGTCACCCTCTGGGTAAATGAGTCCCCGTCTCTCTCTGGGTAAATGAGTTTCTGTCACTCTCTGGGTAAATGAGTTTCCGTCACTCTCTCGGTAAATGAGTTCCCGTCACTCTCTCGGTAAATGAGTTCCCATCACTCTCTCGGTAAATGAGTTCCCGTCACTCTCTCGGTAAATGAGTTCCCGTCACTCTCTCGGTCAATGAGTTCCCGTCACTCTCTGGGTAAATGAGTTCACGTCACTCTCTCGGTAAATGAGTTCCCGTCACTCTCTGGGTAAATGAGTTCCCGTCACTCTCTGGGTAAATGAGTTCCCGTCACTCTCTGGGTAAATGAGTTTCCGTCACTCTCTGGGTAAATGAGTTCCCAACACTCTCTGGGTAAATGAGTTCCCGACACTCTCTGGGTAAATGAGTTCCGGTGACTCTCTGGGTAACCACATTCCCGTCACTCTCTGGCTAAATGAGTTCCAGTCACTCTCTGGGTAAATGAGTTCCCGCCACTCTCTGGGTAAATGAGTCCCCGTCTCTCTCTGGCTAAATGAGTTTCTGTCATTCTCTGGGTAAATGAGCTCCCGCCACTCTCTGGGTAAATGAGTTCCCGACAGTCTATGGGTAAATGAGTTTCCGTCACTCTCTGGGTAAATGAGTTTCCGTCACTCTCTGGGTAAATGAGTCCCCGTCACTTTCTGGGTAACCACGTTCCCGTCACTCTCTGGGTAAATGAGCTCCCGTCACTCTCTGGGTAAATGAGTCCCCGTCACTCTCTGGGTAAATGAGTTCCCGCCACTCTGTGGGTAACCACGTTCTCGTCACACTCTGTGTAAATAAGTTCCCTTCTCTCTCTGGGTAACCACATTCCCGTCACTCTCTGGGTAAATGAGTGACCACCACTCTCTGGGTAAATGAGTTACCGCCACTCTCTGGTTAAATGAGTTCCCGCCAGTCTCTGAAAAATGAGTTCCCGTCACTCTCTCGGTAAATGAGTCCCCGTCACTTTCTGGGTAACCATGTTCACGTCACTCTCTGGGTAAATGAGTTCCCGTCATTCTCTGCGTAAATGCGTTCCCGTCACAATCTGGCTAAATGAGTTCCCGCCACTCTCTGGGTAACCACGTTCCCGTCACACTCTGGGTAAATGAGTTCCCGACACTCTCTGGGTTAATGAGTTCCCGACACTCTCGGTAAATGAGCTCCCGTCACTCTCTGGGTAAATGAGTTCCTGTCACTCTGGGAAAATGAGTTCCCGTCAGACTCTGGGTAAATATGTTCCCGTCACACTCTGGGTAAATGAGTTCCCGTCACTCTCTGGGTAAATGAGTACCCGCCACTCTCTGGGTAACCACGTTCCCGTCACACTCTGGGTAAATGAGTTCCTGACACTCTCTGGGTAAATGAGTTCCCGACACTCTCTGGGGAAATGAGCACCCGTCACTCTCTCGGTAAATGAGTTCCCGTCACTCTCTGGGTAAATGAGTTCCCGTCACACTCTGGGTAAATCAGCTCCCGTCACTCTCCGGTAAATGAGTACCCGCCACTCTCTGGGTAACCACTTTCACGTCACACTCTGGGTAAATGAGTTCCTGACACTCTCTGGGTAAATGAGTTCCCGACACACTCTGGGGAAATGAGCACCCGTCACTCTCTCGGTAAATGAGTTCCCGTCACTCTCTGGGTAAATGAGTCCCCGTCACTTTCTGGGTAACCACGATCCCGACACTCTCTGGGTAAATGAGTTCCCGCCATTTTCTGGGTAAATGAGTTCACGCCACTCTCTGGGTAAATGAGTTCCCGTCACTCTGGGTAAATGCGTTCCCGTCACTCTCTGGGTAAATGAGCTCCCTTCTCTCTATGGGTAACCACATTCCCGTCACTCTCTGTGTAAATGAGTTACCGCCACTCTCTGGGTAAATGAGTTCCTGCCACTCTCTCGGTAAATGTGTTCCCGTCACACTCTGGGTAAATGCGTTCCCGACACTCTGGGTAAATGCGTTCCCGTCACTCTCTGGGTAAATGATTTCCCATCAATTTCTGGGTAACCACATTCCCGTCACTCTCTGGGTAAATGAGTCCCCGTCACTCTCTGGGTAAATGAGCTCCCGTCACTCTCTGGGTAAATGAGTTCCGTCACTCTCTGGATAAATGAGTCCCCGTCACTCTCTGGGTAAATGAGTCCCCGTCACTCTCTGGGTAAATGAGTTCCCGACACTCTCTGAGTAAATGAGTTTCCGTCATTCTCTGGGTAAATGAGTTCCCGTCACTCTCTGGGTAAATGAGTACCCGCCAATCTCTGGGTAACCACATTCCCGTCACAGTCTGGGTAAATGAGTTCCTGTCACTCTCTGGGTAAATGAGTTCCCGACACTCTGGGGAAATGAGCACCCGTCACTCTCTCGGTAAATGAGTTCCCGTCACTCTCTGGGTAAATGAGTTTCCGTCATTCTCTGGGTAAATGAGTTCCCGTCACTCTCTGGGTAAATGAGTACCCGCCAATCTCTGGGTAACCACATTCCCGTCACAGTCTGGGTAAATGAGTTCCTGTCACTCTCTGGGTAAATGAGTTCCCGACACTCTGGGGAAATGAGCACCCGTCACTCTCTCGGTAAATGAGTCCCCGTCACTCTCTGGGTAAATGAGCTCCCGTCACTCTCTGGGTAAATGAGTTCCGTCACTCTCTGGATAAATGAGTCCCCGTCACTCTCTGGGTAAATGAGTCCCCGTCACTCTCTGGGTAAATGAGTTCCCGACACTCTCTGAGTAAATGAGTTTCCGTCATTCTCTGGGTAAATGAGTTCCCGTCACTCTCTGGGTAAATGAGTACCCGCCAATCTCTGGGTAACCACATTCCCGTCACAGTCTGGGTAAATGAGTTCCTGTCACTCTCTGGGTAAATGAGTTCCCGACACTCTGGTGAAATGAGCACCCGTCACTCTCTCGGTAAATGAGTTCTCGTCACTCTCTGGGTAAATGAGTTCCCGTCACACTCTGGGTCAATCAGTTCCCGACACTCTCTCGGTAAATGAGTTCCCCTCACACTCTGGGTAAATGAGTTCCCTTCACTCTGGGTAAATGCGTTCCCGTCACTCTCTGGGTAACTGAGTTCCCGTCACTCTCTGGGTAACCACATACCCGACACTCTCTGGGTAAATGAGTTCCCGTCACTCTCTGGGTAAATGAGTTACCGCCACTCTCTGGGTAAATGAGTTCCCGCCACTCTCTCGGTAAATGAGTTCCCGCCACTCTCTGGGTCAATGAGTTCCCGTCATTCTCTGGGTAAATGAGTCCCCGTCACTTTCTGGGTAACCACGTTCCCGTCACTCTCTGGGTAACCACATTCCCGACACTCTCTGGGTAAATGAGTTCCCGCCACTCTCTGGGTAAATGAGTTCCCGCCACTCTCTGGGTAAATGAGTTCCCGTCACTCTGGGTAAATGCGTTCCCGTCACTCTCTGGGTAAATGAGTTCCCTTCTCTCTCTGGGTAACCACATTCCCGTCACTCTCTGGGTAAATGAGTGACCGCCACTCTCTGGGTAAATGAGTTCCTGTCACTCTGGGTAAATGAGTTGCCGTCACCCTCTGGGTAAATGCGTTCCCGTCACAATCTGGGTAAATGCGTTCCCGGCACACTCTGGATAAATGCGTTCCCGACACACTCTCGGTAAATGAGTTCCCGTCACACTCTGGGTAAATGAGTTCTCGTCACTCTGGGTAAATGCGTTCCCGTCACTCTCTGGGTAAATGAGTTCCCGTCACTCACTGGGTAACCACATTCCCATCACTCTCTGGGTAAATGAGTTACCGCCACTCTCTGGGTAAATGAGTTCCCGCTACTCTCTGGGTAAATGAGTTCCCGCCACTCTCTGGGTAAATGAGTTCCCGTCACTCTCTGGGTAAATGAGTCCCCGTCACTTTCTGGGTAACCACGTTCCCGTCACACTCTGGGTAAATGAGTTCCCGTCACTCTCTGGGTAAATGAGTACCCGCCACTCTCTGGGTAACCACATTCCCGTCACAGTCTGGGTAAATGAGTTCCCGCTACTCTCTGGGTAAATGAGTTCCCGTCACTCTGGGTAAATGCGTTTCCGTCACTCTCTGGGTAAATGAGTTCCCTTCTCTCTCTGGGTAATCACATTCCCGTCACTCTCTGGGTAAATGAGTGACCGCCACTCTCTGGGTAAATGAGTTACCACCACTCTCTGGTTAAATGAGTTCCCGCCAGTCACTGATAAATGAGTTCCCGTCACTCTCTCGGTAAATGAGTCCCCGTCACTTTCTGGGTAACCATGTTCCCGTCACTCTCTGGGTAAATGAGTTCCCGTCACTCTCTGGGTAAATGCGTTCCCGTCACAATCTGGCTAAATGAGTTCCCGCCACTCTCTGGGTAACCACGTTCCCGTCACACTCTGGGTAAATGAGATCCAGACACTCTCTGGGTTAATGAGTTCCCGACACTCTCGGTAAATGAGCACCCGTCACTCTCTCGGTAAATTAGTTCCCGTCACTCTCTGGGTAAATGAGTTACCGTCACACTCTGGGTAAATCAGTTCCCGACACTCTCTCGGTAAATGAGTTCCCGTCACTCTCTGGGTAAATGAGTTCCCTTCACTCTGGGTAAATGCGTTCCCGTCACTCTCTGGGTAAATGAGTTCCCGCCACTCTCTGGGTAAATGAGTTCCCGCCACTCTCTGAGTCAATGAGTCCCCGTCACTTTCTGGGTAACCACGTTCCCGTCACTCTCTGGGTAAATGAGCTCCCGTCACTCTCTGGGTAAATGAGTCCCCGTCACTCTCTGGGTAAATGAGTTCCCGCCACTCTCTGGGTAACCACGTTCTCGTCACACTCTGGGTAAATGAGTTCCCGACACACTCTGGGTAATTGAGCTCCCGACACTCTCTGGGTAAATGAGGTCCCGTCACTCTCTGGATAAATGAGTTCCTGTCACTCTGGGTAAATGAGTTCCCGCCACTCTCTGGGTCAATGAGTTCCCGTCATTCTCTGGGTAAATGAGTCCCCGTCACTTTCTGGGTAACCACGTTCCCGTCACTCTCTGGGTAACCACATTCCCGACACTCTCTGGGTAAATGAGTTCCCGCCACTCTCTGGGTAAATGAGTTCCGCCACTCTCTGGGTAAATGAGTTCCCGTCACTCTGGGTAAATGCGTTCCCGTCACTCTCTGGTTAAATGAGTTCCCTTCTCTCTCTGGGTAACCACATTCCCGTCACTCTCTGGGTAAATGAGTGACCGCCACTCTCTGGGTAAATGAGTTCCTGTCACTCTGGGTAAATGAGTTGCCGTCACACTCTGGGTAAATGCGTTCCATTCACACTCTGGGTAAATGCGTTCCCGGCACACTCTGGATAAATGCGTTCCCGACACACTCTCGGTAAATGAGTTCCCGTCACACTCTGGGTAAATGAGTTCTCGTCACTCTGGGTAAATTCGTTCCTGTCACTCTCTGGGTAAATGAGTTCCCGTCACTCACTGGGTAACCACATTCCCATCACTCTCTGGGTAAATGAGTTACCGCCACTCTCTGGGTGAATGAGTTCCCGCTACTCTCTGGGTAAATGAGTTCCCGCCACTCTCTGGGTAAATGAGTTCCCGTCACTCTCTGGGTAAATGAGTCCCCGTCACGTTCTGGGTAACCACGTTCCCGTCACACTCTGGGTAAATGAGTTCCCGTCACTCTCTGGGTAAATGAGTACCCGCCACTCTCTGGGTAACCACATTCCCGTCACAGTCTGGGTAAATGAGTTCCTGACACTCTCTGGGTAAATGAGTTCCCGACACTCTGGGGAAATGCGCACCCGTCACTCTCTCGGTAATTGAGTTCCTGTCACTCTCTGGGTAAATGAGTTCCCGTCACACTCTGGGTAAATCAGTTCCCGACACTCTCTCGGTAAATGAGTTCCCGTCACACTCTGGGTAAATGAGTTACCGCCACTCTCTGGGTAAATGAGTTCCCGTCACTCTCTGGGTAAATGAGTACCCGCCACTCTCTGGGTAACCACATTCCCGTCACAGTCTGGGTAAATGAGTTCCTGACACTCTCTGGGTAAATGAGTTACCGTCACACTCTGGGTAAATCAGTTCCCGACACTCTCTCGGTAAATGAGTTCCCGTCACTCTGGGTAAATGCGTTCCCGTCACTCTCTGGGTAAATGAGTTCCCTTCTCTCTCTGGGTAACCACATTCCCGTCACTCTCTGTGTAAATGAGTTACCGCCACTCTCTGGGTAAATGAGCTCCCGTCACTCTCTGGGTAAATGAGTCCCCGTCACTCTCTGGGTAAATGAGTTCCCGACACTCTCTGGGTAAATGAGTTTCCGTCACTGTCTGGGTAAATGAGTCCCCGCCACTCTCTGAGTCAATGAGTCCCCGTCACTTTCTAGGTAACCACGTTCCCGTCACTCTCTGGGTAAATGAGCTCCCGTCACTCTCTGGGTAAATGAGTCCCCGTCACTCTCTGGGTAAATGAGTTCCCGCCACTCTCTGGGTAACCACGTTCTCGTCACACTCTGGGTAAATGAGTTTCCGACACACTCTGGGTAATTGAGCTCCCGACACTCTCTGCGTAAATGAGGTCCCGTCACTCTCTGGATAAATGAGTTCCTGTCACTCTGGGTAAATGAGTTCCCGCCACTCTCTGGGTCAATGAGTTCCCGTCATTCTCTGGGTAAATGAGTCCCCGTCACTTTCTGGGTAACCACGTTCCCGTCACTCTCTGGGTAACCACATTCCCGACACTCTCTGGGTAAATGAGTTCCCGCCACTCTCTGGGTAAATGAGTTCCGCCACTCTCTGGGTAAATGAGTTCCCGTCACTCTGGGTAAATGCGTTCCCGTCACTCTCTGGTTAAATGAGTTCCCTTCTCTCTCTGGGTAACCACATTCCCGTCTCTCTCTGGGTAAATGAGTGACCGCCACTCTCTGGGTAAATGAGTTCCTGTCACTCTGGGTAAATGAGTTGCCGTCACACTCTGGGTAAATGCGTTCCATTCACACTCTGGGTAAATGCGTTCCCGGCACACTCTGGATAAATGCGTTCCCGACACACTCTCGGTAAATGAGTTCCCGTC
This sequence comes from Pristiophorus japonicus, assembly GCF_044704955.1. Lineage (NCBI taxonomy): Eukaryota > Metazoa > Chordata > Chondrichthyes > Pristiophoridae > Pristiophorus > Pristiophorus japonicus. The sequence continues at coordinate 126,093,848 of NC_091988.1, forward strand.
ACACTCTGGGTAAATGAGTTCTCGTCACTCTGGGTAAATTCGTTCCTGTCACTCTCTGGGTAAATGAGTTCCCGTCACTCACTGGGTAACCACATTCCCATCACTCTCTGGGTAAATGAGTTACCGCCACTCTCTGGGTGAATGAGTTCCCGCTACTCTCTGGGTAAATGAGTTCCCGCCACTCTCTGGGTAAATGAGTTCCCGTCACTCTCTGGGTAAATGAGTCCCCGTCACTCTCTGGGTAACCACATTCCCGTCACAGTCTGGGTAAATGAGTTCCTGACACTCTCTGGGTAAATGAGTTCCCGACACTCTGGGGAAATGCGCACCCGTCACTCTCTCGGTAAATGAGTTCCTGTCACTCTCTGGGTAAATGAGTTCCCGTCACACTCTGGGTAAATCAGTTCCCGACACTCTCTCGGTAAATGAGTTCCCGTCACACTCTGGGTAAATGAGTTACCGCCACTCTCTGGGTAAATGAGTTCCCGTCACTCTCTGGGTAAATGAGTACCCGCGACTCTCTGGGTAACCACATTCCCGTCACAGTCTGGGTAAATGAGTTCCTGACACTCTCTGGGTAAATGAGTTACCGTCACACTCTGGGTAAATCAGTTCCCGACACTCTCTCGGTAAATGAGTTCCCGTCACTCTGGGTAAATGCGTTCCCGTCACTCTCTGGGTAAATGAGTTCCCTTCTCTCTCTGGGTAACCACATTCCCGTCACTCTCTGGGTAAATGAGTGACCGCCACTCTCTGGGTAAATGAGTTCCTGTCACTCTGGGTAAATGAGTTGCCGTCACCCTCTGGGTAAATGCGTTCCCGTCACAATCTGGGTAAATGCGTTCCCGGCACACTCTGGATAAATGCGTTCCCGACACACTCTGGGTAAATGAGTTCTCGTCACTCTGGGTAAATGCGTTCCCGTCACTCTCTGGGTAAATGAGTTCCCGTCACTCACTGGGTAACCACATTCCCATCACTCTCTGGGTAAATGAGTTACCGCCACTCTCTGGGTAAATGAGTTCCCGCTACTCTCTGGGTAAATGAGTTCCCGCCACTCTCTGGGTAAATGAGTTCCCGTCACTCTCTGGGTAAATGAGTCCCCGTCACTTTCTGGGTAACCACGTTCCCGTCACACTCTGGGTAAATGAGTTCCCGTCACTCTCTGGGTAAATGAGTACCCGCCACTCTCTGGGTAACCACATTCCCGTCACAGTCTGGGTAAATGAGTTCCCGCTACTCTCTGGGTAAATGAGTTCCCGTCACTCTGGGTAAATGCGTTTCCGTCACTCTCTGGGTAAATGAGTTCCCTTCTCTCTCTGGGTAATCACATTCCCGTCACTCTCTGGGTAAATGAGTGACCGCCACTCTCTGGGTAAATGAGTTACCACCACTCTCTGGTTAAATGAGTTCCCGCCAGTCACTGATAAATGAGTTCCCGTCACTCTCTCGGTAAATGAGTCCCCGTCACTTTCTGGGTAACCATGTTCCCGTCACTCTCTGGGTAAATGAGTTCCCGTCACTCTCTGGGTAAATGCGTTCCCGTCACAATCTGGCTAAATGAGTTCCCGCCACTCTCTGGGTAACCACGTTCCCGTCACACTCTGGGTAAATGAGATCCAGACACTCTCTGGGTTAATGAGTTCCCGACACTCTCGGTAAATGAGCACCCGTCACTCTCTCGGTAAATTAGTTCCCGTCACTCTCTGGGTAAATGAGTTACCGTCACACTCTGGGTAAATCAGTTCCCGACACTCTCTCGGTAAATGAGTTCCCGTCACTCTCTGGGTAAATGAGTTCCCTTCACTCTGGGTAAATGCGTTCCCGTCACTCTCTGGGTAACTGAGTTCCCGTCACTCATTGGGTAAATGAGTTCCCGCCACTCTCTGGGTAAATGAGTTCCCGCCACTCTCTGAGTCAATGAGTCCCCGTCACTTTCTGGGTAACCACGTTCCCGTCACTCTCTGGGTAAATGAGCTCCCGTCACTCTCTGGGTAAATGAGTCCCCGTCACTCTCTGGGTAAATGAGTTCCCGCCACTCTCTGGGTAACCACGTTCTCGTCACACTCTGGGTAAATGAGTTCCCGACACACTCTGGGTAATTGAGCTCCCGACACTCTCTGGGTAAATGAGGTCCCGTCACTCTCTGGATAAATGAGTTCCTGTCACTCTGGGTAAATGAGTTCCCGCCACTCTCTGGGTCAATGAGTTCCCGTCATTCTCTGGGTAAATGAGTCCCCGTCACTTTCTGGGTAACCACGTTCCCGTCACTCTCTGGGTAACCACATTCCCGACACTCTCTGGGTAAATGAGTTCCCGCCACTCTCTGGGTAAATGAGTTCCGCCACTCTCTGGGTAAATGAGTTCCCGTCACTCTGGGTAAATGCGTTCCCGTCACTCTCTGGTTAAATGAGTTCCCTTCTCTCTCTGGGTAACCACATTCCCGTCACTCTCTGGGTAAATGAGTGACCGCCACTCTCTGGGTAAATGAGTTCCTGTCACTCTGGGTAAATGAGTTGCCGTCACACTCTGGGTAAATGCGTTCCATTCACACTCTGGGTAAATGCGTTCCCGGCACACTCTGGATAAATGCGTTCCCGACACACTCTCGGTAAATGAGTTCCCGTCACACTCTGGGTAAATGAGTTCTCGTCACTCTGGGTAAATTCGTTCCTGTCACTCTCTGGGTAAATGAGTTCCCGTCACTCACTGGGTAACCACATTCCCATCACTCTCTGGGTAAATGAGTTACCGCCACTCTCTGGGTGAATGAGTTCCCGCTACTCTCTGGGTAAATGAGTTCCCGCCACTCTCTGGGTAAATGAGTTCCCGTCACTCTCTGGGTAAATGAGTCCCCGTCACGTTCTGGGTAACCACGTTCCCGTCACACTCTGGGTAAATGAGTTCCCGTCACTCTCTGGGTAAATGAGTACCCGCCACTCTCTGGGTAACCACATTCCCGTCACAGTCTGGGTAAATGAGTTCCTGACACTCTCTGGGTAAATGAGTTCCCGACACTCTGGGGAAATGCGCACCCGTCACTCTCTCGGTAAATGAGTTCCTGTCACTCTCTGGGTAAATGAGTTCCCGTCACACTCTGGGTAAATCAGTTCCCGACACTCTCTCGGTAAATGAGTTCCCGTCACACTCTGGGTAAATGAGTTACCGCCACTCTCTGGGTAAATGAGTTCCCGTCACTCTCTGGGTAAATGAGTACCCGCCACTCTCTGGGTAACCACATTCCCGTCACAGTCTGGGTAAATGAGTTCCTGACACTCTCTGGGTAAATGAGTTACCGTCACACTCTGGGTAAATCAGTTCCCGACACTCTCTCGGTAAATGAGTTACCGTCACTCTGGGTAAATGCGTTCCCGTCACTCTCTGGGTAAATGAGTTCCCTTCTCTCTCTGGGTAACCACATTCCCGTCACTCTCTGTGTAAATGAGTTACCGCCACTCTCTGGGTAAATGAGCTCCCGTCACTCTCTGGGTAAATGAGTCCCCGTCACTCTCTGGGTAAATGAGTTCCCGACACTCTCTGGGTAAATGAGTTTCCGTCACTGTCTGGGTAAATGAGTCCCCGCCACTCTCTGAGTCAATGAGTCCCCGTCACTTTCTAGGTAACCACGTTCCCGTCACTCTCTGGGTAAATGAGCTCCCGTCACTCTCTGGGTAAATGAGTCCCCGTCACTCTCTGGGTAAATGAGTTCCCGCCACTCTCTGGGTAACCACGTTCTCGTCACACTCTGGGTAAATGAGTTCCCGACACACTCTGGGTAATTGAGCTCCCGACACTCTCTGGGTAAATGAGGTCCCGTCACTCTCTGGATAAATGAGTTCCTGTCACTCTGGGTAAATGAGTTCCCGCCACTCTCTGGGTCAATGAGTTCCCGTCATTCTCTGGGTAAATGAGTCCCCGTCACTTTCTGGGTAACCACGTTCCCGTCACTCTCTGGGTAACCACATTCCCGACACTCTCTGGGTAAATGAGTTCCCGCCACTCTCTGGGTAAATGAGTTCCGCCACTCTCTGGGTAAATGAGTTCCCGTCACTCTGGGTAAATGCGTTCCCGTCACTCTCTGGTTAAATGAGTTCCCTTCTCTCTCTGGGTAACCACATTCCCGTCACTCTCTGGGTAAATGAGTGACCGCCACTCTCTGGGTAAATGAGTTCCTGTCACTCTGGGTAAATGAGTTGCCGTCACACTCTGGGTAAATGCGTTCCATTCACACTCTGGGTAAATGCGTTCCCGGCACACTCTGGATAAATGCGTTCCCGACACACTCTCGGTAAATGAGTTCCCGTCACACTCTGGGTAAATGAGTTCTCGTCACTCTGGGTAAATTCGTTCCTGTCACTCTCTGGGTAAATGAGTTCCCGTCACTCACTGGGTAACCACATTCCCATCACTCTCTGGGTAAATGAGTTACCGCCACTCTCTGGGTGAATGAGTTCCCGCTACTCTCTGGGTAAATGAGTTCCCGCCACTCTCTGGGTAAATGAGTTCCCGTCACTCTCTGGGTAAATGAGTTCCTGTCACTCTGGGTAAATGAGTTGCCGTCACACTCTGGGTAAATGAGTTCCTGCCACTCGCTCGGTAAATGCGTTCCCGTCACACTCTGGGTAAATGCGTTCCCGTCACAATCTGGATAAATGCGTTCCCGACACACTCTCGGTAAATGAGTTCCCGTCACATTCTGGGTAAATGAGTTCTCGTCACTCTGGGTAAATGAGTTCCCGTCACTCACTGGGTAACCACATTCCCATCACTCTCTGGGTAAATGAGTTACCGCCACTCTCTGGGTAAATGAGTTCCCGCTACTCTCTGGGTAAATGAGTTCCCGCCACTCTCTGGGTAAATGAGTTCCCGTCACTCTCTGGGTAAATGAGTCCCCATCACTTTCTGGGTAACCACGTTCCCGTCACTCTCTGGGTAACCACATTCCCGACACTCTCTGGGTAAATGAGTTCCCGCCACTCTCTGGGTAAATGAGTTCCTGTCACTCTCTGGGTAAATGAGTACCCGCCAATCTCTGGGTAACCACATTCCCGTCACAGTCTGGGTAAATGAGTTCCTGACACTCTCTGGGTAAATGAGTTACCGCCACTCTCTGGGTAAATGAGTTCCCGCCACTCTCTGGGTAAATGAGTTCCCGTCACTCTCTGGGTAAATGAGTCCCCGTCACTTTCTGGGTAACCACGTTCCCGTCACACTCTGGGTAAATGAGTTCCCGTCACTCTCTGGGTAAATGAGTTCCCGACACTCTGGGGAAATGCACACCCGTCACTCTCTCGGTAAATGAGTTCCCGTCACTCTCTGGGTAAATGAGTTCCCGTCACACTCTGGGTAAATGAGTTCCCTTCACTCTGGGTAAATGCGTTCCCGTCACTCTCTGGGTAACTGAGTTCCAGTCACTCTCTGGGTAACCACATTCCCGACACTCTCTGGATAAATGAGTTCCCGTCACTCTCTGGGTAAATGAGTTACCGCCACTCTCTGGGTAAATGAGTTCCCGCCACTCTCTGGGTAAATGAGTTCCCGCCACTCTCTGGGTCAATGAGTTCCCGTCATTCTCTCGGTAAATGAGTCCCCGTCACTTTCTGGGTAACCACGTTCCCTTCACTCTCTGGGTAAATGAGTCCCCGTCACTTTCTGGGTAACCACGTTCCCGTCACTGTCTGGGTAACCACATTCCCGCCACTCTCTGGGTAAATGAGTTCCCGCCACTCTCTGGGTAAATGAGTTCCCGCCACTCTCTGGGTAAATGAGTTTCCGTCATTCTCTGGGTAAATGAGTTCCCGTCACTCTCTGGGTAAATGAGTACCCGCCAATCTCTGGGTAACCACATTCCCGTCACAGTCTGGGTAAATGAGTTCCTGTCACTCTCTGGGTAAATGAGTTCCCGACACTCTGGGGAAATGAGCACCCGTCACTCTCTCGGTAAATGAGTTCCCGTCACTCTCTGGGTAAATGAGTTTCCGTCATTCTCTGGGTAAATGAGTTCCCGTCACTCTCTGGGTAAATGAGTACCCGCCAATCTCTGGGTAACCACATTCCCGTCACAGTCTGGGTAAATGAGTTCCTGTCACTCTCTGGGTAAATGAGTTCCCGACACTCTGGGGAAATGAGCACCCGTCACTCTCTCGGTAAATGAGTCCCCGTCACTCTCTGGGTAAATGAGCTCCCGTCACTCTCTGGGTAAATGAGTTCCGTCACTCTCTGGATAAATGAGTCCCCGTCACTCTCTGGGTAAATGAGTCCCCGTCACTCTCTGGGTAAATGAGTTCCCGACACTCTCTGAGTAAATGAGTTTCCGTCATTCTCTGGGTAAATGAGTTCCCGTCACTCTCTGGGTAAATGAGTACCCGCCAATCTCTGGGTAACCACATTCCCGTCACAGTCTGGGTAAATGAGTTCCTGTCACTCTCTGGGTAAATGAGTTCCCGACACTCTGGGGAAATGAGCACCCGTCACTCTCTCGGTAAATGAGTTCTCGTTACTCTCTGGGTAAATGAGTTCCCGTCACACTCTGGGTCAATCAGTTCCCGACACTCTCTCGGTAAATGAGTTCCCCTCACACTCTGGGTAAATGAGTTCCCTTCACTCTGGGTAAATGCGTTCCCGTCACTCTCTGGGTAACTGAGTTCCCGTCACTCTCTGGGTAACCACATACCCGACACTCTCTGGGTAAATGAGTTCCCGTCACTCTCTGGGTAAATGAGTTACCGCCACTCTCTGGGTAAATGAGTTCCCGCCACTCTCTCGGTAAATGAGTTCCCGCCACTCTCTGGGTCAATGAGTTCCCGTCATTCTCTGGGTAAATGAGTCCCCGTCACTTTCTGGGTAACCACGTTCCCGTCACTCTCTGGGTAACCACATTCCCGACACTCTCTGGGTAAATGAGTTCCCGCCACTCTCTGGGTAAATGAGTTCCCGCCACTCTCTGGGTAAATGAGTTCCCGTCACTCTGGGTAAATGCGTTCCCGTCACTCTCTGGGTAAATGAGTTCCCTTCTCTCTCTGGGTAACCACATTCCCGTCACTCTCTGGGTAAATGAGTGACCGCCACTCTCTGGGTAAATGAGTTCCTGTCACTCTGGGTAAATGAGTTGCCGTCACCCTCTGGGTAAATGCGTTCCCGTCACAATCTGGGTAAATGCGTTCCCGGCACACTCTGGATAAATGCGTTCCCGACACACTCTCGGTAAATGAGTTCCCGTCACACTCTGGGTAAATGAGTTCTCGTCACTCTGGGTAAATGCGTTCCCGTCACTCTCTGGGTAAATGAGTTCCCGTCACTCACTGGGTAACCACATTCCCATCACTCTCTGGGTAAATGAGTTACCGCCACTCTCTGGGTAAATGAGTTCCCGCTACTCTCTGGGTAAATGAGTTCCCGCCACTCTCTGGGTAAATGAGTTCCCGTCACTCTCTGGGTAAATGAGTCCCCGTCACTTTCTGGGTAACCACGTTCCCGTCACACTCTGGGTAAATGAGTTCCCGTCACTCTCTGGGTAAATGAGTACCCGCCACTCTCTGGGTAACCACATTCCCGTCACAGTCTGGGTAAATGAGTTCCCGCTACTCTCTGGGTAAATGAGTTCCCGTCACTCTGGGTAAATGCGTTTCCGTCACTCTCTGGGTAAATGAGTTCCCTTCTCTCTCTGGGTAATCACATTCCCGTCACTCTCTGGGTAAATGAGTGACCGCCACTCTCTGGGTAAATGAGTTACCACCACTCTCTGGTTAAATGAGTTCCCGCCAGTCACTGATAAATGAGTTCCCGTCACTCTCTCGGTAAATGAGTCCCCGTCACTTTCTGGGTAACCATGTTCCCGTCACTCTCTGGGTAAATGAGTTCCCGTCACTCTCTGGGTAAATGCGTTCCCGTCACAATCTGGCTAAATGAGTTCCCGCCACTCTCTGGGTAACCACGTTCCCGTCACACTCTGGGTAAATGAGATCCAGACACTCTCTGGGTTAATGAGTTCCCGACACTCTCGGTAAATGAGCACCCGTCACTCTCTCGGTAAATTAGTTCCCGTCACTCTCTGGGTAAATGAGTTACCGTCACACTCTGGGTAAATCAGTTCCCGACACTCTCTCGGTAAATGAGTTCCCGTCACTCTCTGGGTAAATGAGTTCCCTTCACTCTGGGTAAATGCGTTCCCGTCACTCTCTGGGTAACTGAGTTCCCGTCACTCATTGGGTAAATGAGTTCCCGCCACTCTCTGGGTAAATGAGTTCCCGCCACTCTCTGAGTCAATGAGTCCCCGTCACTTTCTGGGTAACCACGTTCCCGTCACTCTCTGGGTAAATGAGCTCCCGTCACTCTCTGGGTAAATGAGTCCCCGTCACTCTCTGGGTAAATGAGTTCCCGCCACTCTCTGGGTAACCACGTTCTCGTCACACTCTGGGTAAATGAGTTCCCGACACACTCTGGGTAATTGAGCTCCCGACACTCTCTGGGTAAATGAGGTCCCGTCACTCTCTGGATAAATGAGTTCCTGTCACTCTGGGTAAATGAGTTCCCGCCACTCTCTGGGTCAATGAGTTCCCGTCATTCTCTGGGTAAATGAGTCCCCGTCACTTTCTGGGTAACCACGTTCCCGTCACTCTCTGGGTAACCACATTCCCGACACTCTCTGGGTAAATGAGTTCCCGCCACTCTCTGGGTAAATGAGTTCCGCCACTCTCTGGGTAAATGAGTTCCCGTCACTCTGGGTAAATGCGTTCCCGTCACTCTCTGGTTAAATGAGTTCCCTTCTCTCTCTGGGTAACCACATTCCCGTCACTCTCTGGGTAAATGAGTGACCGCCACTCTCTGGGTAAATGAGTTCCTGTCACTCTGGGTAAATGAGTTGCCGTCACACTCTGGGTAAATGCGTTCCATTCACACTCTGGGTAAATGCGTTCCCGGCACACTCTGGATAAATGCGTTCCCGACACACTCTCGGTAAATGAGTTCCCGTCACACTCTGGGTAAATGAGTTCTCGTCACTCTGGGTAAATTCGTTCCTGTCACTCTCTGGGTAAATGAGTTCCCGTCACTCACTGGGTAACCACATTCCCATCACTCTCTGGGTAAATGAGTTACCGCCACTCTCTGGGTGAATGAGTTCCCGCTACTCTCTGGGTAAATGAGTTCCCGCCACTCTCTGGGTAAATGAGTTCCCGTCACTCTCTGGGTAAATGAGTCCCCGTCACGTTCTGGGTAACCACGTTCCCGTCACACTCTGGGTAAATGAGTTCCCGTCACTCTCTGGGTAAATGAGTACCCGCCACTCTCTGGGTAACCACATTCCCGTCACAGTCTGGGTAAATGAGTTCCTGACACTCTCTGGGTAAATGAGTTCCCGACACTCTGGGGAAATGCGCACCCGTCACTCTCTCGGTAAATGAGTTCCTGTCACTCTCTGGGTAAATGAGTTCCCGTCACACTCTGGGTAAATCAGTTCCCGACACTCTCTCGGTAAATGAGTTCCCGTCACACTCTGGGTAAATGAGTTACCGCCACTCTCTGGGTAAATGAGTTCCCGTCACTCTCTGGGTAAATGAGTACCCGCCACTCTCTGGGTAACCACATTCCCGTCACAGTCTGGGTAAATGAGTTCCTGACACTCTCTGGGTAAATGAGTTCCCGTCACACTCTGGGTAAATCAGTTCCCGACACTCTCTCGGTAAATGAGTTCCCGTCACTCTGGGTAAATGCGTTCCCGTCACTCTCTGGGTAAATGAGTTCCCTTCTCTCTCTGGGTAACCACATTCCCGTCACTCTCTGTGTAAATGAGTTACCGCCACTCTCTGGGTAAATGAGCTCCCGTCACTCTCTGGGTAAATGAGTCCCCGTCACTCTCTGGGTAAATGAGTTCCCGACACTCTCTGGGTAAATGAGTTTCCGTCACTGTCTGGGTAAATGAGTCCCCGCCACTCTCTGAGTCAATGAGTCCCCGTCACTTTCTAGGTAACCACGTTCCCGTCACTCTCTGGGTAAATGAGCTCCCGTCACTCTCTGGGTAAATGAGTCCCCGTCACTCTCTGGGTAAATGAGTTCCCGCCACTCTCTGGGTAACCACGTTCTCGTCACACTCTGGGTAAATGAGTTCCCGACACACTCTGGGTAATTGAGCTCCCGACACTCTCTGGGTAAATGAGGTCCCGTCACTCTCTGGATAAATGAGTTCCTGTCACTCTGGGTAAATGAGTTCCCGCCACTCTCTGGGTCAATGAGTTCCCGTCATTCTCTGGGTAAATGAGTCCCCGTCACTTTCTGGGTAACCACGTTCCCGTCACTCTCTGGGTAACCACATTCCCGACACTCTCTGGGTAAATGAGTTCCCGCCACTCTCTGGGTAAATGAGTTCCGCCACTCTCTGGGTAAATGAGTTCCCGTCACTCTGGGTAAATGCGTTCCCGTCACTCTCTGGTTAAATGAGTTCCCTTCTCTCTCTGGGTAACCACATTCCCGTCACTCTCTGGGTAAATGAGTGACCGCCACTCTCTGGGTAAATGAGTTCCTGTCACTCTGGGTAAATGAGTTGCCGTCACACTCTGGGTAAATGCGTTCCATTCACACTCTGGGTAAATGCGTTCCCGGCACACTCTGGATAAATGCGTTCCCGACACACTCTCGGTAAATGAGTTCCCGTCACACTCTGGGTAAATGAGTTCTCGTCACTCTGGGTAAATTCGTTCCTGTCACTCTCTGGGTAAATGAGTTCCCGTCACTCACTGGGTAACCACATTCCCATCACTCTCTGGGTAAATGAGTTACCGCCACTCTCTGGGTGAATGAGTTCCCGCTACTCTCTGGGTAAATGAGTTCCCGCCACTCTCTGGGTAAATGAGTTCCCGTCACTCTCTGGGTAAATGAGTCCCCGTCACGTTCTGGGTAACCACGTTCCCGTCACACTCTGGGTAAATGAGTTCCCGTCACTCTCTGGGTAAATGAGTACCCGCCACTCTCTGGGTAACCACATTCCCGTCACAGTCTGGGTAAATGAGTTCCTGACACTCTCTGGGTAAATGAGTTCCCGACACTCTGGGGAAATGCGCACCCGTCACTCTCTCGGTAAATGAGTTCCTGTCACTCTCTGGGTAAATGAGTTCCCGTCACACTCTGGGTAAATCAGTTCCCGACACTCTCTCGGTAAATGAGTTCCCGTCACACTCTGGGTAAATGAGTTACCGCCACTCTCTGGGTAAATGAGTTCCCGTCACTCTCTGGGTAAATGAGTACCCGCCACTCTCTGGGTAACCACATTCCCGTCACAGTCTGGGTAAATGAGTTCCTGACACTCTCTGGGTAAATGAGTTCCCGTCACACTCTGGGTAAATCAGTTCCCGACACTCTCTCGGTAAATGAGTTCCCGTCACTCTGGGTAAATGCGTTCCCGTCACTCTCTGGGTAAATGAGTTCCCTTCTCTCTCTGGGTAACCACATTCCCGTCACTCTCTGTGTAAATGAGTTACCGCCACTCTCTGGGTAAATGAGCTCCCGTCACTCTCTGGGTAAATGAGTCCCCGTCACTCTCTGGGTAAATGAGTTCCCGACACTCTCTGGGTAAATGAGTTTCCGTCACTGTCTGGGTAAATGAGTCCCCGCCACTCTCTGAGTCAATGAGTCCCCGTCACTTTCTAGGTAACCACGTTCCCGTCACTCTCTGGGTAAATGAGCTCCCGTCACTCTCTGGGTAAATGAGTCCCCGTCACTCTCTGGGTAAATGAGTTCCCGCCACTCTCTGGGTAACCACGTTCTCGTCACACTCTGGGTAAATGAGTTCCCGACACACTCTGGGTAATTGAGCTCCCGACACTCTCTGGGTAAATGAGGTCCCGTCACTCTCTGGATAAATGAGTTCCTGTCACTCTGGGTAAATGAGTTCCCGCCACTCTCTGGGTCAATGAGTTCCCGTCATTCTCTGGGTAAATGAGTCCCCGTCACTTTCTGGGTAACCACGTTCCCGTCACTCTCTGGGTAACCACATTCCCGACACTCTCTGGGTAAATGAGTTCCCGCCACTCTCTGGGTAAATGAGTTCCGCCACTCTCTGGGTAAATGAGTTCCCGTCACTCTGGGTAAATGCGTTCCCGTCACTCTCTGGTTAAATGAGTTCCCTTCTCTCTCTGGGTAACCACATTCCCGTCACTCTCTGGGTAAATGAGTGACCGCCACTCTCTGGGTAAATGAGTTCCTGTCACTCTGGGTAAATGAGTTGCCGTCACACTCTGGGTAAATGCGTTCCATTCACACTCTGGGTAAATGCGTTCCCGGCACACTCTGGATAAATGCGTTCCCGACACACTCTCGGTAAATGAGTTCCCGTCACACTCTGGGTAAATGAGTTCTCGTCACTCTGGGTAAATTCGTTCCTGTCACTCTCTGGGTAAATGAGTTCCCGTCACTCACTGGGTAACCACATTCCCATCACTCTCTGGGTAAATGAGTTACCGCCACTCTCTGGGTGAATGAGTTCCCGCTACTCTCTGGGTAAATGAGTTCCCGCCACTCTCTGGGTAAATGAGTTCCCGTCACTCTCTGGGTAAATGAGTCCCCGTCACGTTCTGGGTAACCACGTTCCCGTCACACTCTGGGTAAATGAGTTCCCGTCACTCTCTGGGTAAATGAGTACCCGCCACTCTCTGGGTAACCACATTCCCGTCACAGTCTGGGTAAATGAGTTCCTGACACTCTCTGGGTAAATGAGTTCCCGACACTCTGGGGAAATGCGCACCCGTCACTCTCTCGGTAAATGAGTTCCTGTCACTCTCTGGGTAAATGAGTTCCCGTCACACTCTGGGTAAATCAGTTCCCGACACTCTCTCGGTAAATGAGTTCCCGTCACACTCTGGGTAAATGAGTTACCGCCACTCTCTGGGTAAATGAGTTCCCGTCACTCTCTGGGTAAATGAGTACCCGCCACTCTCTGGGTAACCACATTCCCGTCACAGTCTGGGTAAATGAGTTCCTGACACTCTCTGGGTAAATGAGTTCCCGTCACACTCTGGGTAAATCAGTTCCCGACACTCTCTCGGTAAATGAGTTCCCGTCACTCTGGGTAAATGCGTTCCCGTCACTCTCTGGGTAAATGAGTTCCCTTCTCTCTCTGGGTAACCACATTCCCGTCACTCTCTGTGTAAATGAGTTACCGCCACTCTCTGGGTAAATGAGCTCCCGTCACTCTCTGGGTAAATGAGTCCCCGTCACTCTCTGGGTAAATGAGTTCCCGACACTCTCTGGGTAAATGAGTTTCCGTCACTGTCTGGGTAAATGAGTCCCCGCCACTCTCTGAGTCAATGAGTCCCCGTCACTTTCTAGGTAACCACGTTCCCGTCACTCTCTGGGTAAATGAGCTCCCGTCACTCTCTGGGTAAATGAGTCCCCGTCACTCTCTGGGTAAATGAGTTCCCGCCACTCTCTGGGTAACCACGTTCTCGTCACACTCTGGGTAAATGAGTTCCCGACACACTCTGGGTAATTGAGCTCCCGACACTCTCTGGGTAAATGAGGTCCCGTCACTCTCTGGATAAATGAGTTCCTGTCACTCTGGGTAAATGAGTTCCCGCCACTCTCTGGGTCAATGAGTTCCCGTCATTCTCTGGGTAAATGAGTCCCCGTCACTTTCTGGGTAACCACGTTCCCGTCACTCTCTGGGTAACCACATTCCCGACACTCTCTGGGTAAATGAGTTCCCGCCACTCTCTGGGTAAATGAGTTCCGCCACTCTCTGGGTAAATGAGTTCCCGTCACTCTGGGTAAATGCGTTCCCGTCACTCTCTGGTTAAATGAGTTCCCTTCTCTCTCTGGGTAACCACATTCCCGTCACTCTCTGGGTAAATGAGTGACCGCCACTCTCTGGGTAAATGAGTTCCTGTCACTCTGGGTAAATGAGTTGCCGTCACACTCTGGGTAAATGCGTTCCATTCACACTCTGGGTAAATGCGTTCCCGGCACACTCTGGATAAATGCGTTCCCGACACACTCTCGGTAAATGAGTTCCCGTCACACTCTGGGTAAATGAGTTCTCGTCACTCTGGGTAAATTCGTTCCTGTCACTCTCTGGGTAAATGAGTTCCCGTCACTCACTGGGTAACCACATTCCCATCACTCTCTGGGTAAATGAGTTACCGCCACTCTCTGGGTGAATGAGTTCCCGCTACTCTCTGGGTAAATGAGTTCCCGCCACTCTCTGGGTAAATGAGTTCCCGTCACTCTCTGGGTAAATGAGTCCCCGTCACTCTCTGGGTAACCACATTCCCGTCACAGTCTGGGTAAATGAGTTCCTGACACTCTCTGGGTAAATGAGTTCCCGACACTCTGGGGAAATGCGCACCCGTCACTCTCTCGGTAAATGAGTTCCTGTCACTCTCTGGGTAAATGAGTTCCCGTCACACTCTGGGTAAATCAGTTCCCGACACTCTCTCGGTAAATGAGTTCCCGTCACACTCTGGGTAAATGAGTTACCGCCACTCTCTGGGTAAATGAGTTCCCGTCACTCTCTGGGTAAATGAGTACCCGCGACTCTCTGGGTAACCACATTCCCGTCACAGTCTGGGTAAATGAGTTCCTGACACTCTCTGGGTAAATGAGTTACCGTCACACTCTGGGTAAATCAGTTCCCGACACTCTCTCGGTAAATGAGTTCCCGTCACTCTGGGTAAATGCGTTCCCGTCACTCTCTGGGTAAATGAGTTCCCTTCTCTCTCTGGGTAACCACATTCCCGTCACTCTCTGGGTAAATGAGTGACCGCCACTCTCTGGGTAAATGAGTTCCTGTCACTCTGGGTAAATGAGTTGCCGTCACCCTCTGGGTAAATGCGTTCCCGTCACAATCTGGGTAAATGCGTTCCCGGCACACTCTGGATAAATGCGTTCCCGACACACTCTCGGTAAATGAGTTCCCGTCACACTCTGGGTAAATGAGTTCTCGTCACTCTGGGTAAATGCGTTCCCGTCACTCTCTGGGTAAATGAGTTCCCGTCACTCACTGGGTAACCACATTCCCATCACTCTCTGGGTAAATGAGTTACCGCCACTCTCTGGGTAAATGAGTTCCCGCTACTCTCTGGGTAAATGAGTTCCCGCCACTCTCTGGGTAAATGAGTTCCCGTCACTCTCTGGGTAAATGAGTCCCCGTCACTTTCTGGGTAACCACGTTCCCGTCACACTCTGGGTAAATGAGTTCCCGTCACTCTCTGGGTAAATGAGTACCCGCCACTCTCTGGGTAACCACATTCCCGTCACAGTCTGGGTAAATGAGTTCCCGCTACTCTCTGGGTAAATGAGTTCCCGTCACTCTGGGTAAATGCGTTTCCGTCACTCTCTGGGTAAATGAGTTCCCTTCTCTCTCTGGGTAATCACATTCCCGTCACTCTCTGGGTAAATGAGTGACCGCCACTCTCTGGGTAAATGAGTTACCACCACTCTCTGGTTAAATGAGTTCCCGCCAGTCACTGATAAATGAGTTCCCGTCACTCTCTCGGTAAATGAGTCCCCGTCACTTTCTGGGTAACCATGTTCCCGTCACTCTCTGGGTAAATGAGTTCCCGTCACTCTCTGGGTAAATGCGTTCCCGTCACAATCTGGCTAAATGAGTTCCCGCCACTCTCTGGGTAACCACGTTCCCGTCACACTCTGGGTAAATGAGATCCAGACACTCTCTGGGTTAATGAGTTCCCGACACTCTCGGTAAATGAGCACCCGTCACTCTCTCGGTAAATTAGTTCCCGTCACTCTCTGGGTAAATGAGTTACCGTCACACTCTGGGTAAATCAGTTCCCGACACTCTCTCGGTAAATGAGTTCCCGTCACTCTCTGGGTAAATGAGTTCCCTTCACTCTGGGTAAATGCGTTCCCGTCACTCTCTGGGTAACTGAGTTCCCGTCACTCATTGGGTAAATGAGTTCCCGCCACTCTCTGGGTAAATGAGTTCCCGCCACTCTCTGAGTCAATGAGTCCCCGTCACTTTCTGGGTAACCACGTTCCCGTCACTCTCTGGGTAAATGAGCTCCCGTCACTCTCTGGGTAAATGAGTCCCCGTCACTCTCTGGGTAAATGAGTTCCCGCCACTCTCTGGGTAACCACGTTCTCGTCACACTCTGGGTAAATGAGTTCCCGACACACTCTGGGTAATTGAGCTCCCGACACTCTCTGGGTAAATGAGGTCCCGTCACTCTCTGGATAAATGAGTTCCTGTCACTCTGGGTAAATGAGTTCCCGCCACTCTCTGGGTCAATGAGTTCCCGTCATTCTCTGGGTAAATGAGTCCCCGTCACTTTCTGGGTAACCACGTTCCCGTCACTCTCTGGGTAACCACATTCCCGACACTCTCTGGGTAAATGAGTTCCCGCCACTCTCTGGGTAAATGAGTTCCGCCACTCTCTGGGTAAATGAGTTCCCGTCACTCTGGGTAAATGCGTTCCCGTCACTCTCTGGTTAAATGAGTTCCCTTCTCTCTCTGGGTAACCACATTCCCGTCACTCTCTGGGTAAATGAGTGACCGCCACTCTCTGGGTAAATGAGTTCCTGTCACTCTGGGTAAATGAGTTGCCGTCACACTCTGGGTAAATGCGTTCCATTCACACTCTGGGTAAATGCGTTCCCGGCACACTCTGGATAAATGCGTTCCCGACACACTCTCGGTAAATGAGTTCCCGTCACACTCTGGGTAAATGAGTTCTCGTCACTCTGGGTAAATTCGTTCCTGTCACTCTCTGGGTAAATGAGTTCCCGTCACTCACTGGGTAACCACATTCCCATCACTCTCTGGGTAAATGAGTTACCGCCACTCTCTGGGTGAATGAGTTCCCGCTACTCTCTGGGTAAATGAGTTCCCGCCACTCTCTGGGTAAATGAGTTCCCGTCACTCTCTGGGTAAATGAGTCCCCGTCACGTTCTGGGTAACCACGTTCCCGTCACACTCTGGGTAAATGAGTTCCCGTCACTCTCTGGGTAAATGAGTACCCGCCACTCTCTGGGTAACCACATTCCCGTCACAGTCTGGGTAAATGAGTTCCTGACACTCTCTGGGTAAATGAGTTCCCGACACTCTGGGGAAATGCGCACCCGTCACTCTCTCGGTAAATGAGTTCCTGTCACTCTCTGGGTAAATGAGTTCCCGTCACACTCTGGGTAAATCAGTTCCCGACACTCTCTCGGTAAATGAGTTCCCGTCACACTCTGGGTAAATGAGTTACCGCCACTCTCTGGGTAAATGAGTTCCCGTCACTCTCTGGGTAAATGAGTACCCGCCACTCTCTGGGTAACCACATTCCCGTCACAGTCTGGGTAAATGAGTTCCTGACACTCTCTGGGTAAATGAGTTACCGTCACACTCTGGGTAAATCAGTTCCCGACACTCTCTCGGTAAATGAGTTCCCGTCACTCTGGGTAAATGCGTTCCCGTCACTCTCTGGGTAAATGAGTTCCCTTCTCTCTCTGGGTAACCACATTCCCGTCACTCTCTGTGTAAATGAGTTACCGCCACTCTCTGGGTAAATGAGCTCCCGTCACTCTCTGGGTAAATGAGTCCCCGTCACTCTCTGGGTAAATGAGTTCCCGACACTCTCTGGGTAAATGAGTTTCCGTCACTGTCTGGGTAAATGAGTCCCCGTCACTCTCTGGGTAAATGAGTCCCCGTCACTCTCTGGGTAAATGAGTTCCCGACACTCTCTCGGTGAATGCGTTCCCGACACTCTCTGGGTAACTGAGTTCCCGCCACTCTTGGGTAAATGAGTTCTCGTCACTCTCTGGGTAAATGAGTTTCCGTCATTCTCTGGGTAAATGAGTTCCCGACACTCTCTCGGTAATTGAGTTCCCGACACTCTCTGGGTAACCACGTTCCCGTCACACTCTGGGTAAATGAGTCCCCGTCACTCTCTGGGTAAATGAGTCCCCGTCACTCTCTGTGTAAATGAGTTCCCGACACTCTCTGGGTAAATGAGCTCCGTCACCCTCTGGGTAAATGAGTCCCCGTCTCTCTCTGGGTAAATGAGTTTCTGTCACTCTCTGGGTAAATGAGTTTCCGTCACTCTCTCGGTAAATGAGTTCCCGTCACTCTCTCGGTAAATGAGTTCCCATCACTCTCTCGGTAAATGAGTTCCCGTCACTCTCTCGGTAAATGAGTTCCCGTCACTCTCTCGGTCAATGAGTTCCCGTCACTCTCTGGGTAAATGAGTTCACGTCACTCTCTCGGTAAATGAGTTCCCGTCACTCTCTGGGTAAATGAGTTCCCGTCACTCTCTGGGTAAATGAGTTCCCGTCACTCTCTGGGTAAATGAGTTTCCGTCACTCTCTGGGTAAATGAGTTCCCAACACTCTCTGGGTAAATGAGTTCCCGACACTCTCTGGGTAAATGAGTTCCGGTGACTCTCTGGGTAACCACATTCCCGTCACTCTCTGGCTAAATGAGTTCCAGTCACTCTCTGGGTAAATGAGTTCCCGCCACTCTCTGGGTAAATGAGTCCCCGTCTCTCTCTGGCTAAATGAGTTTCTGTCATTCTCTGGGTAAATGAGCTCCCGCCACTCTCTGGGTAAATGAGTTCCCGACAGTCTATGGGTAAATGAGTTTCCGTCACTCTCTGGGTAAATGAGTTTCCGTCACTCTCTGGGTAAATGAGTTCCCGTCACTCTCTCGGTCAATGAGTTCCCGTCACTCTCTGGGTAAATGAGTTCCCGTTACTCTCTGGGTAAATGAGTTCCCGTCACTCTCTCGGTAAATGAGTTCTCGACACTCTCTGGGTAACCAAGCGTCGATACAAGTTTAGCATAACTTCTCTACTTTTCAGTTGTATCTCTCTGGAAATAAACCCTAGTGCTTGGTTTGCTTATTTTATGGCCTTGTTAACCTGTGTCACTACTTTCAGTGATTTGTGTATTGTACTCCGAGATCCCTTTGCCTTTCTAACCCATTTCGATTGATATTTTCCAAGTAATATGTAACTTGCCTATTTTTCTTACCAAAATGTAATGCCTTACATTTATCTGTGTTGAATTTTATTTGCCAATTATATGCCAAGATTCAATTTATTAATGTCTTGTTTCCACCCTCCTCTGCCTTGACTATGCCCCTGTTGCGGCCCTTCACCCCCCCCCCCGCCCAATTTGGTGTCATTGGCAAATTTTTTAATTGTGTTTTGATTCCTAAGTCTAAATTGTGAACAACAGTGTTCCTAGCACTGAACACCACTACCCCCCTTCTGCCACTGTGAATATCTACCTTTTACCCCTACACTCTGTTTTCTGTCTTGAAGCCAGCCAGTTACTCATTCTGCTACCCTGACTCAACATGTTCCGACCTTATTCAGTAATCTATTATGTGCTAGCTTATCGAAGGACTTTTGAAAATCTAGCTAAATTACATCTGCTGCATTACCCTGGTCTACGCTCTGTTCCCTCTTCAAAAAATATAATGAGGTTGATCAAGCAAGACTTTCCCATTTGAAATACATGCTGACTTCAGTATTATATTTGATGTTTCTAGATATTCTATTTTCTCCTTTTGTAGGGATTCCATTATTTTTCCTACCACCGATGTTAAGCTGACAGGTCTATAGTTCCCTGGACATGTTCTATCTCCCTTCTTAAATCTAGGTATTATGTTTGCTATCTGCCAGTCCTCTGGCACTACACCTTGTTCTAACGAATTATTAAATATGTGTAGTAATGCCTCTGTTATCTCTTCTCTAAATACTTTTACAATGCGCGGATATAATCTGTCCGGACCAGGGGGTTTTATCCTCTTTGAGTTTGATTAGTTTATTTAATATTTCTCCTCTTTATTTGAAATGCAGTTATCTCATTTTTAATTGCATCATCCAATGTCATGTCCACCTGATAAATACTGAAGCAAAATAATGATTTAATATTTCTGCCATCTCTATCGCTGCCTGTGATATTATCCTGTTCATACCTTATTGGCCCTAATCCCACCCCGACTTTCCTTTTTTGTGTTTTTGTGCCTGCAAAGTATTTTACTATTTTGTTTTATGTTCCTTGATAATTTCATAGTTCCTTTTTGCCTTTCTAATTCTTCTTTTGAACTCTCTCCTAATCTCTTCATATTCTCTCTTGTCATGCTGTCCATGTACTGGGTGTATGCCTCTTTCCTTACCGTCACTTATTCCCTTATGTCTTCATTCATCCAGCGTGTCTCATTAGTGTTTAGCTTGTTCATGTTTTTTAGCAGAATATATTTTTCCCGGACACCATTGAAAGATTTAAATATTTCCCACTGCTGTTCTATATCGTTGTTTGACAATCTTTATGTCCATTTGATTCTCCCAAGTTCTACTCTCAGTCCTGCAAAATCGGCTTTTCTCTAATCTATTACCTGTCTCAATTGTTGGCCATACTTTGCGGCCCCTCTGGGTGCATTATGTGGTGTGTACGCGCCCGTAAGGACTGCCCAAATTCTGGGTTTTTGCGGGCGTATGCACGAAAAGTGGGAACTTGCAATCTGTTACGAATCTTCTTGACAGTTTCAACGCATCCCTGGGAAAAGTTAATCCACGGGCAGTACTGCCCAGCAAATGCCCTTGAAATTCTTACGCCTGGTAAAAGCAGATGCAAGGCCTGCTTTTACCAGCATAAGAGTTTAAATGAATATAAATATATATATTTTGAATTACTTACACAATAAAACACCTATAAGATAAGTTACGGTTATTTTTAGCGACTTGGAAACATTTAATTTCAAAAAATTTAATTTTGGTTTTAAATGTTTAATTAAATGGTATTTTAATTAATTTTAAATATGTAATTTTAAAAAAAAGAATCGGTGTGTAATTATGTTTTTTATGGGATCTCCATTCCTAAGCATCACTGGGGATCCTCCTTTTAGTGGCTTGTCCGGCCCATGTGATCCCAGGAGCGTTGCGAACCGCGTGTGCCCCTGGGATACTTGGGCCTTTACCCGTGCATTCCCAGAGAGGCCCGGGAGTGCAAGTCACTGTGGATCCCGAGGCCCCAGATAGGCGCGGATTGTATTTGCAGATTGGAGGCATTTCCCCGGGGAAAGCCTCCGACCGCAAATTCAGGCCGTTATCTCAAAGCGTATTATATGATGGTCACTATTGCCTAGATGTTCCCCTACTTTTACTTCTTTTATCTACTCTGGTTCATTCCCCACACCAGCTCTTTTCCTCACCGCCCCTTTATCCACATGTTAATTCTACTGATCTGACTGTTTCGATAACGTTATTTTTGTTATCCTTCCGGGATGTGGCAATCGCTGGCAAAGCCAGCATTTATTGCCCATCCCTAATTTCCCTTGAGAAGGTGGTGGTGAGCCACCTTCTTGAACCGATGCAGTCTGTGTGGTGAAGGTGCTCCCACAGTGCGGTTAGGGAGGGAGTTCCAGGATTTTGAACCAGGGACGATGAAGGAACGGCGATATATTTCCACGTCAGGATGGTGTGTGACTTGGAGGGGAACTTGCAGGTGATGGTGTTCCCATGCGCCTGCTGTCCTTGTCCTTCTAGGTGGTAGAGGTCGCGGGTTTGGGAAGTGCTGTTGAAGGAGCCTTGGCGATTTGCTGCAGTGCATCTTGTAGATGGTACACACTGCAGCCACGGTGTGCCGGTGGTGGAGGGAGTGAATGTTGAAGGTGGTGGATGGGGTGTCGATCAAGCGGCTGCTTTGTCCTGGATGGTGTCGAGCTTCTTGGAGCTGCATTCATCCAGGCAAGTGGAGAGTATTCCATCACATTCTTGACTTGTGCCTTGTTGATGGTGGAAAGGCTTTGGAGAGTCAGGAGGTGAGACACTCGCTGCAGGATACCCAGCTTCTGACTTGATCTTGTTGCCACAGTAATTATGTGGCTGGTCCAGTTAAGTTTCTGGTCAATGGTGACTCCTCAGGATGTTGATGGTGAGGGATTCGGTGATGGTAATGCCGTTGAATATCATGGGGAGGTGCTTAGACTCTCACTTGTTGGAGGTGGTCATTGCCTGGTACTTGTGTGGCGTGAATATTACTTGCCGATTATCATCCCAAGCCTGAATGTTGGCCAGGTCTTGCTGCATGTGGGCATGGACAGCTTCATTGTCTGAGGAGTTGCGAATGGAACTGAACACTGTGCAGTCATCAGTGAACATCCCCACTTCTGACCTTATGATTGAGGGAAGGTCATTGATGAAGCAGCGAAAGATGGTTGCACATGGTTCGGGCAATTATCCAGAGATTATCATCCTCGAGGTCCTGCTTTTCAATTTCACTCCTAACTCCTGATACTTCCTCAGCTGGACCTCCTCCCTGTTCCTACTTATGGTGTTTGTCCCAACATGGACTATGGCAGCTGGATTTGCCCCCTCCCTTTCTAAATTCCTCTCCAGCCGCCTTGACATACCATTTACCCCGGCACAGGATAGGCCGCACACCCTTTGGAGATCTCGTGTGGCTGAAGATGACGTTATCTATAACCCTAATTATCACGACCACACTTCTATTCTGCTCTTCTCCTCCCATCACTTACCAGTCAGCCTTCAAACCACGGTGCCTTGGTCTGCATTGTGGCTGTCCCCCCCCACAATCTTTCTCCTTATCCTCACATGTAGCGAATACATTGTACCTGTTGGACATGACCAGTGTCTGCAGGGTATTAAGAGCATGGTGGATAGGGGTGTACCGATGGATGTGGTGTATTTAGATTTCCAAAAGGCATTAGATAAGGTGCCACACAAAAGGTTACAACAGAAGATAAAGGTACGCGGAGTCAGAGGAAATGTATTAGCATGGATCGAGAATTGGCTGGCTAACAGAAAACAGAAAGTCGGGATAAATGGGTCCTTTTCGGGTTGGAAATCGGTGGTTAGTGGTGTGCCACAGGGATCAGTGCTGGGACCACAACTGTTTACAATATACATTGATGACCTGGAAGAGGGGACAGAGTGTAGTGTAACAAAATTTGCAGATGACACAAAGATTAGTGGGAAAGCGGGTTGTGTGGGAGAGAGGCTGCAAAGAGATTTAGATAGGTTAAGCGAATGGGCTAAGGTTTGGCAGATGGAATACAATGTCGGAAAATGTGAGGTCATCCACCTTGGAGAAAAAAAACAGTAAAAGGGAATATTATTTGAATGGGGAGAAATTACAATATGAGGGACCTGGGGGTCCTTGTGCATAAATCCCAAAAGTTAGTTTGCAGGTGCAGCAGGTAATCAGGAAGGCGAATGGAATGTTGGCCTTCATTGCGAGAGGGATGGAGTACAAAAGCAGAGAGGTTCTGCTGCAACTGGATAGGGTATTAGTGAGGCCGCACCTGGAGTACTGCATGCAGTTTTGGTCAGCTTACTTAAGGAAGGATATACTGGCTTTGGAGGGGGTACAGAGACGATTCACTAGGCTGATTCCGGAGATGAGAGCGTTACCTTATGATGATAGATTGATCAGACTGGGTCTTTACTCGCTGGAGTTCAGAAGGATGAGGGGTGATCTTATAGAAACATTTAAAATCATGAAAGGGATAGACAAGATCGAGGCAGAGAGGTTGTTTCCACTGGTTGGGGAGACTAGAACGAGGGGGCACAGCCTCAAAATACGGGGGAGCCAATTTAAAACCGAGTTGAGAAGGAATTTCTTCTCCCAGAGGGTTGTGAATCTGTGGAATTCTCTGCCCAAGGAAGCAGTTGAGGCTAGCTCATTGAATGTATTCAAATCACAGATAGATAGATTTTTTAACCAATAAGGGAATTAAGGGTTACGGGGAGCGGGCGGGTATGTGGAGCTGAGTCCACGGCCAGATCAGCCATGATCTTGTTGAATAGCGGAGCAGGCTCGAGGGGCTAGATGGCCTACTCCTGTTCCTAATTCTTATGTTCTTAAATGTTCTTATGTTCTTAGGATTTTCTTCTCAACCTCTCCTAAGTCCTCGCTACCCAGCTCCCTAACAGTCACACTAAAACTGTGCTTCCCTCGGGTGTGATTGTATTCAGAATAAAACTATCCAGAACTTACTCTCCCTTTCTTATGTTTCGGTGTATGTCTAACTCGCACTGAAGGCAGGGGTATTTCCTGCAGATGTGGGAATCTGGGTGTTATGTATGAATGCTAGGGGGTCACCAGACACCAGAGGACGCCGCGGTTGTAGGTCATCGGGCTGTACGCATGTGGCATGTGTGCTTGGTCACCTGTATATAACTTGGGTGTCTTTCTCATGCTGGCACTCTTGGGCTGGAATAAAGATGGATCAGGTTGCACCTGAGTGAGTTTAAAGTAACCAGACTCTTGAGTCATTACAATTGGCGACGAGATAATTTAAGAACCTTCGAATGCACAATGGGCACTGTTGGAATCCTGGAAAGATTCGTGGAGGGCGAGGATTGGGCGGATTTTGTCGACCGCCTGGATCAGTATTTTGTGGCCAACACCATGGAGGCAGAGGCCTACGCAGTTAAGCGCAGGGCAGTTCTCCTCACCATTTGTGGTCTGAAAATTTACGGCCTCATGAAGAATCTTCTCTTGCCTGTGCGTCCGGCAGAAAAAGAGTACGAGGAATTGTGTACATTGGTGGGTAACCATCTGAAGCCAAAAGAGGGGATCATCATATCACGCTGCCGTTTCTACTCGCATGTTCGTGCTCAGGGCCAGGACGTGTCAGGATTTGTCGCCGACCTGCGACGTCTTGCTTAGCCGTGTAAGTTCGGGAACATGCTGGAAGACATGTTGCGTGATGTCTTCGTGATAGGCATCAGCCATGATGCGATCCTCAGGAGACGCTGGATTTGAAAAAGGCCATTGCGACTGCCCAGGCATGCATGACGACGGATAATAATTTGAGGCGGATATCATCGACGAGTCAGAGTTCCACGGCAAGTAATGTAAGCAAGATGGCGTCGTCTTCAGGCAGAGCTGCTTACGCGAAACCTGCCGCTGCCCAGAGTCCGCCAACTGGTTCGATCTAGATTTCACCCTGTTGGTGTTGTGGGGGCAATCATCGGCCTCATCGGTTTAGACAATACTCATGCAATGGATGTTCGAAAGTGGGACATCTTCACAGGATGTGTCCACAACGGAGCACGTGTGGTACGGCTCACCAGGTGGTTGATGAAGACCAGTTCAGTGATGGCCTGGATACGCAACCGAGGAGGAAATTAATGGACTGTATTCGTTCCTGAGCAAGAGCCAGCCGATAGTCGTTAATGTGAAGCTGAATGGTGTGCCTGTAACAATGGAGCTGGACACGGGATGCGAGCCAGTCAATAATGAGCCAAAGGAAATTCGACAAGCTGTGGGACACTAAAGCTGCGAAACCGAAGCTGAGTCCAGTCAATGCCACGTTGCATACTTACACTAAGGATCTCATACCTGTGCTCGGCAGTGCAGCAATCGAGGTGTCATATGACGGTGTGGTTCACGAGTTACCATTATGGATCGTCCCGGGTAATGGTCTAACGCTGTTCGGCAGGAATTGGCTCGAGAAAATCAAGCTGAACTGGAATGATGTCGAGATGTTGTCTTCGGTGAATGATACTTCGTGTGCTCAAGTATTGAAAAAGTTTCCTTCTTTGTTTGAACCGGGCATTGGTAATTTTACGGGAGCCAAGATGCAGATTCACCTGGATTCCAGTGCAAGGCCTGTCTATTACAAAGCTTGGTTTGTTCCATACATGGTGAGGGAGAAGGTTGAAATTGAGCTTGACAAACTCCAGCGTGAAGGGATCATATCATCGGTCGTTGTTGCTGTGTTGAAGAGTGATGGCACTATCAGGATTTGTGGTGACTACAAGGTTACGATTAACCTATTTTCGAAACAGGATCAGTATCCGTTACTGAGGGCTGATCACCTGTTCGCCATGCTAGCTGGTGGAAAGTAATTCATGAAACTGGATCTGACGTTGGTTTATATGACTCAGGAGCTTGTCGACACGTCGAAGAAACTCACCTGCATCAACACCCATAAAGGACTGTTCGTCTACAACAGGTGTCCTTTTGCAATTCGTTCGGCTGCAGCCATATTTCAGAGGAATATGGAGAGCCTACTGAAGTCCGTTCCTAGAACTGTCGTGTTTCAAGATGACATTCTGGTCATAGTTCGCGACACTGCTGAACATCTGAACAATCTTGAAGAAGTCCTACAGCGTCTGGACAAAGTGGGACTCAGGCTGAAATACTCGAAATGTGTATTCATGGCACCGGAAGTCGAATTCCTCGGGAGGAAGATAGATAGCTGCTGATGGCATCAGGCCCACTGATTCGAAAACCGAGGCCATCAAAAATGCACCCAGGCTTCAGAATGTGACAGAGCTGTGTTCGTTCCTTGGGCTACTCAACTACTTTGGTAATTTCTTACCCAGATTGAGTACTTTGTTCGAGCCACTGCATGTGTTACTAAGAAAAAGCGACAGCTGGGTCTGGGGTGCATCTCAAGATAGAGCCTTTTGAGAAAGCCAAGAATCTGCTATGTTCAAACAAATTGCTTGTTCATTATGATCCGCGTAAGCGTCTTGTATTGGCCTGTGATGCTTCATCATACGGGATTGGCTGCATTCTCCAACAAGCAAATGAATCGGGCAAGCTACAACCTGTTGCTTATGCTTCGAGAAGTCTGTCTAAAGCGGAAAGAACTTACAGTATGGTAGAGAAAGAAGCTTTGGTCTGTGTTTATATGGGCTAAAAAAAATGCACCAATACCTGTTTGGTCTTCGTTTTG
The DNA here is from genome assembly GCF_044704955.1 of Pristiophorus japonicus. Classification (NCBI taxonomy): domain Eukaryota; kingdom Metazoa; phylum Chordata; class Chondrichthyes; family Pristiophoridae; genus Pristiophorus; species Pristiophorus japonicus. The sequence continues at coordinate 126,120,495 of NC_091988.1, forward strand.
ATCTAGAAATGAATCACAAGCCACTCATTTCACTGTTTGCGGAAAACAAAGGTATTAATATTAATGCATCGTCCCACATTCAAAGGTGGTCGCTGACATTGTCTGCCTATGATTATGTCATCCGTCATAGACCTGGTACTGAGAATTGTACCGATGCACTGAGTCGTCTGCCCTTACTCACAAATGAGATGGAGACGCCTCAACCTGCAGATCTACTGTTAGTAATGGATGCTTTTGAGAGTGAAGGAACCCCTGTCACTAATCAACAAGTTAGGATCCGGACCAACCATGACCCTATTTTATCGGTTGTGAAACGGTGTGTCCTCAGTGGTGATTGGTCTGCCATACCTATGGAGATGCGTGAGGAGACCACATCTTACAACCGTCGCAAGGATGAGTTGTCCATTCAGTCAGACTATTTACTGTGGGGTAATCGTGTAATCATACCTAAGAAAGGTAGTGAAAAATTTGTATGTGAACTTCATAGCACTCATCATGGTATTGTTATGATGAAGTCCATTGCTAGGTCTCATGTATGGTGGCCTGGAATTGATCTGATCTGGAATCATGCGTGCATCAGTACAATACTTGTATGCAGCTAAGTAACGTACCAGTGGAACCTCCGCTGAGTCTTTGGTCGTGGCCATCCAAACCATGGTCGAGGATCCACATTGATTTTGCGGGCCCGTTCCTAAGAAAGATGTTTTTGTCGTAGTAGATGCATATTCTAAGTGGATAGATTGTGTTATTGTGTCATCCAGCACGTCTACAGCTACCATTGAGAGCCTTTGTATCATATTTGCTACTCATGGTTTGCTTGACATTGTTGTGAGTGACAACGGATCTTGCTTCACAAGTCTTGAGTTCCAGGAGTTCATGAAACTTAATGGCATCAGACATGTGAGATCAGCTCATTCAAGCCTGCTTCTAATGGTCAAGCAGAGTGTGCTGTTCAAATGATCAAGCAAAGTATGAAACATGTAACTCAGGACTCACTGCAGAGATGGTTGTCATGTATATTGCTCAGTTACAGGTCAAGGCCTCATACGCTTACTGGGGTTCCTCCTGCTGAACTACTGATGAAGAGAAATCTCAAGACCAGGCTTTCTTTTGTTCATCCTGATTTGAATGATCGTGTTGAAAACAAACGTCAAAGTCAGCAATGGTGTCATGATCGTGTTGCCGTGTCACGTGACATCTTGGTTACCGATCCGGTTTATGTACTGAACTACGGTCAAGGTCCAAAGTGGATCACTGGCACTGTTACAGCCAAGGAGGGTAACAGAGTGTTTATTGTCGTGCTCAAGAATGGGCAAACATGCAGGAAACACCTTGACCAGGTTAAACTGCGGCACACGGATGAACTGGAACCAAGTGAAGAAGATGCAGTCAGTGACCAACCAATCATTGTTCACTTATCCGATGACTCTGCTGATATTACAGACTCTGAACCTTCAGTCTCTGATGTGGTCATGACCATTCCCATCAGATCGGCTACTCAGCCCTCAGTCCCAACGGACTCAGAACTCTCGCCCAGAGCCAAAGTTGAACTGAGACGATCAACTTGTGAGACGAAAGCCCCAGACCGTCTTAATTTGTAAAAAGACTGTTGTTAAGATTTTAAAAGGGGGATGTTGTTATGTATTAATGTTTGGGAGTCACCAGACACCAGAGGGCGCTGCGGGTGGAGGTCATCGGGCTATACGCATGTGGCATGTGTGCTTGGTCACCTGTATATAAGCTGTGTGTCTTTGTCATGCAGGCACTCTTGGGCTGGAAACTCTTTTGGAGTTTACCTGTAACTCTTGGGCTGGAATAAAGATGGATCAGGTTGCACCTGAGTGAGTTAACAGTAACCAGACTCTTGAGTCATTACACTGGGACAGTCTCACTGTCCAGAAACTCCCACGTACTTAGAACTCCGACATATAGCTTGCCCTGCCATTTCTAGTCTTTTTTATTTATCTGGTCATTGAAAGCCTGAATTAATTTAATTAGTTAAAGTTTTTATTCAAATAATTATCTATAGTTATATTAGTTAATTAGTTTATCTTGTTAAATTATTAATTTCACAAAGTATAGTTCCCAGCTCTTAGTTTAAACCACTCCATGGCTTAGAAAAACGGACATTGTAATACTCACCAACCTGTCCTGTGGAAGCAAAAGAAGGAGGAAGCACCTTCTTCCCCCTCCGCTCGGAAATCCCACTCTCTCCAAGTTCCCAAGTTGTGCACTCGGTTTAAGTACTCTGCATCAGCAGATAATGTTTACTTTTATATCTTTGGAGCCTCACGCAAGTTACAAGTGCTGTCTCAGGACCCAGCTCGCTGCTCACAATAATTAGCACCTATTCAAGACAAACACTTACAGCTGACTGACAGTTAACTGCCACTGACAGGCAGTTTTTATTAACTACATCTTTTAAAGTTCTAAGTTCAATTCCAAATGTTAAATATAATTTCACTTTTTACAGCTAATACTCGCCCAGTACTTACCAGAGACTCCTACTCTCTCCAACTTCCCAAGTTTAATTCTCGGTTTATGTGCACTCTGTTGAAGATCACTCTGTGCAGACCACTCTGAAGTTCTCAGAACTAAGCTTCTGGCATTGACATGAGTGGGACTTCCTGTCAAGTATCTTGGCCATTCCGTCCAGGGAATAGGAATTCACCCCTCTGCTGCATTGGGTTAATTTGATTTCAACAGCGCTATCACATCAACAAGGTGCCTTGCCACTGCTGCCGGAAAACCAGTCCCCAAAGTTCCTGCAAGTTCTTTAGTGCCTGCAGCAAGATGTGATTTAGTGCCCCAGTAGACAAGCTGCCAAACCCAAGCTTGGCTCCCACCTGTAGCTTACCCTCACATGTAAAGCAGGCCAGGCTCAATGTTGAAGTCTAGGGTCGTTTTAGAATTTAAACAGTTTGAGAAATTGGTTTGAATTAACATTGTGTTTTTTTAATTTCAGCCACTTGTTCCACATAAGCAGAAGACATCTGAAGTATCAATGGTTGTAACTTGCACAGAAAGGCTGGCCACAAAAAGTCCTTGTACGTCAGCTGTAGTAAATTGTAAGTTCAATACGAAATTTTATTGGCAAAATCATTTGGAAAATAAAGGCCTTATCCCTGAGGTTCTGAAAGTTGTTGCAGCTGGATAAGAACATGAACAGAAAAATGAATTCATGTTTAAAACTGCCCTTTCCAGATGAAGTAGTCTTAATTGCTTCAGCAGCAAAGAAAAACAGAAAATGCTGGAAACACACAGCAGCTCAGTTAGCATCTAAACAGACAAGTTAACACTTGAGTGAACACGGCAGGGATGCTGGTAATGTGGGGTGGGTGTGTGAGTGTGCCAGGACTCTGTGTCGGAGCACCATGTGTACTCCTGCTGTGGGCCATTTCTCTTCTCCATCTCCTCGAGCTTTTAATGTTTCCACTTCCAACCTACATTACACCCCACCGCTTCAGCTACTCACATGTTTTCTGTATCTCATTTATGTTCTTCATAACTTCCTTTCATCTCATGTGATTATCATCTCAGATTTACCCATCTTCTGTTTCCCTTTTAAGCACCACACAGATCATTCTATGCATCCCTCTTATTTTATGTCTGCAATTTTTCTTCAACCTCTTCCCTTTGTTCTGTTTATCTTTCATTATTCTCAGTTCTGATGAAGGGTTTGGATGAAATGTTAACCTGTCTGTTCTGCCCACAGATGTTGATATACCTGCTGACTGTTTCCAGCATTGTCTGTTTTTGGTGATTTCCAATAGTTACAACATTTTTATTTTTATTACTTCAGTTATTTTTTTAATCAAATCTGTTTTTGATTCTGATTTTTTTTTAAAAGCTTTTGCTGTCCTTTTAAATTGTTAAATGAAGTCTTGCCCCTTTTTTTAGTTCGGATCAGTTAAAATGGCAGCTGAGTTTTGTGTTTAAAGTCACCGATCCATCTGGGGATATTGCAACTGGAATGCTAATCTCTGATGGTGTTTCAGTTCCTCTTAGCCAGTAATAGTACCATCCTTCCCCTGGCCCGCATCAGTGAGAGAGAACATTTATTGCTCATTATCGCTGATACCTGCAGACTATTGCAGTTGCCCAAGCTATCAGTAGGGAGGATCACAACCATGCAAACCCTTTCACACACTTTGACATCAATGGTACCTCAGTGCAGGCTGTTAGCAGCTCTTTTATCATCTGCTTGTTGTTCTTGTGTGGAATCTGTCAGATAGTGAGTGTCACCATGTTGGTCAATTAGTTGGAGGCGGAGTGGATTTGTGGCAGGATTTACAGGAAACAGTCTATTTTACAGAAAACAAAATCTATTTATAGAGTCTTTAGAGTCTCTATGAGCTGGTGCAAACAGAACTCATGACCGAAACTGGAGAAAAACAGCGTGGTTGCTCCAGAAAATTGTACTGAGTGGAGGAAAGTTACATAATGCAAACGATGTGCGTAAAATCAACCCCAGTCACTTACAGCAGTGATTGACAGTGGAATTACCAATCCTCGGGTACTGTTCCCCTCTCCTTCAAATCTGCTGTCATCATCCCTCTCCTCAAAAAAACAACCCTTGACCCCACTTTGCTTGCTAGCTATCAACCCATTTCCAACCTCCCTTTCATGTCCAAAGTATTTGAACGTGTTGTTGCCTCCAAATCCATGACCACCTTTCCATGGAATTCAGTGTTTGAATCTCTTCAATCTGGTTTTTGCTACAGTACCAAAAAGGCTCTCATCAAAGTCACAAATGACATCGTGTGTGAGTGTGATAAAAGTAAAGTATCCCTCCTCGTCCTTCTGGACCTGTCTGCAGCTTCTGACATAGTTGACCACTCCATCCTCCTCCAACACCTCTCCACCAACGTCCAGCTGGGTGGGACTGCACTCGCCTGGTTCCATTCTTATCTATCTAATCGTAGCCAGAGAATCACCTGCAATGGCTTCTCTTCCCACTCCTGCATCGTTACCTCTGGTGTCCCCCAAGGATCTGTTTTTGGCCCCCTCTCATTTCTCATCTATATGTTCCCCTTGGCGATATCATCCGAAAACAGGGAGTCAGTTTCCACATGTACGCTGATGACACCCAGCTCTAGCTCTCCACCACTTCTCTCGACCCCTCCATGGTCTCTAAATTGTCAGATTGCTTGTCCCACATCCAGTACTGGATGAGCAGCAATTTTCTCCAAATAAATATTGGGAAGATCGAAGCTATTATCTTTGGTCCCCGCTACAAACTGCGTTCCCTAACCACTGACTCCATCCCTCTCCCCAGCATCAACCTAAGGGTGAACCAGACTGTTCACAACCTAGGTGTCATATTTGACTCTGAAATGAGTTTCCAGCCACATATCCGCGGCATAACTAAAATCGCCTTTTCCACCTCCGTAACATTGCCCACCTCCGTAACATTGCCCGCCTCCGCCCCTGCCTAAGCTCTTCTGCTGCTGAAACCCTCATCCATGCCTTTGTTACCTCTAGACTTGACTACTCCAACTCACCTGGCCTCCCACCTACACTACGTAAACTTGAGGTCATGCAAAACTCGGCAGCCCGAGTCCTACCTCACACCAATATACGATCACCCATCACCCCTGTGCTTTCTGACCTACACTGCATCCTGGTTAAACAATGCCTCGATTTCAAAATTCTTATCCTTGTTTACAAATCACTCATGGCCTTACAGTTTCCTATCTCTAATCTATTTCTGCCTCATAAAATCACAAGATGTCTGCGCTCCTCAAATTCTGCCCTTTTGAACATCCCTCATTATAACTGCTCAACCAATGGTAGCCGTGCCTTCAGCTGCCTGGGCCCCAAGCTCTGGAACTCCCTCCCTAAACCTCTCCACCTCTCTACCTCTTTCCTCCTTTAAGACGCTCCTTAAAACCTACCTCTTTAACCAAGCTTTTGGTCATCTGCCTTAATTTCTTCTTTTGTGGCTCGGTGTTACATTTATCAGTTTTGTTTTGTTAACATGCTGTGAAGCACCTTGGGACGTTTTACTACATTAAAGCCGCTATATAAATAAAAGTTATTATTGTTATCACCTCCGTTCTGGCTGAGAATATTGGTGTCACTTTCTGAAGCTTTGATTAATGTATTTTTCACAGTGTTCATTAGGACTTATGTGCACAAAGGATTATATTTAATGCAATAATTAATTTTTCAAGAGTTCTTGAGCTGAACTATAGTAATTATTTCATACTTTACATGGTGTAAACTAACTTTTACATTTATTATTCTCAACACTAGCAAGAAAAAGCAGACTGAAACCACCTCTGGAAATGAAAAACTCATCAGGAAGAAGCAATACGTTTAAAGTTAGATTGGAGGAGGCAGAGCCAGGAAACTCTCTTCAACAAAACCCCCCTGAAGAGAGTGCAACCAACAAGCTGTTAAAAGAAAGGAGCTCGAAGGTGCAGGAGGAAAGTAGACCTTAAATATTCAGCTGCACTGCACCAAACAAAGATTGATTTGTGGAGGGTGGGGGGAATAAATAGCAACTTCTGCTGTAAGGAAATCCGTCTGGAAGTGGTAATAGCTTGGTTTATGTTCGCAAACCCTACCTTGCTCTGTTATTTTCTACTTCAATACCTATATTTTTCAACATTTTCTGCATATATGTTCTCTGCTTAATACAAGTTATCGAATTGTATCATTTTATTTACCCTAAGTGATAGGTCCTTACTATACAGTATAAATGCACACGAGGCCCATGCTTGAGAGAAGGTCAGTCTGTGACCTGTCCTTTATTCCTCAGCACTCAAAGTGATGAAGGTGGGTGGAGCTTCCCCTTTTGTACCTGAAGGCCCAGGTTAGGAGTGTCTCCCACCTAGTGGTCATTGTTCTCACAGTGTACAACTTAGATCAGATTATACATGGGTTACATTGCTGGTTGAATATATGACATTACCTCCCCCCCAAAGTCTTATTGGGATCACAGGTTAAGTCTCTCTGGTGGTTTACTCTCTCTTGTAGAGCGCCTGAGTTGGGGCTCCAGTTGTTAGGCGCTGGCCTGAGTGTCTGCTGTTTGCAGTGCCTCAGGCCTGTCCGGACTGCCCACAGTGACTGGGCTCTCCTCCCTTTGGTTCCGGTGTTCGGTCACCTGTGGTGGAGTGAACTCTACATCGTGTTCTTCCTCTGCTTCTTCTATGGGGTTGCTGAACTTCCTTTTTGTTTGATTCACGTGTTTGCGGCAGATTTGTCCATTGGTAAGTTTAACTACCAGAATCCTATTTCCCTCTTTGGCAACCACAGTGCCTGAGAGCCATTTGGGCACTGCAGCATAGTTGAGGACAAAAACAGGATCATTTACATCAATACATCGCGCCCTCGCATTCCTGTCATGGTAGTCATATTGTGGCTGGCGCCTGCTCTCAACAATTTCTTTCATGGTGGGGATAACCTGGTTTTGAGCGTCCTTTTCATTAGCAGCTCTGCGGGTGGAACCCCTGTGAGCGAGTGCGGTCTGGATCTATAGGCCAACAGGAGACGTGATAAGCGTCTTTGTAGGGAACCCCCCTTGGATTCTGAGCATCCCCTGTTTGATTATCTGCACTGCTCGTTCTGCCTGGCCGTTTGAGGCCGGCTTGAACGGTGCAGTTCTGATATGGTTATTCCATTGCCTGCCATGAAGTCCTGGAATTCAGTGCTTGTGAAGCACGGGCCATTGTCGCTGACCAAGATGTCCGGTGGACCGTAGGCCACGAATATTGCCCGTAGATTTTCTACCGTGGCAGAGGATGTGCTTTGAATTTAAAATGTCACACTCGATCCATTTGGAGTAGGCGTCTACTATAACCAAAAACATTTTTCCCATGAAAGGACTTGCGTAGTCCACATGGATGCGTGACCAAGGCTTGGCGGGCCATGGCCAGGGGCTAAGGAGGGCTTCCCTGGGCGCATTGCCCAGCTGGGCACACGTGTTGCGCCTGCGAACACAAAGTTCCAGATCTGCGTCTATCCCTGGCCACCAAACGTGTGACCTGGCAATTGCCTTCATCATGACAATGCCCGGGTGCTCATTGTGGAGTTCTCTGATGAACACCTCTCTGACCATCTGGGGCATGACTACGCGGTTTGGTAGGCAATCGGCCTGAATCGAAAGTTCATCCCTGCGCCTGTGAAATGGTTTAAATTCCTCAGGGCATGTACGTGGCTGCCCAGTCCCCATTCAGGACACATTTCTTGACTAGAGACAATAGCGGGTCTCTATTTGTCCAGACTTTAATCTGACGGGCTGTCACAGGTGAGCCTTCGCTTCCGAAAGCTTCAACAGCCATGACCATCTCAGCAGCATGCTCGGTAGCCCCTTCAGTGGTGGCTAGTGGGAGCCTGCTGAGTGCATCGGCGCAGTTTTCGGTGCCCTGTCTGTGCCGAATTGTATAGTCATAGGCGGCTAACGTGAGTGCCCATCTCTGTATGCGGGCCGATGCGTTTGCATTTATGGCCTTGTTGTCGGCCAAAAGGGATGTTAGGGGTTTGTGATCTGTCTCCAGCTCAAATTTCCTGCCAAACAGGTACTGGTGCATTTTCTTTACAGCATATACACATGCGAGCACCTCCTTTTCTACCATCCCGTAACCCTTTTCTGCCTGGGACAGACTCCTGGAGGCATAAGCTACTAGTTGTAACTGACCCTTGACATTGACATGCTGCAACACACACCCGACACCATAGGATGACGCATCGCACGTTAACACAAGTTTCTTACATGGGTCGTATAGTGTTGACAGATTGTTGGAACATAACAAATTGCGTGCTCTATTAAAAGCCCTTTCCTGGCTGTCCCCCCAGACCCATTCGCGACCTTTGCATAGGAGCACATGTAGCAGCTCTAGCAGCGTGCTCAATTTGGGAAGAAAGTTACCAAAATAGTTCAGGAGCCCCAGGAACGAACGCAGCTCCATCGTGTTACGGGGTCTGGGTGCTCTCTGGCTCGCTTCCGTCTTGGACGCAGTAGGGCTGATCCCGTCCGCTGCTACCCTCATCCCCAGGAATTCTACCTCTGGAGCTAGGAAGACGCACTTCGCCTTTTTCAGTCGCAGCCCTACCCGGTCCAGTCTGCGTAGCACCTCCTCCAGGTTGTGGAGGTGTTCTTCAGTATCGTAACCCGTGATGAGGATGTCGTCCTGAAAAACTACTGTCCCTGGTATCGACTTGAGGAGGCTTTCCATATTTTATTGGAAGATCGCGGCGGTCGAGCAAATCCCGAACGGACATCTGTTGTACTCAAACAACCCCTTGTGTGTCGTGATGGTGGTCAGCTTCTTCGACTCACTCACCAGCTCCTGGGTCATGTAAGCTGAGGTCAGGTCCAATTTTGAAAAAAGTTTGCCACCGGATAGCGTCGCAAAGAGGTCCTCCGCTCTCGGTAGCGGGTACTGGTTTTGGAGTGACACCCGATTGATGGTGGCCTTGTAATCGCCACATATCCTGACCGACCCATCCGCCTTGAGCACCGGCACAATCGGGCTCGCCCAGTCACTGAATTCGACTGGCGAGATGATGCCTTCCCTCAGCAGGCGGTCCAATTCGCCTTCTATCTTTTCCCGCATCAAGTACGGCACCGCTCTGGCCTTGTGGTGTACTGACCTGGCGTCCGGGTTTATGTGAATCACTACCTTGGCCCCCATGAAAGTGCCGATGCCGGGTTGAAATAATGAGTCAAATTTGCCCAGGATCTGTGAGCATGATACTCGCTCCACAGAGGAAATTGTATTGACATCGCCCCATTTCCAGTTCATGACAGCAAGCCAACTCCTCCCCAGTAGTGCGGGACCATCCCCCGGGACAATCCAGAGTGGCAACCTGTTCTCCGAATCTTTGTGGGTCACGCCTACCGTGGCGCTGCCTAGCACCGGAATGATCTGCTTTATGTAAGTCCGTAGCTGTGCGTCAATCGGCGATAATTTTGGCCTCCTGGCCTTGGACATCCACAACTTTTCGAACTGTTTGATACCCATCAGGGACTGCCTAGTCCCCGTGTCCAGCTCCATTGATAATGGGATACCATTGAGGAGCACTTTCATCATTATCGGTGGCGCCCTGGTGTATGAACTGTATACGTGCTCCACATGAACTCGCTGAACTTCAGCTTCCAGCGATTTCCCCCAGCGTTCATTTCTGCAATTTCTGCAGGTATTTTGCTCATCTCTGCAACCTCCGGCTGAGTGTGTGAACAGCCTGTGGGACCAGTACACGATGAGTAGCTCAGTGTGTGAACAGCCTGTGGGACCAGTACACGATGAGTAGCCCAGTGTGTGGGCAGCGTGTGGGACCAGTGAACGATGAGTAGCTCAGTGTGTGAACAGCCTGCGGGACCAGTGCACGATGAGTTAAAACAGCTTTCTGCTGAGCATGGGATTGTAAATTATGTATTATGTAAGGGGGCTTAAGGCAACATTATCTGCACAGGTAATAAGGGTGTTGGAATGTGTGAAAGTCGCTCAGCCAAGTCTGTGATGGTCTGGATATGTCAGCTTGGTCACTTGTGTTTATAGGGAATGGGACTGAATTCAATAGGGCAGTGTAACAAGATGATTGGAAGAGATTAAGAAAGGCTAAGTGCATTTTGTTGGGTCCATGTTTGTTATTCTGCTGTTACTTTTATGTATTTTTGCTTCACTACAATTTATGCATGGAATGTAGTGATCAAAGGTAAAAATGGGATATAAGTGTGACTATGAGTATAGGAGCGCTCATGCAGGAATCATGCCTATGGTGTTTCAAACCAGTCCTGATCCTGCATTGTTACAACTGTATGTGTGTGTGTAATCTGGTCATTAACGTAATGAGATAAATTCGAATGAGAAAGCAATCCAACAGGAACTAGGCAGTCTTTGTGATGGAGAGCATATGGGGTCAGAAATAAAATCAGTAAATGCTGGAAATACTCAGCAGGTCAGGCAGCATCTATGGCGAGAGAAGCAGAGTAACCATTTCAGGTCGATGACCTTTCGTCAGAACTGGAAAAAATTAGAGATGTAACAGATTTTAAGCAAGGAAAGGGGGAGGGAAGGAAAGAACAAAAGGTAAGGGGCTAAAAATTTGTTATCACCCATTTTGAGGCGGTAAGCCTTGCGGGTCGGTAACTAGCGCCCTCGGGAACTTTGCGCATCTTCCGTGAAATTTGGTTTTACTGCCCCAAGGGGGAAAATGAGCAGTAAATCAGTCTTTCCACAATTCTCTTTGGGCGGGCAGTGAAACCGAAAATCTCGGCGATAAATTCCAAGAGCAAATGTGGATGAGGCGATGGTCATTAGACATTCCGGCCCCAGACGCTTCTTAAAGCGAGGTAAGATGAGCCTGCGCAGGCGCAGTTTCATCATCGCAGTCTGCTCAGAGCGGCGAGATGGCTGAAAGAGAAGGTCGCCAGCGTGCCCACAGATTTTCGAACGCCACCCTAGAGGCCTTAATCGAGGCTGTGGAGAGGCGATTGGATGTCCTGCAGCCTGCGAGTGGACGGAGGCCTCTTCCTCGAGTTTTTCGACAGTTATGGAGGGAGGTGGCAAGGCACGTGTCAGCCAGGAACACGGTGGCCAGCACTGCGACACAATGTCGCAAGAAGTTCAATGACCTCACTAGGGTTATCAGGGTGAGTACCCTTTCTATAAAAGATACGATGCCATAATGTGAACCTCATTGTCTCACACTTGCTCTTTCACTATGTGTACCAGTCCATGCTGGTGAAGACACCTGAAAAGTTCAGCAGCCCATGCCCTGCCCATCCAAGCGTCGCTCACCTTCTTGTTCCCTACTTAGCCTCACCCCTCCTCGCACAACCATTTCACTCTTGAGATGCGTTCACAACACTTCAGCCTCATCCTTCATCTTAGCTGGTAGCCACCTAATCCACACAGCCACTCTGCACAGCCACGCAGAAATAAATGGAGATCTGTACACTTCCATACAGTAGCAGCTATTCAACTCTGCAAGGCACATGTGACACACGATGAGCTACACACTCACTCACAATTCTGTTCGTTATTGCAGTCGAAAATGGCACACAACAGGTGCGAGCAGCAGCGCACTGGAGGAGGGAAGCCTGACATCCAGGATCTCACGAAGGTGGAGGAGCGAGTGTCCGCCTTCATGACCGCACCAGTTGGTGCGGTCGCGGCCGGCCAAGCCGAGCCCTCTGGGGACAGCGACGGTATGTTAATGCCCTTTGTCTTTTATATTTACCATTGAATCCACATGCCTTATCCTCATTACATATAAATGTCACCTCCTTCTTCCCTTCTTGGCCCCTCCCCTGCTGCTAACCACACTTCTATTGCTTTGTGCTCTAAGATAATGAGCCAGAAGCGCAGCAGCCTGCCCATGAGCCCTGAACATCCAACGATGGGGAGAGATGAGAAGGAAGTGAATGAGAGTTCTACGCCAGTCCAGGACGTTCCACCAGCAGCACCAAGTGTGTACACCACCTCGGTGGAAGACATGACATTCGTGGGGTTTGAGGATCCTGAGGTTCCTGGTCACAGTGGCCTGCAGCAACGCCAAGCGCAAGGGGAAGCTCAAGGGTTAGCTTCCTGGAGGGTGAATCGACCCAGGAGTTCTGCTGAGTGTCACTCAGATGTTGACCTGGATTTGGAGGCTACGGCGACAGAGTCACTGGGAATCCACCGCGAGATTATGGGTGCATTGCAAAGGGTCTTGCAGAGCATCAATGCACTTGCTCTAAGGTTGGGGGAGGCCATCTCAAGCATTGCCCCGTGCCTCTCAGCAGCCCATCAAGTCAATCCTTTAACGGTTCCAGAGGGAGATGGGCTCAAGGAGTGACAGTGGAGTCCCAGAGATGATGGTGTGTGCCGTGGCTGACGTGGCAGCAGCTATTACATCACAGGCCGATGCCATGCAAGGCCTTCGTGATGTGATGCAGTCCCTTGTTGGTGGCATAAACTCTCAGTCTGATGGGTTGCAGACTCACTCTGCTCTCATGCAGACTACTGTGATACACACTCAGATTGATGGCTCGCAGACACTGACTGCTGCCATCCTCTCTGTGTTCCCCACAATCCAACAGGGAAGTGACGGTGCCAAAGCAGGCTCGCACTGTGTGCTCACATATGTTTCTCCCCGGGTCAGTGGCAGTGGGCCGTTGCAAATGGAAGGTGCTGCTCTTGCTCAAGATGACTATCAGCTGCAGTTGTCATCTTGTTTGATTCATGAGAATCGATGGACAATGAGGCACTGACATGTGGCTCTTGCACCAACAGCATTGACATGGCGCCACTACTGTGGTTGCTGATCCTCCTTCTCGGCTGGCTGGCCATGTGGGGAATTGGCGCGCTCCTCTTCCTCGTCCTCTTAAGGTACCGCTGCAATCCCCAGTGGCAATGCCTGAGCCCTCAATATGGCCAGGTTGTGCAGCATGCAGCACATCACAATGAACAACGAGGCTTGATGAGGGGAGTACTGAAGGCTGCCTCCAAAGTGGCCCAGGCATCGGAAGCGCTGTTTCAGCACCCCGATTGTTTGTTCAATGATGTTGCAGGTGGTCACATGGATGTCATTGTAACAATGCTCCACACGGGTGGTGCGGCCTTCCAAGTACAATTAATACGATTGCAGAGAGAATGGAGCAGTCTAGAGGTCCAAGTTAGGTTTGGAGTGCATTGGAGTAAATGCAGGACGTGTGTTTAACAAAGTTAGTGACCTGCAGGCGCAAGTAGCCACGTGGGAATATGATGTAGTGGCGATAACGGAGACCTGGCTCAAAATAGGGGAGGAATAGATGCTTAATATTCCTGGGTAGAAGGTATTCAGGAAAGATAGGGAAGTAAAAAATAGGAGGCGGGATAGTTGTTTTGAATAAGGAAAATATTGCGGTGCCAGAAAGCGAATATCCTTGAGGGATCAAAAACAGGGTATATTTGGTTGGAGTTAAGAAACCATAGAGGAGCTATTTCGCTACTTGCCGTACTTTATAGGCCACCAAATAGTGAGAAGGAGTCAGAGGAGTCGATTTGCAAGCAATTTACTGAGAGGTGCAAGAACTATAAGAATAGCCATAATACAAGACTTTAACTACCCCCATATTGAATGATTGTGTTAAGGGAAGAGAAGGATAGGAATTTCTGGTGTGTTCAGGAGAATTTCCTTGATGAGTATGTTTCCTGCCCAACGAGTAATTGCATTGAATATACAACACGGAAACAGACCATTCAGCCCAACCAGTCCATAAACCAGCATTTATGCTCCACTATGAGCCTCCTCCCATCCATCAGCATAACTCTCTATTCCCTTCTTCCTCATATGCATATTTAGAAATGGCCCATACATGGATCGAGCCAATGACCTTGGCGTTATTAGCACGATGCTCTAACCAACTGAGCTAACTGGCTCTTCAGTAAAGAGGCATTTCTGGATCTAGTCCTGCGGAATGAAATGTGTCAAGTGGAGAATGTCACAGTCGGGAGCACTTCGGGAATAGATTAACCATGGAGCAGGATATGGAGCAACCTTAACTGAATTGAGGAGGGATCTGGCGGATTGGAGTCAAAGACTGACAGACAGAAATGTAACGGAGCAATGGACGGCCTTTAAATGAGGAGATGGCTCGGGTACAGTCTAGGCATATTCCCACAAGGGGGAAAGGGAGCAGGGCAACCAAAGCCAGAGCTCCCTGGATGGCAAAGGATTTAGAGAGTACGATGAAGGGTAGAAAAAGGGGTGTATGACAGACATCAGGTTGCGAATGCAAGTGAGAACCAGACTGAATATAGAAAGTTCAAAATGGAAGTGAAAAAGGAAATAAGAGGGGCAAAGAGACAGTACGAGAATAGATTGGCAGCGAACATAAAAGCGAATCCGACGGTCTTCTAAAGGCATATTTACAGTAAAAGGATTGTCAGAGGAGCGGTGGGTCCAATTAGGGGCCATAATGGAGAACTATTGGTGGAGGCAGAAGGCATGACTGAGGCACTAAATGAGGACTTTGCATCAGTGTTTACCAAGGAAGAGGACTTTCCCAAAGCTGCAGTAAATGAGGAAGTTGCTGGGATACTAGATCAGATAAAAATAGTCAAAGGAGGTACGAGAAAGGCTGGCAATACGTAAAGTGAATGTCACCTGGTTCACATGGGATGCATGCTAGGTTGCTGAGAGAAGTAAGGGAAGAAATTGTGGATGTGCTGGCTACAATAAAAACATCGAAATCTACAGCGCAAATCTTCAGCCCATCATGTCCACGCTGGCCAGCAAATAGCCGCACGGCCCTCGGTCAGCAGCCCTGAAGGTTACATATCAACCCATGAACAATGAACAATTGCAGAAAGTTAAAGAGCATCCGGCCCAACCAGTGCCCCCCCACACACGACTGCAACACACCCTGCACCGCAACATTCTACACTCCACCCCAACCAGAGCCCTCATGCGATCTCCTGGGAGAGGCAAAAAAAACAGATAAAAACCCAGCCCAATTGGGGAAAAGAATCTGGGAAAATTCCTCTCTGACCCATCCAGGTGATTGAAACTAGTCCGGGAGATCACCATGGCCCTATTCGATTCCCTACAGTACTTACCATTGTATTTGCGCCAGCCAACAAAGAAGTTTTTCAGTCTAATCGCACTTACCAGCTCTAGGTCCGTAACCCTACAGGTTACGGCACATCAAATGCCCATCCAAGCACCTTTTAACTGTGGTGAGGGTTTCTGCATCCACGTCCAATCACGTGCAATCACGATAATACGGTGACCAGAACTGCACGCAGTACTCCAGCTGTGGCCTAATCAGAGTATTATACAATTTAAGCATAACCTCTCTGCTCTTATATTCGATGCCTCGGCCAATAAAGGCAAGCATTCCGTGTGCCTTCTTAATCACCTTATCCAACTGGCCTGCTACTTGGACAAGCACACCAGGGTCTCTTTGTTCATCTACACTTTTAAGTGGCCTACCGCTTAATATGTAGACCCTTTCCTTATTAGCCCTCACATTTATTAGCATCAACTCACACTTCTCTGAATTAAATTCCATTTGCCACTGCTCTGCCCACCTGACCAGTAGATTGATATCCTCCTGTAATCCATGACTTTCCTCTTCATTATCAACCACATAACCAATTTTAGTGTCATCTGCAAACTTCTTAATCATACTCCCTATATTCAAATCTAGATCATTGATGTATACCACAAAAAGTAAGGGACCCAGTACTGAGCCCTGTGGAACCCCACAGGAAACATCCTTCCAGTCACAAAAACATCCATCAACCATTACCCTTTGCTTCCTACCTCGAAGCCAATTTTGGATCCAACTTGCCACTTTGCCCTGGATCCCATGGGCTTTAACCTTCATGACCAGTCTGCCATGTGGGACCTTATCAAAAGCTTTGCTAAAGTCCATATACACTACACCGTACGCACTACCCTCATCGACACTCCTGGTTACCTCCTCAAAAATTTAAGTCAAACACGATCTTCCCTTAACAAATCTGAGCTAACTGTCCCTAATTAATCCTTGCCTTTCCAATTGTAGATTTATCCTGTCTTTCAGGATTTTTTCCAATAATTTTCCCACCACTAAGGTTAGGCTGACAGGCCTTTAATTACTCGGCCTATCCCTTTCTCCCTTAAACAAGGGGACTACATTAGCAGTCCTCCGGCACCATGCCCAAATCCAAAGAGGATTGGAAAATTATGGTCATGACCTCTGCTAACTCCTCTTTTACTTTGCTCAACAGCCTGGGATGCATTTCATCCGGGCCTGGGGACTTATCTACTTTCAAAGCTGCTAAACCCCTTAATACCTCATCTTGCAAACCTCTTTAGATACAGTGTTGATGCCAGAGGACTGGAGGATTGCAAATGTTAAAAAAGGGGAGATGGTTAAACTTGGCAATTACAGGCCAGTCAGTTTAGCGTCAGTGGTGGGGAAGCTATTAGAAATAATAATCCATGAGAAAATTTAACAGCCACTTGGAAAAGTATGGACTAATAAAGTTGATCCAGCTCAAATTTGTAAAGGGAAAAGCGTGTTTAACTAACTTGATTCAGTGTTTTGAGGTAAAGGGGAGGGTTGCAGTTGATGTTGTGTATATGGACTTTCAAAACATAGAAACATAGAAAATAGGTGCAGGAGTAGGCCTTTTGGCCCCTCGAGCCTGCATCACCATTCAACAAGATCATGGCTGATCATTCACCTCAGTACCCCTTTCCTGCTTTTCTCCATACCCTTTGATCCCTTTAGCCTGAAGGGCCATATCTAACTCCCTCTTGAATATAGCCAATGAACTGGCATCAAAAGCTCTCTGCGGTAGGGAATTCCACAGGTTAACAACTCTCTGCGTGAAGAGGTTTCTCCTCATTTCAGTCCGAAATGGCCTACCCCTTCCCCTAAGACTGTGTCCCCTGGTTCTGAACTTTCCCATCAACGGGAACATTCTTCCGCATCTAACCTGTCCAATCCCGTCAGAATCTTATAAGTTTCTATGAGATCCCCTCTCATCCTTCTAAACTCCAGTATATAAAGGCCCAGTTGATCCAGTCTCTCCTCATATGTCAGTCCCGCCATCCCGAGAACCAGTCTGGTGAACCTTCGCTGCACTCACTCAATAGCAAGAACATCCTTCCTCAGACTAGGAGACCAAAACTGAACACAATATTCCAGTTGAGGCCTCGCCAATGCCCTGTACAACTGCAGTAAGACCTCCCTGCTCCTATACTCAAATCTTCTAGCTATGAAGGCCAACGTACCATTTGCCTTCTTCACCGCCTGTTGTACCTGCATGCCAACTTTCAATGACTGATGAACCATGACACCCAGGCCTCGTTGCACCTCCCCATTTCCTAATTTGTCGCCATTCAGATAATATTCTGCCTTCATGTTTTTGCCCCCAAAATGGATAACCTCACATTTATCCACATTATACTGCATCTGCCATGCATTTGCCCACTCACCTAACCTGTCCAAGTCACCCTGCAGCCTCTTAGCATCCTCCTCACAGCTCACACCGCCACCCAGTTTAGCGTCATCTGCAAACTTGGAGATATTACACTCAATTCCTTCATCTAAATCATTAATGTATATTGTAAATAGCTGGGGTCCCAGCACTGAGCCCTGCGGCACCCCACTAGTCACTGCCTGCCATTCTGAAAAGGACCCGTTTGTCCCGACTCTCTGCTTCCTGTCTGCCAACCAGTTCTCTATCCACGTCAGTACATTATCCCCATTACCATGTGCTTTAATTTTGCACACCAATTTGAAAGTCCAAATACACCACATCCATTGGTTCTCCCTTGTCCACTCTACTAGTTACATTCTCAAAAAATTCCAGAAGATTTGTCAAGCATGATTTCCCTTTTATAAATCCATGCTGACTTGGACCGATCCTATCAAAAAGTGTTTTATAAAATACCACATACCAGGCTTATCATCAAAATTAAAGCCCATGGGATAAAAGGAGCAGTAGCAGCATGGATATTAAATTGGCTAAGGGATAGAAAACAGAGAATGGCTGCTTTTCAGACTGGAGGGAGATATACAGTGGCGTTCCCCAGGGTTCAGTACTAGTACCACTGCTGTTTTTGATGTACATTAATGAGATGGACTTGGGGGTACAGGGCACAGTTATGAAATTTGCAGATGACAAAACTTGGAAGTGTAGTAAATAGTGAGGAAGATAGTAATATACATCAAGAAGAAATAGACAGGCTGATGGAATGGGCGGGCATCTGGCAGATGAAATTCAACGCAGAAAAGTGTGAGATGATACATTTTGGTTGAAAGAATGAGGAAATACAATACACGCTAAATGGTACAATTTTAAAGGGGGTGCAAGAACAGAGAGACCTGGGCGTTGTTATGTATTTAACCCTTTGTAACCTGCATCACACCTGACCACCAGAGGGCCAACCTGTTGGAGTCCCAAGGGATCCCAGCATCCCTTGGGAGCACAGTATATAAGGAGGCCACCCACGAGGTACCAGCATTCTGGAAACTTACTAAAGGAGCTAAGGTCACACTTGCTCATTGTACACAGTACTCAGTCTCACCATTTATTATGAGTGTAGCAGGCGTGTTTGTACACAAATGTTTCAAGGTGGCAAGACAAGTTAACGAAGCAGGTGATAAAGCATATGGGATCCTGGGCTTATTTAATAGAGGCATAGATTACAAAAGAAGAAAGAAAAAAGACTTGGATTTCTATAGCGCCTTTCACGAACACTTGAGATCTCAAAGCACTTTACAGCCAATGAAGTACTTTTGGAATGTAGTCACTGTTGTAATGTGGGACGCCAGGAAGTTGTCCTAAACCTTGCAACTAAAACATTAGTTTGGCTGGAGTATCGTGTCCAATTCTGGGCACCACACTTTAGAAAGGACGTGAAGGCTTTGGAGAGGGTACAGCAGAGATTTACTAAAATGGTTCCAGGGATTACAGTTACGTTGATAGACTGGAGAAGCTGGGGTTGTTCTCCTTAGAACAGGGAAGGCTAAGAGGAGATTAATAGAAATGTTTAAAATTATGAAAGGTTTATATAGAGTAAATAAAGAGAAACTTTCCAATGGCTTAAAGGTCGATAACGAGAGGCTGCAGATTTAAGGTGATTGACAAAAGAACCAGAGACAACATAAGGACATTTTTTTTTTGCAATGAGTGGTTAGGATTTGGAATGCACTGCCTGATAGGGTGGTGATACAAATTCAATAGTCGCCTTCAAAAGGAAATTGGATAAATACTTGAAGGAGAAAGCATTGCAGGGATAAGGGGAAAGAGCGGGGGAAGTGAGACTAACTGAATTGCTCTTCAAAAGGGCCGGCACAGACTCAATAGGCTGAATGGCCTCCTTGTGTGCTGTATTATTCTTTGTTCCTATCACCCGCTCGAGAGCCGCTGTGCTCTTGCCTTGTTTTCACTGGTGAGTTTCAGGAAGCCTGGGAACCTGTTGGGTTCAAAAGTGTTTGAAAATATTGTGATTAGCATATGTTAATTGACAATCCGACTCGCCCGAGGGGTTTGTGCACATGCAGTCCAACATACTCAAGTGAAATGCAGACCCGACACGCTGACATTTTCCCTGGTTTTAACCTCCCACCTGCTCCTCCATGTTAAAATTCCCCTCAATTTCATTGTTTGAAATGGAATTGGATAGATACTTGACATGGAGAATCCAAAGAAAAGAGTAATTGGGATTCGAGTAGAAGGCTCCAGACAAAGAGCAAGCACTGGCCCAGGCACCATTAGCTGACTGGCTTCTTGTACTGCCATTTCTGTGATTAGAAACCGTTGAGGTTCCAGCACCAACTCCTTTGACATTCCACTCACAGAGTTTCCATTTTTAAATCACTCCCCTATCAGTTTTCCACTGATGTTTGTCCTTCAGCCAATTCCCTATATGTCTTCAAATTTTACCTAGAAGATAATCCGTTCTTAAATTTGTACGTCAGCTTATCATGTGGAGCTCTTTCAAAGCTTTCTGGAAGTCGATGTGCAGAAAATCATAGGGCTGCGTTTTCTATTTGGGATGTCACTTCATCAGAAGGCTGTGGCGGTTGGTCAGGCAGGATCTCCCTCTTATGAAAACATGTTTGCTGCTAATCAGTATTAAATGGCTGCCATGTTCACCTTCATACCAACAGTGAGTTGTGTTGAATTCTAAGCAATTCATTGTATGTGAAGTGCTTTAGAATGTGTCTGAAAGATGTGCAAAGTCTCATAATGATGGGAAGTCTTTCTATCCAATGGTAAGGTCCATTATTTTGGCAGTTATTGATGTAAGACTAACAAGACCCCTAGTTAATTGAGGTTTGCTTGATTGTCTTTAAAAAAAATTAAATTATTACATTGGCTTGTTTGCAATTGAATGAGAACTTCTGTATAATCATTGATGCACAATGACTGTCAGCATTTTGTGATTTTCATCTCAACTACTTACATTTATATAGCACCTTTAACGTAGAAAAACATCTCCAGGTGCTGCGCAGTAGCATTAACAGTCAACAATCTTTGTAGATATGGCACTAAATGGTACCATCGACTATCTCCCAGTGCTGAGTTGTACGCCAGATAGTTGACTCTGCTTCCCAGTGACTGATATCTACAGCACCTACCTCTGCTATCTTATGATACTGCATAACTTTCAAAAGTGAAATGCCTTTTGCAAAATTAGCAACTACAAAGGAATTTTCATTCAATGAGAAACAAGAGAGCACTGGATGTCATACTGGAAGCCTCGTGTGCTTCAGCATGACATGATGTGATGATCTGAGCAACAGAGGTCAATGGGCCTTACATTGGGCTTGAGGTGGAATACTTCATTTCTTACATCTGGATGAGGAAGGAGAAATCATCAGACTTCTATGTAGGCTACAGACACAGGAAACGGGACTGTATTCCTACCTATCTACTTTCAGAAGTATTACTACCCGAAGATAGGTCGACTAACAACAACAACAACTTGTATTTATATAGTGCCTTTAATGCAGTGAAACATCCTAAAGCACTTCACAGGAACATTATGCGATAAAAATTTGACACTGAGCCGCATAAGTAGAAATTAGTGCTGGTGACCAAAAGCTTGGTCAAATAGGTACGTTTTAAGGAGCATCTTGAAGGAGGAAAGAGAGGTAGAGAGACGGAGAGGTTTAGGCAGGGAGTTCCAGAGCTTGGGGCCCAGGCAACAGAAGGCACGGCCATCAATGGTTGAGCGATTATAATCAGGGATGCTCAGGAAGGCAGAATTAGAGGAGTGCAGACATCTCGGGGGGTTGTGGGGCTGGAGAAGATTACAGAGATAGGGAAGGGCAAGGAGGGATTTGAAAATAACGATGAAAATTTTGAAAACTAGGTGTTGCTTAACCGGAAGCCAATGTAGGTCAGCGAGCACAGGGGTGATGGATGAGTGGGACTTGGTGCGAGTTAGGATATTGGCAGCTGAGTTTTGCATCACTTCTTGTTTACGTAGGGTAGAATGTGGGAGACCAGCCAGGAGTGCATAGAGATAACAAAGGCATGGATGAGGGCACCAAGGTTGCGAACAGTCTGGTTCAGCCTCAGACAGAAGTTGGGGAGAGGGATGGAGTCAGTATCTAGGGAATGGAGTTTGTGACTGGGACCAAAAACAATGGCTTCGGTCCTCCCAATATTCAATTGGAGAAAATTTCTGCTCCTCCAGAGCTGGCTGTCGGAAAAGCAGTCTGACAATCTAGAGACCGTGGAGGGGTCGAGAGAAACAGAGAAAATAGGTGCAGGAGTACGCCATTCGGCCCTTCGAGCCTGCACCGCCATTCAATAAGATCATGGCTGATCATTCCCTCAGTACCCATTTCCTGCTTTCTCTCCATACCCCTTGATCTCTTTAGCCGTAAGGGCCATATCTAACTCCCTCTTGAATATATCCAATGAACTGGCATCAACAACTCTCTGTGGCAGGGAATTCCACAGGTTAACAACTCTCTGAGTCAAGAAGTTTCTCCTCGTCTCAGTCCCAACTGGCCTACCCATTATCCTAAGATTGTGTCCCCTGGTTCTGGACTTCCCCAACATCGGGAACATTCTTCCCGCATCTAACCTGTCCAGTCCCGTTAGAATCGTACACGTTTCTATGAGATCCTCTCTCATCCTTCTAAATGCCAGTGAATAAAGGCCCAGTTGATCCAGTCTCTCCTCATATGTCCATCCAGCCATCCCAGGAATCAGTCTGGTGAACCTTCGCTGCACTCCCTCAATAGCAAGAACGTCCTTCCTCAGATTAAAAGACCAAAACTGAACACAATATTCCAGGTGAGGCCTCACCAAGGCCCTGTACAACTGCAGTAAGACCTCCCTGCTTCTATACTCAAATCCCCTCGCTATGAAGGCCAATATACCATTTGACTTTTTCACCGCCTGCTGTACTTGCATGCCAACTTTCAATGACTGATGAACCATGACACCCAGGTCTCGTTGCACCTCCCCTTTTCCTAATCTGCCGCCATTCAGATAATATTCTGCCTTCGTGTTTTTGCCCCCAAAATGGATAACCTCACATTTATCCACATTATACTGCATCTGCCATGCATTTGCCCACTCGCCTAACCTGTCCAAGTCACCCTGTAGCCTCTTAGCGTCCTCCTCACAGCTCACACCGCCACCCAGTTTAGTGTCATCTGCAAACTTGGAGATATTACACTCAATTCCTTCATCTAAATTGTTAATGTATATTGTAAAGAGCTGGGGTCCCAGCACTGAGCCTTGCGGCACTCCACTAGTCACTGCCTGCCATTCTGAAAAGGGCCCATTTATCCCGACGCTCTGCTTCCTGTCTGCCAACCACGTCAGTACATTGCCCCCAATACCATGTGCTTTGATTTTGCACACCAATGTCTTGTGCGGGATCTTGTCAAAAGCCTTTTGAAAGTCTAAATACACTACATCCACTGATTCTCCCTTGTCCACTCTGCTAGTTACATCCTCAAAAAATTCCAGAACATTTCATAGATAGTGAGGTAGAGCTGTGTATCGTCAGCGTACATGTGGAAACTGACGCTGTGTTTCCGGATGATGTCGCCAAGGGGCAGCATGTAGATGAGAAAGGAGTGTGCCAAGGATAGATCCTTGGGGGACACCAGAGGTAACGATGCGGGAGTGGAATGATAGTTTGTAATTGTGTACGGCGGCAGAAGTTCTTTCAATGAATAAGGAAGACGCTCTCTACCCACAGTAATTATTGCCTTTATTGTATTTTTATTTTTCTCAGAATGCAGCAAATTCAGCAACAAATAACAGAAAAAGTACAACTGACTCAAAAAGTGCAAGCTCACTGACTGCCAGACCACATCAGAAGGTAATAATTACTGTCTAAACGTGCGATAGTTACTGTTACAACTTTTTCTCCAGCATTCTCCGCATTGAGTCCCGATGCCACTGAGTTTCGATTAGGATATAGTTCTGAGCTTACCAAAAGTCCTCGAGTACTTCACTTGATGTGTGAGCCCAGACGATCAATTCCAGCAAGCTATTTGACTGGAGGGCATCACAATTAGGTCTAATTTGCTTGCAATCCCTTCTTTGGGGAGGAATTTGCCACGGTGGGTGTTATGTATGTAATAACACGATAGACTGAATATTGTAAACTAATACAGGTACCAAACCTGGCTCTGCTTTATTAGGGCCAAAGTGATTACATTACTTGATGGCTTGCCTTTTATACCTGGGCCACATACACGTGCGTACAGCCCAATGACCTCCGACAGTGACGCTGCCTGGTGGCTAGTAACCCCAAGCATACATACACGGCAATATCCCCCTTTAAGATATTAGTAACAATCTTTTTACAAATTGAGACGGTCCGGAGCTTTCCGCTCCCGAGTTGATCGTCTCAGGTCAACTCCAGTTTTGGGCGAGCGTTCTGAGTCTGTTATGACTAGGGGCTGCGTGGCTGATCTGATGGGAGTGGCAATGTCAGGGATTGAAAGTCCAGATTCATTGATGACCGAGGGTAGGTTAGTTGGTCACTGAATGTGTCTTCCTCAGACTGTTCCGGTTCATCCGTGTGCCGCAGCTTTAGCTGATCGACATGTTTCCTGCATGTCTGCCCATTCTTGAGCTTGACGATAAACACTCTGTTACCCTCCTTGGCCGTAACAGTACCGGCGATCCACTTGGGACCTTGACCATAATTTAGTACATACACAGGATCGTTAACAGAAATGTTGCGTGACACAGCAGCGCGATCATGATAGCACTGCTGACTTTGACGTCTGTATTCAACATGATCGTTCAAGTCAGGGTGGACAAGAGAAAGCTTGGTCTTAAGATCTCTCTTCATCAATAGTTTAGCAGGGGAGACCCCGGTAAGCATGTGGGGTCTTGTCCTGTAATTAAGCAATATGCATGACAAGCGAGTCTGCAGTGAACCTTGAGTTACACGTTTCATACTCTGCTTGATGGTTTGGACAGCACGCTCTGCTTGACCATGAGATGCGTGTTTGAATGGTGCTGACCTCACATGTTTGATACCATTGAGTTTCATGAACACTTGAAACTCCATACTGATGAAGCAAGGTCCGTTGTCGCTTACAACGATGTTGGTGGCAAACATGACACAAAGGCTCTCAATGGTAGCTGTGGATGTACTGGATGACATGATTATACACTCTGTCCACTTGGAATATGCATCCACCACAACTAAAAACATCTTTCCCAGGAAGGTACCTGCAAAGTTGATGTGGATCCTGGACCATGGTTTAGATGGTCACGACCACAGACCCAGCGGCGATTCTGCTGGTGCTTCATTAAGCTGCATGCAAGTATTGCACTGATGCACACACAATTCCAGATCAGAGTCAATTCCAGGCCACCATACGTGAGACCTGGCAATGGCTTTTATCATGACAATACTGGGATGAGTACTATGTAGATCATGTACAAATTTCTCTCTACCTTTCTTAGGCATAACAACACGATTACCCCACAGTAAACAATCTGACTGAATGGATAGTTCGTCTTTGTATGTTTGGTCTCATCACCCATTTGCTTGGGTATGGCAAACCAATCACCACTATGGACACGATGTTTCACAACCGATAATATCGGATCCTGGCTGGTCCAGGTCTTAACTTGTTGAGCCGTGACAGGGGTTCCTTCACTTTCAAAAGCATCCATAACTAACAGAAGGTCTGCAGATTGTGGCGTCTCCACCTCCGGTGTGGGTAATGGCATACGGCTCAGCGCATCGGCACAATTCTCGGTGCCAGGTCTATGCCGAATAGACGGATAATGTCAGCACCCAGCTCTGGATGCAGGACGATGCATTGGTGTTGATATCTTTGTTTTCCGAAAACAATGAAATAAGTGGCTTGTGATCTGTTTCCAGTTCAAACTGAAAACCAAACAGGTACTGATGCATCTTTTTAACCCCATACACACAGGCTAATGCTTCTTTTTCTACCATGCTGTAGGCTCTTTCCGCCTTTGGCAAACTTTTAGAAGCATTCGCAACAGGTTGTAGTTTACCCGACTCATTAGCTTGTTGGAGCACGCAACCAACTCCATATGACGTAGCATCACAGGCCAATACTAGACGTTTACACGGATCATAATGTACCAGCAGCTTGTTAGAGCAAAGCAGATTAGTAGCTTTCTCAAAAGCTGTATCTTGAGGTGCACCCCAAACCCAGTTGTCGCCTTTTCTTAGCAGCATGTGCGGTGGGGCTAATGACGTGCTCAATCTGGGTAGGAAATTACCGAAATAGTTGAGTAGACCAAGGAACGAACGCAGCTCCGTCACATTCTGAGGCTTGGGTGCATTTTTGATGGCCTTGGTTTTCGAGTCTGTTGGCCTGATACCGTCAGCAGCAATTTTCCTCCCCAGGAATTCGACTTCCGGTTCCATGAAGACGTATTTCGAACATTTCCGTCTGAGTCCCACTTTGTCCAGACGATGTAGAACCTCTTCCAGGTTGTTCAGATGTTCGTCGGTGTCACAACCTGTGACCAGGATGTCATCTTGGAACACGACGGTTCTAGGGACGGACTTCCATGTTTCTCTGAAATATGGCTGCAGCCAAGAGAATTCCTAAAGGACACCTGTTGTAGATAAACAGTCCTTTATGAGTGTTGATGCACGTAAGTTTATTCGACATCTCGACCAGCTCATGTGTCATGTAGGCCGACGTCAGATCCAGTTTAGTGAACGACTTCCTCCCGGCTAGCGTTGCAAACAGGGGATTCGCCTTCGGTAACGTGTATTAATCCTGTTTCGAAACTCTGTTGATCGTAACCTCTACAAATCCTGACAGTGCCATCACTCTTCAACACAGGCACAATGGGGCTGGCCCATTCGTTAAACTCGACCGGTGATATGACCCCTTCAGGCTGGAGTCTGTCCAGTTCGATTTCAATCTTCACCCTCATCATGTACGGAACCGCCCGAGATTTATGATGGGCGGGTCTTGCATCCGAGTCCACGTGGATCTGCACCTTGGCTCCCGTGAAATTGCCGATGCGTGGTTCAAACAGTGAGGGGAACTTGCTCAGCACTTGAGCACATGGGGTATCATCCTCCGACAACAACGCTTTGATATCGTTCCAATTTTATTTGATTTTTTCTAGCCAATTCCTGCCGAACAGAGTTGGACCATTGCCTGGAACATAGAAACATAGAAAATAGGTGCAGGAGCAGGATATTCGGCCCTTCGAGCCTGCACCACCATTCAATATGATTATGGCTGATCATGCAACTTCAGCACCCCATTCCTGCCTTTCTCTCCATGCCCTTTGATCCCTTTAGCCGTAAGGGCCACACCTAACTCCCATTTGAATATATCTAACGAACTGGCCTCAACAACTTTCTGTGGTACAGAATTCCACAGGTTCACAATTCTCTGCATGAATAACTTTCTCCTCATCTCGGTCCTAAATGACTTACTGTGACCCCTGATCCATAACGGTAAATCATGAACCGCACCATCATACGACACCATGACTACTGCACTGCCAATCACCGCTATGAGTTCTTTAGTGTACGTACGCAAACTTGGTATTGACTGGATTCAGCTTAGATCTCACAGCCTTAGTATCCCACAGCCTGTCGAATGTCCTCAGGCTCATTATTGATTGATTCGCACCTGTGTCCAATTCCGTCGATACCAGCACACCGTTAAGTTTCACATTAATCATTATCAGTTGGCTCTTTGTTAGGAACGAATACAGTCCATACACTTCCTCCTCTGGTATCTAGGATTGCATATCCGGATCCGCGCTATACTGGTCACCATCCTCCATGTGGTTTGTAGCAGCACGCTTGCTCAGTTGCAGACACATGCGCTAAAGGTGCCCCAGTCTTGAACAGCCTTTACAAATGTACTGTTTAAACAGACACTGATGAGGCCGATGATTGCCCCCACAACGCCAACACAATGAAATCGGATTCATTCCCATTGGCGGACTTTGGGCAACCACAGGTTTCACATACGCAGTCGAGAAAGCCCTGCCATATGCAGCTCTGCTAAACGACGATACAATCTTGTTTACAGTACTTGCCGAGTTCTGATTTTTCGATGATATCTGCTTTAAGTTTTTGTCCATCGTCATGCATGCCTGGGCAATCGTGTGATGGCCTTGCTTAAATCCAGCGTCTCCACCGCCATAGCTTACGTAGGATCACCTCGTGGTTGATGCCGATTACAAAGAAGTCCCGCAGCATGTCTCCCAACACGTTTTCGAACTTACACGGTCCAGCTAGACGTCTTAGGTCTGTAATGAATTCCGACACATCCTGGCCCTCAGAATGAACGTGCTTGTAGAATCGATATTGTGAGACGATGATGCCTTCTTCTGGTTTGAGATGGTCACGTACCAGAGCACACAATTCCTCATAGTCCTTGTCCGTTGGACTTGCAGACGAGAGAAGATTGTTTGAGTCCATAGATTTTCGGACCGCAAACCGTGAGAAAGATCGCCCTGTGCCTAACTAACTGCGTCAGTGGGTTCCTCCATTTTGTTGGCCACGAAGTACTGGTCCAGGTGAGCTACAAAATCTGCCCAGTCCTCTCCCTCCACGAATCTCTCCAGAATTCCAATTGTGCTCATTTTTGCATGCAAAGGTTCTTAAGTTACCTCGTCACCAAATGTTATGTATGTAATAACTCAATAGACTGAATACTGTAAACTAACACAGGTACAAACCTGGCTCTGCTTTATTAGGGCCCAAAGTGATTACATTCCATGATGGCTTGCAGCCCAGTGACCTCCGACGGTGGCGCCACCTGGTGGCTAGTAACCCCAAGCATACAAACATGACAGTGGGACTCCTGCCCGGACCTCTAGGTGCTCTCCAACCCTGACCCAATTTCTCATGTTAGAGGTCATTTGATATGCATGGCGGGGTCCAGCTGCAAGTGGGAGCCCACCAGTGTAAAGGTGGAAATTCCCTTTGTGCTGCAGATGGATATTGTTACAGCATCACAAAAAGTGGCGTTAGATGAGATTAGCTGTCCGACTGAAGGTCACAGCCAAGAATAGGGCTTTTGGAAGGTAAGTGCTTGGCCCAGCTTGTTGGTCGAGGAAGTCACCATAAAGCCCTCTCCCTCTATTGGCTATGTACTCCAATTGTCAGGATGTGACTAGTGGTGTCCCCCAGGGATCTGTACTGAGGTCTCAGCTTTTCACTATATTTATATTGCCGGGCACCGCACCTCAGGAAGGATATATTGACCTTGGAGGGGTGCAGCGCAGATTCACTAGAATGATACCGGAGCTAAAGGGGTTAAATTATGAGGGCAGGTTGCATAAACTATTCCCTTGAGGGGTGATCTGATTGAGTTGTTTAAGATGATTAAAGGATATGATAGGGTAGATCGAGAGAAACTATTTCCTCTGGTGGGGAAGTCCAGAACAAAGGGGCAGGATCTTAAACTTAGAGACAGGCCGTTGAGGGGTGATGTCAGGATCAATGTTCCCTGTCGGCTGTGTGGGTGTGTGATCACCCAGCAATCTGTCAAGGTACTGCGCTGTTGCACTTCAAATCTAAAGTTAACAGGCCGTACACTCACGGTGATATTTAGAGGGAGCATTGGTCAGGGTACACTTCTTCACACAAAGGGTGGTGGAAATGTAGAACTCTTCTCTCCAAAAAGCTGTTGAGGTTGGGGATCAATTGAAAATGTCAAAACTGCGATTTTTGTTCGGCAAGGTTATTAAGGGTATGGAACGAAGGTGGGGAGATGGAGCTTAGATACAGATCAGACATGAAGTAATTGAATAGTGGAACAGGCTCGAGAGACTGAATTGTATACTTCTCTTGCTATGCTTCTATGTTCCTATTATGGTCAAATAATGTAGAAAAATTTATGGGAGCATTCGATAGATACTTAAACGTTTATGGAGCCAGGCAGATGGATTGCAGAGCCTTTATCGGCCAGGTACTTTCTTACAATCCTAACACCATCCCTTAGCCGCACTGACTCACTGAGCTCCACCGTGACTGCACCAATATTTATTGCAGTACGAGTGAAAATAGTAATATTTGGAGCCAGAATGAATAATGCATTTAATACTTAATATCTAGGAAGTGGATTTGAAGAAGCCAACCAGTCTGGAAAGGATAGGTATAATGTTACTGTCAGTGACACTTTCTAGAACTGTGAAGGAAGAGTTAGAGACACGGTGCAGGAGGGAGGGTTCAGATTCCTGGGACATTGGGGACAGTTGTGTGGCAGGATGGAGAGCTGGGACCAATATCCTTGCAGGCAGGTTAATTAGTGCTGTGGGGAAGGGTTTTAACTACTTCAACAGGGGTGAGGCATCAAGGTGTAGTATTTAAAAAGTAGAAACAAGGTGCACAGAAGACTAGGGGAGACAGTTAGAGTTAGAAATAATATAAAATTAGGTGGATCATGAAAAATACAATCAGATCTAAGTTCGGTTTGGAGGAATAAACGGGTCATTTTCACGATGTCAGAGTGTGGAGTGCCGCAAGGATCAGTGATCTAAGCTATTCACATTCTATATCAATGACTTAGATGAGGAGACCGAGTGTGATAGATCCAAGTTTGCTGACGATACAAAACTAGATGGAAAAGTAAGCTGTGAGGTGGCCACAAAGATACTGCAAAGTGATATAGACCAGTTAAGTGATTGGGCAAGAAGGTGGTAGGTGGAGTATATTGTGGAGAAATGTGAAATTATCCACTTTTGTAGGAAGAATGGAAAAGCAGATTTTTTTAAAAAGGTGAGAGATTAGTAAATGTTGCTACAGCAAGCAATTCAGAATACAAATGGTATGTTAGCCTTTACTGCAAAGGGTGTTGGAATATAAGAGTAAGGAAGTCTTGCTGCAATTATATAGGGCTTTGATGAGACCACACCTGGATTATGTACACAGTTTTGGCCTCCTTATCTAAGGAAGGATAAATTTGCCTTAGAGGGGGTGCAACGAAGGTTCACTAGATTGATTCCTGGCAAGAGAGGGTTGTCCTGTGAGGCGAGATCAAGTAGAATAGGCCTATATTCTCTGGAGTTTAGAAGAGTGAGAGGTAACATTCAGAGAGGACTTGACAGGGTAGATGCTGAGAGGCTGTTTGCCCTGGCTGGAGAGTTTTGAACTAAGGGTCATAGTCTCAGGATAAGGGGTCGGACATATAGGACTGAGGTGAGGAGAAATTTCTTCACTCAGAGTGTTGTGAGTCTTTGGAATTCTCTACCCCACAATGCAGTGGATGCTTAGTCGTTGAGTATATTCAAGTCTGAATCTTTAGGCATTAAAGGATCAAGGGATATAGGGATAGGATGGGAAAGTGGAGTTGAGGTAGAAGTTCAGCCACAATCTTATTGAATGGCAGAGCAAGGTCGAGGGCTGTATGGCCTATTCCTGCTCCTATTTTTATGTTCTTATGCATGTGTGTAAATGCACGAAGTGTGGTTAAAAAGTTTGGTGAGCAGGCCCAAATAGCCATGTGGGAATATGATGTAGTGGCGATAATGGAGACTTGGCTCAAAAAAAGGAGGATTGGATGCTTAATATTCCTAGGTAAAAGGTATTCAGAAAATATAGGAAGGAAAAAAATGGAGATGGGGTAGTTATTTTGAGTAAGGAAAATATTAGTGCTAGAAAGCGAGAAGGTCCTTGAAGGGAGTCAGAGGCCACAAAATTCGACAACTTAGTGCTGGCAGTTAGGGCCGATGTTGAAAATGAAATCTTCCGGTGCAGCCCGTGCTGGTCACCATTTTGTTGAGCGGAATAGCGTAGGAGGGATGTGCGTGTAGCGGCAGTATGCAGAGTAGGTAGATCGTGATGTCAGTCAGTGGGCGATGCTGATTTGATGCACAACCTGCCATTTTGGATGTTGTCGTTGCAATCGACGCCCTCCTAAACATGTTCAGCTGCACTAGGAACCCCGCACCACTCTATTTTAAAGGGTTACATCCAACTTGCAGGATAGTTGATTATTTCTCCTGTACTGGCTTGTGCAGAGTTTATATCAATACTGACTTGCTGGAAGCCATTTATAATTTTGTAAAGTGTGCAGGGAGTGCTGCTGGGCATTGGAAAGGTGTTGGCTGCTACTGGAAGGCCTCTGACTACACCACTTGCTCCCAAACATGGGGCTCTACTTGCAGTCTTCCTCACGCTGCAGCGTGACAGGGAGATGGAGCATTGGCAGCAAAGACAAGCTGCTCGCAGAGGGAAGAGGGCTCTCAGCAGGAGGGCTCACTGTTATGTATGTAAACATCACCAATGTGTAAGACTTGCCACCAGTGGATGCACCTGTGGGAGACCCAAGGGTCACCTGCACACCCTGGGCAAGCAGGTATAAAAGGCAGTCTACCATGCTGCCTCCTTACTCTGGAGTTACAATAAAGAGACCAAGGTCACAACAGTTTGAGCTTAAGATATACAGTCTTGTGGGGTTATTCTAAACGTAACAATTGGCGACGAGTAACAGATCCCGAACTTTCACGCAGTTATGGCTGTCGTTGGCACTCTTGAGAGATTTGTTGAGGGTGATGATTGGGAAGCCTTCGTTGAGCACCTTGACCAGTACTTCGTGGCCAACGAGTTGGAAAAGGAATAAACCGCGATCAAGTGCAGGGCGATTCTCCTCACCGTTTGCGGGTCCACGATACATGGCCTCATCAAAAATCTGCTAGCACCGATGAAACCAACAGACAAGACATATGAAGAGTTGTGCACGCTGATTCGGGAACACCTCAAGCCGAAGGAGAGCACCTTGATGGCCAGGTATAGCTTTTATACACACCATCGCTCCAAAGGCCAGGACGACCTATGTCACCGACCTAAGATGCCTTGCGGGACTGTGCGTATTTGCTGGACTTTTGGGGGAAATGTTGCGGGACTTTTTCATGCTTGGAATCGGCCACGAGGTCATTCTTCGCAAACTATGTCTGCCAAATCCTTAGATTTGAGCAAGGCCATCACGATAGCCAAAGCTTTCATGTCCACGAACGATAACACTAAACAGATATCATTGCAGCATCGAAGCTCACTGGCAAGTACTGTGCATAAAATAACGCTTTCAGCAGGCAGACCTGTACATGGCAGAGCCTACACGCCTGCAGAGGCCAGACCTAGGGTGACGCAGAGTCCGCTGTGGGGCGTGAATGTGAATCCATTAACACCATGATGGCGCTGCGGGGGTAATCATCGAGCCCATCAATGTCGATTCAAGCACTACGTGTGCAAGGGCTGTGGAACAATGGGGCACCTCCAGCGAATGTGTAAACGTGCTGCGACTCACCACGTGGCAGAGTCGGCAAAAGATGGCGCGGATCACGCTGAATGAGTAAGAAAGGCAACTCAACCAGAGGCTGAAGAGGAAGTGTATGGGGTACACACCTTCACCACCAAAAACCCTCCGATAATGTTACCTGTTTCCATGGAATTAGATACGAGGGCGAGTCAGTCAATTATGAGCCAGAAGGCTTTGAGAAACTGTGGGGCAACAAGGCACAAAGGCCAAAACTAAGTCCAATCCACACCAAGCTGTGCACTTACACCAAAGAGCTCATACCAGTCATTGGCAGTGCGGCAGTGAAGGTGTCGTACGATGGAGCTATGCATGATTTACCACTATGGATTGTACCAGGCGATGGCCCAATGCTGTTCCGCAGAAGCTGGCTAGGAAAGATCCGATGGAACTGGGACGACATCAAAGCACTGTCTTCGGAAGTTGACGCCTCATGCGCCCAAGTGCTAAACAAATTCCCATCGTTATTCGAGCCAGGCATCGGCAACTTCACAGGCACCAAAGTGCAGATCCATCTAGTCCCTGTTGCACGACCCGTTCATCACAAGGCCCGAGCGGTTCCATACATGATGCCAGAGAAAGTCGAGATCAAGCTGGACAGACTTCAACGAGAGGGGATCATATTGCCAGTCAAGTTCAACGAGTGGACCAGTCCAATTGTTCCGGCGTTGAAGAGCGATGGGACGGTCGAAATCTGCAGGGACTACAAAGTAATGATCAACCGAGTCTCGTTACAGGAACAGTATCCACTAAGCAAAACGGATGACCTGTTTGCAACGCTAGCAGGGGGGAAGTCGTTCACCAAGCTGGATCTAACTTCAGCTAACATGACACAGGAGCTGGCTGAAAAAATTGCCGTGCATCAACAAGCACAGAGGACTGTTCATATACCACAGATGCCCCTTTGGGATTCATTCGGCGGTGGCCATCTTCCAGAGGAACATGGAGAGTCTGCTGAAATCGGTTCCGCGCACCGTGGTGTTCCAAGACGACATCTTGATCACTGGCCGCAACACCACCGAACACATGCACAACCTGGAAGAGGTTCTCAAGCGACTAGACAGAGTGAGACTCCAGTTGAACCGCTCCAAGTGTGTTTTCCTGGCCCCAGAGGTTGGATTTCTAGTGAGAAAGATTGCGGCGGACGGCATCAGACCCACGGACTCCAAGACGGAGACCATCAAGAATGCACCCAGACCACAGAATGTGACGGAGCTACATTCGTTCCTGTGACTCCTCAACTATTTTGGTAACTTTCTACCGGGGTTGAGCACTTTGCTACGCAAGGGTGATATAGAAAATAGGTGCAGGAGTAGGGCATTCGGCCCTTCGAGCCTGCACCACCATTCAATAAGATCATGGCGGAACCTTCACCTCAGTACCCCTTTCCCACTTTCTCTCCATACCCCTTGATCCCTTTAGCCATAAGGGCCATATCTAACTCCCTCTTGAATATATCCAATAAACTGTCATCAACAACTCTCTGCGCAGGGAATTCCACAGGTTAACAACTCTCTGAATGAAGAAGTTTCTCCTTATCTCAGTCCTAAATGGCCTACCCCTTATCCTAAGACTGTGTCCCCTGGTTCTGGACTTCCCCAACATCGGGAACATTGGCAGCAAAGACAAGCTGCTCGCAGAGGGAAGAGGGCTCTCAGCAGGAGGGCTCACTGTTATGTATGTAAACATCACCAATGTGTAAGACTTGCCACCAGTGGACGCACCTGTGGGAGACCCAAGGGTCACCTGCACACCCTGGGCAAGCAGGTATAAAAGGCAGTCTATTCACTCTGGAGTTACATTGAAGAGACCAAGTTCACAACAGTTTGAGCTTAAGATATACAGTCTTGTGGAGTTATTCTGAACGTAACACTTACCGCCAAGGGTCTTCAGGGAGCACGTCTCTTACTTGCTCCTAAACCAGGAGCAATATTTGGCGGCTCCCTTTCACCACAGAACATTGCCACCTCTTGAAACCAAATCTGTAGTCTCAGAGCAGGGTGAAGACGGCTCTGCCAGTGGCCCTCATGGTGACTGGCCATGAATCATTTCGCTAGCGGATCCTTCCAGGCTGGAACAGGCAACATAGCCAACATCTCCCAGTTCGCCATCCAGCGCTGGATCCAGCAGCTCACAGAGGCTCTACTCCAGGAGAAGGGAGTTCATTGTTTCTTCTCTTAACAGAGAAAAGCAGGAGGAGCGCACGCGTGGCTCTGCCAGGATATTTAACATGGTGCATGCGGCTTTGCGGGCACCACATATCCATGCTAAGATGGACCGTAACTGCAAAGGATATCTTTCTCTTGATGTGCAGTTAGTATGTGACCACACCCAGCACATCATGATGGTATCCTGGCAGCAGTCATAATGCCTTTATCCTGCTCCAGTCCACTGTGCCTGAAATCTTCCAAGCACCACGTAGAACTCGAGCATGGCTACTCAGAGTCAAGAGCTATCTGGCTGATGACTCCCCTCTGCATTCCCACTGCATGTTGCCTAATCGAGTAGACCATCGCGATGCTGAAGCAACGGTTCCACTGCCTTGACTGCTCGGGAGGAGCTTTCTGATCTTGCGTGGAACCAAACTGAACCTGAATGAATGAAATCTTAGATAGTGTGACAGAAGCTGAGCCTGTATGGCAGATGTCTGAGCTTCTACTGAAGCACTGAGACGTTGGGTCGTTTCTGCTTGTGCTGCAATGGAAGCTGCACCATCCCCCGTCACAGCCAGCATCCTGGTTGGGTCTACAAGTCCTCGAATGGAGTTGCCCATCACTTCCATCCTGGAAATCATGGGCACCCCTCAAAGCCCCGTGCAGTGTTGGCGCCGGACTCCGCTGTGCTCCTTTACAGTGACAAGAGGCTTGCTGGCAGGCCTGTCTTTGCATTAAGCATTTCTGTGTGCATGCCCATTGCTATTCTTCAGAAGGCCGGCCCATCTATCGAAGTCGCCATCTGAGTCCAGTGCAGCTGGCACCCACACTATCTTTTTCTCCAAGCCTTGCCGCAGCCCACTCTTACCCAGTGACTCACCACCTGCAGATCCCACCTCCAGTTTGATGCAGCGCAATCAGGGATAGCAGGGCAGTGGGATTAGTTTTCTATTGCTACAGGGCTATACGGAGAGAGGGGATTCATTTTGGATTGATGCAAAGTTATGGGGAGAGGGCGGGACAGTAGGATTAGTCTTGGATTGCTATAGGACTATGGGGGGAGAGCGGGCCAGTGAGTTTAGTTTGGGATTGATACAGGGCTATGGGGAGAGAGTGAGACAATGGGATTTGTTTGCATTAATACAGGGAGATGGGGAGGCAGGGGCAGTAGCACTATTTTTGGATGATATGTTTATTTGCAACACCTAAAGCTCTGATTGGTCCCCTTGGATGACAAGATCTGATTGCTGATTAGTCCCCTTCGAGGGCAAGACACAACTAGCAGTTTCTCTGATGTGTAATTCCATCCACCCTGCTGATATAATCACTTTGCAAAGTGTAATTTGAGACTGCTCCAGACAGAACAGAGCTCACTTGGAACAGACAGGGCTCACTCTGACAGGTTAAGACCTTCTCCCACCACTAAAAACAAGTTCCTGCCCCGCGCCGGCCATGTTCCTGACCCACTTTCCTCCCCCGACCCCGCAATGCAGGATGAAATTAAGCCGTTTCACCGACGCAAAGATGAAATGTCCATCCCGTCGAATTGTCTCTTATGGGATAATCGCGTGGTTTTGCCAAAAGAAGGCAGGGAAATGTTTATACGCGACCTACACAGTACCCACCCAGGTATTGTCATGATGAAGGCAATTGCCAGGTCGCATGTTTGGTGGCCTGGCATTGACTCAGACTTGGAATCATGCGTGCATTAGTGCAACACTTGCTTGCAACTGAGCAATGCACCAAGGGAGGCTCCACTGAGTCTGTGGTCATGGCCCTCCAAACCATGGTCCAGGATCCACATCGATTTTGCCGGCCCTTTCTAGGAAAGATGTTTTTTGTAGTTTTGGACGCTTACTCCAAATGGATTGAATGCGTAATCATGTCATCCAGCACGTCCACAGCCACCATTGAAAGCCTCTGGGCCACCAATGGCTTGCCCGACGTCCTTGTCGGCGACAATGTACCGTGTTTCACCAGCTCGGAATTCAACGAGTTTATGATCCGTAATGGCATCAAGCAAGTCAGGTCTGCTCCGTTTATGCCCGCGTCTAACGGTCAAGCAGAACGGGCAATCCAAACAATCAAGCAGAGCATGAAACATGTGACGGACGGCTCCCTGCAGACCCGCTTGTCTTGCATTCTGCTCATAGAAACAGAAACATAGAAATTATTTGCAGGAGTAGGCCATTCGGCCCTTCGAGCCTGCACCACCATTCAATAAGATCATGGCTGATCATCACCTCAGTACCCCTTTCCTGCTTTCTCTCCATACCCCTCCATACCCTTTAGCCATAAGGGCCATATCTAACTCTCTCTTGAATATATCCAATGAACTGGCATCAACAACTCTCTGCGGTAGGGAATTCCATAGGTTAACAACTCTCTGAGTGAAGAAGTTTCTCCTCATCTCAGTCCTAAATGGCCTACCCCTTGTCCTTAGACTATGTCCCCTGGTTCCGGACTTCCCCAACATCGGGAACATTCTTCCTGCATCTAACCTGTCCAGTCCTGTCAGAATTTTATATGTTTCTATGAGATCCCCTCTCATCCTTTTAGACTCCAGTGAATACAGGCCCAGTCGATCCAGTCTCTCCTCATATGTCAGTCCTGCCATCCCAGGAATCAGTCTGGTGAACCTTCGCTGCACTCCCTCAATAGCAAGAACGTCCTTCCTCAGATTAGGAGACCAAAATGGAACACAATATTCCAGGTGAGGCCTCACCAAAGCCCTGTACAACTGCAGTAAGACCTCCCTGCTTCTATACTCAAATCCCCTAGCTATGAAGGCCAACATACCATTTGTCTTCTTCACCGCCTGCTGTACTTGCATGCCAACTTTCAATGACTGATGCACCATGACACCCAGATCTCGTTGCATCTCCCCTTTTCCTAATCTACCGCCATTCAGATAATATTCTGCCTTCATGTTTTTGCCACCAAAGTGGATAACCTCACATTTATCCACATTATACTGCATCTGCCATGCGTTTGCCCACTCACCTAACCTGTCCAAGTCACCCTGCAGCCTCTTAGCGTCCTCCTCACAGCTCACACCGCCACCCAGCTTTAGTGTCATCTGCAAACTTGGAGATATTACACTCAATTCCTTCATCTAAATCATTAATGTATATTGTAAATAGCTGGAGTCCCAGCACTGAGCCCTGCGGCACCCCCACTAGTCACTGCCTGCCATTCTGAAAAGGACCCGTTTATCCCGACTCTCTGCTTCCTATCTGCCAACCAGTTCTCTATCCACGTCAGTACATTACCCCTAAAACCATGTGCTTTAATTTTGCACACCAATCTCTTGTGTGGGACCTTGTCAAAAGCCTTTTGAAAGTCCAAATACACCACAGCCACTGGTTCGCCCATGTCCACTCTACCAGTTACATCCTCAAAAAATTCTAGAAAATTTGTCAAGCATGATTTTCCTTTCCTAATTCCATGCTGATTTGGACCGATCCTGTCACCGTTTTCCAAATGCGCTGCTATTTCATCTTTAATAATTGATTCCAACATTTTCCCACTATGGATATCAGGCTAACCGGTGCAGCGAGACCTGGGTGTCATGGTAAATCAGTCATTGAAAGTTGGCATGCAGGTACAGGGGGCGGTGAAGAAGGCAAATGGTATGTTGGCCTTCATAGCTAGGGGATTTGAGTATAGGAGCAGGGAGGTCTTACTGCAGTTCTACAGGGCCTTAGTGAGGCCTCACCTGGAATATTGTGTTCAGTTTTGGTCTCCTAATCTGAGGAAGGACGTTCTTGCTATTGAGGGAGTGCAGCGAAGATTCATCAGACTGATTCCCGAGATGACATATGAGGAGAGACTGAATCGATGGGCCTGTATTCACTGGAGTTTAGAAGGATGAGAGTGGATCTTATAGAAACATATAAAATTCTGACGGGACTAGACAAGTTAGATGCAGGAAGAATGTTCCTGATGTTGGGTAAGTCCAGAACCAGGGGACATAGTCTAAGGATAAGGGGCAAGCCATTTAGGACTGAGATGAGAAACTTCTTCACTCAGAGAGTTGTTAACCTGTGGAATTCCCTACCGCAGAGAGTTGTTGATGCCAGTTCATTGGATATATTCAAGTGGGAGTCAGATATGGCCTTACGGCTAAAGAGATCAAGGGGTATGGAGAGAAAGCAGGAAAGGGGTACTGAGGTGATGATCAGCCATGATCTTATTGAATGGTGGTGCAGGCTCGAAGGGCTGAATGGCCTACTCCTGCAAGTATTGTCTATGTTTCTATGTTTACCTGTTTTCTCTCTCCGTCCTTTCTGAAAAAGTGGTGTTACATTAGCTACCCTCCAGTCCATAGGAACTGATCCAGTGTCGATAGACGGTTGGAAAATGATCACCAATTTATCCACTATTTCTAGGTCCACTTCCTTAAGTACTCTGGGATGCAGACTATCAGGCACCGGGGATTTATCGGCCTTAAATCCCACCAATTTCCCTCATACAATTTCCAGTCTAATAAGGATTTCCTTCAGTTCCTCCTTCTCACTCGACCCTCGGTCCTCTAGTATTTCTGGAAGGTTATTTGTGTCTTTCTTCGTGAAGACAGAACCAAAGTATTTCTTCAACTGGTCTGCCATTTCTTTGTTCCCATTATAAATTCACCTGAATCTGACTGCAAGGGACCTACGTTTGTCTTCACTAATCTTCTTCTCTTCACATATCTATAGAAGCTTTTGCAGTCAGTTTTTATGTTCCCAGCAAGCTTCCTCTCATACTCTATTTCCCGCTCCTAATTAAACCCTTTGTCCTCCTCTGCTGAATTATAAAATTCTCCCAGTTCAGTTTGCTGCTTTTTCTCGCCAATTTATATGCCTCTTTCTTGGATTTAACACTATCCTTAATTTCCCTTGTTAGCCACGGTTGAGCCACCTTCCCTGTTTTATTTTTACTCCAGACAGAGATGTACAATTGTTGAAGTTCATCCATGTGATCTTGAAATGTTTGCCATTGCCAATCCACTATCAACCCTTTAAGTATCATTCTCCAGTCTATTCTAGCCAATTCACGTCTCATACCATCGAAGTTACCTTTCCTTAAGTTCAGGACCCTAGTCGCTGAATTGACTGTGTCACTCTCCATCTTAATAAAGAATTCTACCATATTATGGTCACTCTTCCCCAACAAGATTGCTAATTAGTCCTTTCTCATTACACATCACACAGTCTAGGATGGCCAGCCCTCTAGTTGGTTCCTTGACATTGGTCTCGAAAACCATCCGTGATACACTCCAGGAAACCCTCCTCCACCGCATTGCTACCAGTATGGTTAACCCAATCAATATTTTGATTAATAGCGCCCATGATAACTGCTGTACCTTTATTGCACACATCCCTAATTTCTTGTTTGATGCTGTCCCCAACCTCGCAACTACTGTTTGGTGGTCTGTACACAACTCCCACTAGCGGTTTCTGCCCTTTGGTATTCCGTAGCTCCACCCATACCGATTCCACATCATCCAAGCTAATGTCCTTCCTTACTATTGCGTTAATTTCCTCTTTAACCAGCAACGCTACCCCACCTCCTTTTCCTTTCTGTCCATCCTTCCTGAATGTTGAATACCCCTAGATGTTGAGTTCCCAGCCTTGGTCAGCCTGGAGCCATGTCTCTGTGATGCCAATTATATCATATTCGTTAATTGCTGCTTGTGCAGTTAATTCATCCACCTTATTGTGAATACTCCTCGCATTGAGGCACAGAGCCTTCAGGCTTGTCTTTTTAACACACTTTGCCCCTTTAGAATTTTGCTGTAATGTGGCCCTTTTTGCTTTGGGTTTCTCTACCCTCCACTTTTACTATTCTTCTTTCTATCTTTTGCTTCTGCCCCCATTCTACTTCCCTCTGTCTCCGTGCATAGGTTCCCACCCCCCTGCCATATTAGTTGAACCCCAACAGCTCCGTTACCGGATGTGACCCTACTAGCTCACCGGGGTTCCCCCGGCAGAATTGTTAATGAAGAGAGCTCTCAAAACCAGGATCTCCCTGGTCCACCTGGACCTTAATGATTACTTGGAAACCCGGCGACACCAGCAGAACGTGTACCACAATCGCGCGGCTGTTTCACGTGACATTGACGTTAACGACCCTGTTTTTGTCTTGAATTATGCCCATGGTCCGAAGTGGGATGCTGGCAATGTTTTGGCCAAGGAAGGGAATAGGGCGTTTATCATCAAACTGTTAAATGGCCAAATGGCAGGAAGCGTTTAGAT
Source organism: Pristiophorus japonicus (assembly GCF_044704955.1). Taxonomy (NCBI): domain Eukaryota; kingdom Metazoa; phylum Chordata; class Chondrichthyes; family Pristiophoridae; genus Pristiophorus; species Pristiophorus japonicus. Next base: position 126,162,086 of record NC_091988.1, read on the forward strand.
CAGACCAAATTGTGACTGACAACCAGGAATGACTTGAAGAGGACATTACCATCGACGATCCACCAACACACACCCAACCAGCAATTGACCTCGCTGTCAATCGCGAGGATGAACCCACCGTTCCTGACAGTCCGGTCAGACCAGCCGCGGTGCAGTGCAGCAATGGTCTGACCAACTCACACATGCCAGGGTTTCAACTTAGACGATCAACCAGGGAGCTTCAACTTGTAAATAACTTGTACTGAAGACTTTGGGGGAGGAGTGATGTTATGTATGTACCTATGTAATACTTGTCACCAGAGGGCGCGACTGTTGGAGTCCTAATGGTCACCTGCACACGTGCAGGGCCAGTATAAAAGGTTAGCTGCCATGTTGTTTAGGCACTCTGGAGTTATAATAAAGAAGACTAAGGTCACACTAAGTTTAGCTCATAGTGCTCAGCCTCGTGGAGTTCTTCTATACACAACAGTAAGTAAGCTTTGTTGAATTCACATTAACATCGTAGCATCTTAATCTGTTGTAGAAGATACCTGCTAAAAAAGTTGTCGAAATACTACAGGAGGAAGATGAAGAAAATAGAATTTTACAGAAAGCAGCGCGAGGTAAAGAGAGTTCAATTCCATCTTGACCTTAGCAACTGGTTATCTGTCATACATTCGTGGTTGATATTTCACTTTTCTTTTAGACAGGCCGGATGATATTGTTCCTGACTCTCAGCCTGTGGTGTTGAAAGAAAAGCCTTTGTAAGTCTTTATAATATGTTACCAGAGTTCTTTCTAAGTTACGTTTTAATGCATACATATGGCCCGTTGCTGAAAGACATATAGAAATCTGTAAATTCATGCTCCACATGTTCCATTTGTGAGTTCAGGTTGCCAGTAGGGAGAATTAACACTCACTTTACGATACTTTGGATGATTTTCTGTCGAAGCCATGTGCTTTGAATCGAAGGACAACATGGTGTTGTGCACTGACTGATTCTTTATTAGATAGCAATGTTTTAAAATACTGGGATGCAGTCCTACAAGAAATGTATCAGTGGCTGGTTTTTCCCTTTAAATTAAATGAACCCATCAGGTCACTACTCTTGAGTCAGCTTTCTTGGCACTAGTTGGATTACTGTAGCACAGCCATTTGTGAATGTTGACAGATCCCTTTGGTCAAAGATGGGCTGTATATGTGAACGCGAGTACAAAACTGTGGCCATCCCTACCCATCTCTGATCAAAAGCATGAAAAGAAAGATTTTCATTTATATAACACCTTTCACGACCTCAGACTTTCCCCAAAGCACTTTACAGCTAATGAAGTACTTTTAAAGTGGAGTCATTGCTTTAATGTAGGAATCGCAGCAGTCAGCTTGTGCACAGCAAGGTCCCACAAACAGCAATGAGACTGACTAGATAACCCGTCGGTGTTGGTTCAGGTGCTAAATAAATGCAACGTGTTTCTTTAATGTCTAATCGTCCCTGTAGTTCTGGTATTGTATGTAACCTCCTTTTCCATGTGAATATCGAAGCGAAATACTTTTTGGCAGTTCTACCATGTATTTATCCTCTACTGTGGTTATAACTAAATCTTGCATACTGATCTAGTTTAAACACATCATTGCATAGAAATTCACATTTTTTCTACCGTTGCAAATAGGCAAGTTCTGTCTGGGCAACTGCTATCATTTTGCAAGGTGATTATAGAGGAAACTGACTGGAAGAGTATTTATATATTCAATTATACAATTACTTTTGATCATTTAAAGTTGTTATTTTACACTAGAAAATTGAATTATCTGAAATTTGAATTAAATAACTTTGAATGAGATATTTTGGGGTTAAAATTCGGTACCGCCATTTTTGAGGCGGTGTCACCGTATGAGTGAAATTTTCAATGCCTCGTTTCAGGCACAGTATCCCAACGCGAAATTCAGTGTTGGCGCCTAAAGAATTGCTAGCAGTGTAAAATGATAGCGTTGTACACTTACCTGGAGGCGTTTGGGTGCGCTACGTGGGCCGTTAAGCATGGGCTCAACATCCGGGACAGGCAGCATTTGGAGCTACGGCACCCTGATTGAATTGAGGCTTTGATTGGGTGCCTCGTGGTCATATTCGCTTCCGACGGTGAGCATGGCAGACCTTGCAGCAGCTCGTCAACGTGCCCATGGGTTCACGGACACCGCACTGGATGTACTCCTTGATGCCCTGGAGAGGCGTCAGCAGGTGCTGAGGACAGTGGGCTGGGCGGAGACCTCAACCCCAAACATACTGAAGGTTATGGAGGGAAATAGCAGAGCAAGTGTCTGCGCGTGACACGGTGCCAAGGACTGCGATGAAATGTAGAAAAAAGGGGAACGACCTGACGCAGATAGTGAGAGTGAGTATCAGTATCTTTAATTTCAAACTCGAACCTCAACGTACACACTCTGCTCAATGTAGTGTCTCGGAATCCATGCTCTAAGTGGGTGAAACCACAGTCAAGGTTCCCATTTGCAGCCTTACCCACTGTCAGGGCCTGTTTACGCTGTTAAGCTTGCTACTCGGTTCTGCAGACCCACCCCTCATGTTGTTAACTCCTCAGTCTTCATATGCGTCTCGAAGACGGTAGCCTCCCCATTACTGTTAGGTCCTGGCACCCTAATCCCACCATTGCCACAGCAAGTCTACGCCGCGAATGGTACTTACATCGAGCTGTGAAGACTGCCATAGAGTAAAATGTAGTGAAATATGTAAGGCACAGGGGAAACACTGATAGAAGGCCTCTAACTCCGACATTCTGTTTAATGTTACAGGTGAAGCTCGCACACAATCGATGGGAGCAAATGCAGACTGGTGGAGGGGAGCCAGACCTCCAAGTGTTCACTCTGTGGAAGGAACGGATAGCTGCCCTGATGGGCGTCCAAGTTGATGCGATGGCGGTGGATGTGGCTGACCCCCCTTGGGACAGTGACTCTATGTTGAGTTCCTTTGCAGCGACCTGCAGGACACTTGACCCTCACACCATCAACATCCAGCTATCTCCAGGAGACTGGCATTCACGAATGCCTTTCCCGCTTCTGGCCTCCTCCCCTGCGGCTAACCGCTGTTCTGTGCTTGTGCTTTCAGATGACCAGCCAGACCCACCAGGGCCTTCTTGGGCACCTTCCACGGGTACAGTTGGTGACGACGACGAAGAGGACGAGGAGAAGCAGGAGGACGGCACCTCCTTCGACCTCAAGCAGGAGGCTGCGCCGTCTGAGAGCAGGGCCAGCAGCACTGTTGACCAAAGGGTGGTGGTGGAGGTGGGTGATGCTCCGGGACCCAGTGGCTTCCAGCAACGCCATGGGGGAGGGGAAGCCTAGGGGCCAGCTCCCCAGAGGGTGAGTGCACGCCTGAGTGATGCTCAGCAATGCTCTTGACGATGAGCTTGACCTAGAGGTTGTCGCAAGACAATCCTTGCAGTTGCACACCGATCTGTTGGGTGCAATAGCAAGGGTGCCCCAGAGTCTCAATGCACCATCTTCATAGGCAATCCCTCAGAGTCGAGGATGACTTGCTTCCACTCTGAAAGTGAGTTCTCGGGTGACTGAACAGTCCATTGCGGAACCTACAGTTTCTGTCACAGGAGGGGCAGACAGTGGTTGAAGGAAAGGGTGGGTGGGGTGCCTGGGTTGACACACTCTCGTTCCGCTGTCTACGCTTGCTTTCTGCATGCTCTCGCCGATGGGATTCGAGGTGCTCAGCACCTTCCCGCATGCTCTGGCTCCATTTTGGGCGGTCGTGGGCCAGGGATTTCCAGGAGTCGGTGGGGATATTGCACTTTATCGAGGAGGCTTTAATGGTGTCGTTGAAGCGTTTCCTCTGCCCACCTGGGGCTCGCTTGCTGTGTCGAAGCTCCGCATAGAGTGCTTGCTTTGGGTGTCTTGTGTCGGGTATGCGGACGATGTGGCCCACCCAACGGAGCTGATCAAGCGTGGTCAATGCTTACTTGCTGCAATACTTCATCTCACCCTTAGCAAGCTCCTCGCTGGAGTGGAGATAAATTAAAGAACAAATGTAAATCTGTTCAACCTCCGCCACCTGCAGGCCAGATCCAAGGCCATCATTGAACTACAGTACACAGGTGAGGCTTGCGTTTGTGCACACTCGGAGGCTGAACTCCAAGCCATTGTCAACACCTTCACCGAGGCATACGAGAGCATGGGCCTTATGCTAAACATCCGTAAGACGAAGGTCCTCTATCAACCTGACCCTGCCACACAACACTACCCCCCGATTATCAAAATCCACGACGAGGCCTTGGACAACATAGACCATTTTTCATACCTCAGGAGCCTACTGTCAGCAAGAGCAGACATTGACGATGAGGTTAACACCGCCTTCAGTGCACCAGCGTAGCCTTCGGTCGCCTGAGGAAGAGAGTGTTTGAAGACCAAGACCTCAAATCCGGCACCAAGCTTATTGTCTACAGGGCAGTCGTGATACCTGCCCTCGTTATAGATCAGAGACATGGACGGTATATAGCAGGCACCTCAAAACGCTGGAGAAGTACCACTAGCGCTGCCTCTGCAGGACCCTGCAAATTCATTGGCAGGATAGACTCATCAACGTCAGTGTTCTCACTCAGACCAACATCCCCAGCATCTCGATGCGCTAGCTGTGAGAATGGAGGAGTCCGCCTCAACTATTGCTCATGCCTCTCAGCAGCCCACCGAGCCCATCCTTGGTAGATACCAACGGATGCTGGATGCAAACAGTGGCCATGGGATCCCAAACATGGTGGCACAGACTATGGCTGACGTTGCAGTGGCCATTGAGCACCAAGCTGATGCTATTGTAAGCCTCCATACTCAAATGTCATCAGTGTGTGGTCCTGAATCAGCTCTCTGGTGTACTGCAGTTGCAGACACTCTTGATACAGAGGCAAATAGATTCAATGGACGCACTGACCGCTGCTATCCAGTCTGGGGCCCCACCAGTAGAACAGGGACGTAACCTTGCTGAACCAGGGCAGCAATCTGACCTCACCCAGATTTCTGCAGATGATGATACATGCCCCGGGGGAGTATCTGCCTGTTGGGCCAATTGGAACCAATGTCATTTCTCACAGCGACATTATTCTGCTTTTGTAGCTGTCGTTCTCTGCAACCCATCCACAACAGAGTGCTTCCACCCATGCTGAGTTCGCAGCCGAACCTTCAGGAGCCCGAGCGGGTCGGGGACGTCCTGCTAGACCAATTGACTACTAGCCTTGCTGAAGGCCCTGAGACCCCATTGAGGAGGAGCAGTGGGAGTGGGGAGAAAGCCCTCTTTAAGACAAAGTAAAGACCTGTGGGAAGGTGGCCACATATGCTCACCTTGTGAAGATTAGGGGCTAGATTTTACACTTTTTTGCATGCTTAACGCCCAATTAACGTCCATTTTACCACTGAAATTACGCAAAACGCCCATATATCGCCCATTTAGCCACAAAATGGAAACTGACGGGCATTTTTCGGAAACTTATTACCGAGCGTTACTTTCCCCATGTGCATAATGCCAGGAAAAAATAATACCGCCCGCCCACTTTTTTGGGCGGAATCATCAGAATGTGCGAAATCAACGCCCATAATGTCGCCCAGCATTACTTTCCGCATGGAATTAACACCAAGATTCAATAATACCGCCCGCTATTTTTTTTTGTTGTAAAGAGCACATTTGGCGAAACTAACGCCCAGGAGATCGCCCACCATCACTTTCACCACCTCGCACACATATCGCCCACAATATCGCTCTCCCAAAAAACCGCCCAGATAAAGTGGAATTGTTCAGAACTGAAGCCAGCGGTGTGGCTGTCATTTTTTTAAATCGCAGGTCGCTTCACTCAAAAAGGCTGCTTCAGCTTCGGGGGAGTTTGCATTGACTCTGGAGTTCTTCTCAGGTGAAGTGACCATCTCAACAGACATATTTTCAGAATCTGGACTATTGGAGGTTTACTCTAGGTGTATTTCAGTGAGGAAATTATTGCTTCTGATCAATCGCTATTATACTTTCATTGCAATGGGGCCAGCCATTTCTCAGCCTGGATGGATTACTATGCAGATGCTGCAGAGTGCAAATGGCTCACTGTGTGATGCACATCATTATGTCCCCAATTTAAGACGTGAGGAGCAGGGCTAGACCATACACACCCCGCACGTACAGGGAAAAGAGGTCTTACCTCGACGTGTCCGACCACACCTGCCTTCGGAGACTGCGCTTCCACAAGGTGGTGATCAATGAAATATGTGAGCTCATCAGGCCACATATGCAGCCTGCCATCAGAACATCAGTGTCTGTCGAGGTCAGGGTCACCGCGGCACTGTCTTTCTATGCGTCTGGTTCCTTTCGGGCCTCCGCGGTCGAGATTTTCCCTTTGTCTCGCCATGCCACGCATCGCTGCATTAGACAGGTCACAGAGGCCCTGGACACGAGAAGGATGGACTTTATCAGCTTCCCCATGACCACGGAGGCTCAGACTGACAGGGCTGGAGCATTCTATCGCATTGATAAGTTCCCCAAGGTGCAGGGAACTATACAGTGCACTCACATTGCCATGCGGCCACATTCTCAGTGTTTTCATAACAGAAAAGGATTTCACTCCCTGAAGTTCCAACTAGTTGTCGACCATAACCAGATCATCATGGCAGTGAATGCCAAATGTCCGGGCACCTTCGATGAGCCTCACATCCTGCATGAGAGTGCTGTCTCTGACATCTTTAAGAGTCAGCCACAAGGACAATGCTGGATGCTTGGTGATAATCGATATGGCCTAGCCACCTGACTGATGACCCCCCTGCGTGACACCCACACCGAGGCCGAGAAGCGATACAACCAAAGTTACAGAGACACACGCAATGTTGGTCCAGAAAACAATAACTGTGCTTAAGCAGCGCTTCAGATGTCTGGACCACTCAGGAGGGGAGCTACAATACAACCCTGAGCAAGTAGGTAAATTCGTGGTCATGTGCTCCATGCTGCACAACCTGGCTATCGGGAGGGGCCAAGAATTGCCAGAAGGGACTGATGCTCCACCTCAGGAGAGTACGATGAGGGGCTGGATATTGACCTAGGGCCAATCAGGCTGACTATGCAACCATGCCCGCGATCCCCTCCAGACCACAGGAAAGGGCCTGTGGTGGCTACATAGCTGCAAGACAAGAATCAAGACAAGAGGAGCTGATATCTGAACGATTTGCCTAAAAGAACGTTGCTGTGAGTGACAATGCTGACACACTGCTGTGTGCGTGCAGCTCAGACATCAGTGATGCCCATAACGTTGCTGCCAGTTAAAGTTTACGTTGATTAAAGTTCATTTTTATTTAACCCTTTCATGTTAACGAATCACCAGTGTGTAACGGTCCAGCTATCTGAGACAATGCGCAACAAGGTTATGTTCAATAACAAAATGTTGTAGCAACATTGGTCTGAAATCATAAGTATCACAGGAAAAAATACCCAACTCCTGCCCACAACCCACTTTTTCACCATTGACATCAATCAAATGTTCAACATGTCTAGCAACACAGAATACAAAGGCAAAGCAGGAACGTGGTGCCCAGCCCCCATACATTCCAACAAATTGCATACACCCAGATGGAGATATAACACAGCCATCACCTGAGCACATGCACCTCACTTTCCTTCCCCCCTCTCCTTCTCCCCACTTCTACACCTTCCCCTCCTCGCTCCACAGGGCCTGGCCGAGGAGCTCCTCAGGCGGTGCCTCATTGGAGGGGATGAAGGCAGATGCGGTGGTTACACTGGTACAGGAGCGGAGAGTGCTGAGGGGACAACATTCTCTGATGCAGAAGCAGGATCTTGGTCCTTGCTCTCATCTGTCATTTGCCGTGGAACTGCGGAACCTAGGGGTGGAGTGCCGTGCTCAGGGACCACTGGGAGGCCTGTGACAGCAGTGTTCCTGGCTATCGCATCCAGGGCCTCCGCCATCCGCGGAATGTACTCGGTCATGGTGACCAACTGTCGGGATATGCCCCCCAATGCTTCAATGAGCTTGTAACCAATGTTTACAGTCCTCCTGGACAACTGTACCATTTCCCTGCTTTCATATGGCGCTCGTGGACCAGACCTGCCGTGTCCACAAGGCTTCCGTGGGGTTGGCGCCATCCTGGGGAAAAATGGGGTGCCATGTGGCGAGGTGCTTGGGGCCGGTACCTCCAGAGTGGAGGCGGGAATGACCAGAGGACATTGGGGTGGAATGGCTTCTGGAGCGTGGCGATGCAGGTTTCTCGAAGTCCGCGCTCTTATCCATAGAGAACAGACCCTGCGGATTGACGGGTGAGAATCGGAGCTCCTCAGTACCAGATGTAGGAACGTTCGGCGAGCCGGCCCCGCGCCCCCACCTTCTGGCCTCTGTGGTCTTGCCTGGAGCCGCACTGCTGGCTGAGCTGCAAAACACAAATGAGGTTATTAGAGGAGAAGGGGTGCTAGGGTCACAAGGTGAGTCCAGCACTACACACAGCATATGCACAACAAAAGTACCACCGCTCTCAAAATCATCGCAGATATGACATTTCATGACCATCAACACATTTGCATTGCAGTGATTTTAATTAGGCCAGCATTATTTCTCGGACAATTTTTGAAATCATCGATCATATATGATTGTTTGGATATGAGTTGGCATCTATTGACTTTACACCATGCAATGGTATAAGCTTTACTCACGTGGCATCACTTCAGGGTCTGCAGATGCGTCTGTGGCTGTCCGGGGGGTGCTTCTCTACGAGTGCGAGCACACGCTCCTCCATGTCAGTGATGTCGCTGGGCATTGGTGGTGTTATATCTTGAATAAAGAGTCAGACTAGATACTGCAAGCTCAAAGTAAGGTGTGACCATAGTCCTTTATTACAGATCTCAGAGTGCCTCTCCAGCCTGTGAGGCCTCCTTATATACAGGTGCTCCCAAGGGATTGTGGGATCCCTTGGGACTCCAGGGGATAAGCCCTCTGGTGGTTCGACATGGTATTTACAGATTTACATACATAACATCACACCTTCGCCCCCCCTCCCAAAGTCAATAGTGTAACTACGATGTGAGTCGATCTGGGGCCTTCCTTTCCCTGGTTGATCGTCTCGGTGCAAATGCTGTTGTTGAGTCATTTGTTGGGCCTTCGCTGGGCTGCTGCACAGCTGGCCTTGCTGGGCTGCTGGGTGTGGTGAGTCTTGCTGGGCTGCTGCAGGTGATGGGTTCTGCTTCGTGGTCAACCGCTGGGTCGGTTGCCACTTGTGTATGTGTTGGGGGGTCGAAAAAGGTAGAGTCTATTGTGGATTGTTCTGGATAGTCCGTAAATCTGAGTTTGGTTTGGTCCAAGTGTTTCCTGCAGGTGAGTCCATTTGCGAGTTTGACCACAAACACCCTACTCCCCTCTTTGGCCAAAACAGTGCCAGCAAGCCATTTGGGACTTTGTCCATAGTTCAACATAAACACAGGATCATTTATTTCAATTTCGCTTGACACATTTGTGCGATCATGATATGTATTCTGTTGAAGCCGCCTGCTCTCTGCCTGTTCGTGTATATTAGGGTGGACTAACAAGAGCCTTGTCTTAAATGCTCTTTTCATGAGCAGTTCAGCGGGAGGAACCTCAGTGAGTGAGTGGGGTCTTGTGTGGTAACTAAGCAGGACTTGGGATAAGCGAGTCTGCAGTGAGCCTTCAGTTACCCTTTTCAAGCTCTGCTTGATTGTTTGAACTGCTCGTTCTGCCTGACCGTTGGACGCTGGTGTAAACAGGACAGACGTGACATGTTTGATCCCATTGCGGGTCATGAACTCCTTGAATCTGGCACTGGTAAAGCACGTCCCATTGTCACTTACAAGGACATCAGGCAGGCCGTGTGTGTCAAACATGGCCCGTAGGCTTTCAATGGTGGCAGCGGACGTGCTTGCCGACATTATCACACATTCAATCCATTTGTAGTTCACATCTACAACCACTAAAAACATTTTTCCCAAGAACGGGCCTGCAGTGTCGACATGGACCCTGGACCACGGTTTGGAGGGCCAGGACCATAAACTTAGTGGCGCCTCCCTGGGTGCATTGCTTAACTGGGAACATGTATTACATTTGTGCACGCAGGACTCTAAGTCTGCATCGATACCGGGCCACCACATGTGGCTATCGCTTTCATCATTACAATGCCTAGGTGGGTACTGTGGAAATCACTAAGGAAGGTGTCCCTGCCCTTTTTTTGGCATTACTACCCGATTACCCCATAGAAGGCAGTCTGCCTGTATAGACATTTCATCTTTGTGTCCCTGGTACAGCTTTATTTCTTCCTGCATCTCTAATGGGACACTAGACCAACTCCCATGGAGCACACAGTTTTTTACTAAGGACAGTAAGAGTTCCTGGCTCGTCCAGGTTCTAATCTGTCGGGCGGTAACAGGTGATTACTCACTCTCGAATGCTTCCATTACTATAACTAAATCTGCGGGCTTTGCCTTCTCCACTCCTGTGGTGGGCAATGGCAGCCTACTGAGAGCATCGGCACAGTTTTCTGTGCCTAGCCTGTGGCGGATGGCGTAGTTGTATGCGGACAACGTGAGCGCCCTCTCTGGATGCGGGCCGATGCGTTGGTATTTATCCCCTTGCTTTCAGAAAAGAGGGATATGAGCGGCTTATGGTCGGTTTCCAATTCATATTTGAGCCCGAACAGATATTGATGCATTTTCTTTATCCCGTAAACACACGCTAGCGCTTCTTTTTCGATCATACTGTAGGCCCTCTCAGCCTTAGACAAACTTCTGGATGCATAAACAACCAGTTGCAATTTCCCAAATTCATTAGCTTGTTGCAATACACACCCGACCCAGTACGACGACGCATCATATGTGAGTACCAAACGCTTACATGGATCGTACAACACAAGCAATTTGTTTGAACATAACAGCTTCCTAGCTTTCTCATAGGCATTTTCTTGGCTTTTACCCCATACTCATTCATCTCCTTTACGCAGTAAAGAGTGCAGGAGTTCTAACAATGTGCTAAGACTCGGTAAGAAGTTACCAAAATAGTTCAGGAGTCTTAGAAACGACCGCAGCTCCGTCATGTTCTGTGGTTTCGGTGCTTTCTTGATTGCCTCTGTCTTCGAATTGGTGGGCCTGATGCCGTCCGCCGCAATTCTTCTCCCAGGAACTCCACTTCAGGCGCCAGGAAAACGCACTTTGAGCGTTTTAGCCTGAGCCCCACACAATTAAGCCGACTAAGAACCTCCTCCAGGTTCTACAGGTGCTCGACGGTGTCCTGACCTATAACCAAGGTGTCGTCCTGGAAGACCATGGTACACGGGACCGACGTCAGCAAGCTTTCCATGCTCCTCTGGAATTCGCCGTGGCCGATCGAATCCCAAACGGGCATCTGTTTTAAATGAAGTGACCTTTGTGCGTGTTGATGCAGGTGAGGCCTTTCGATGATTCCTCCAGCTCTTGCATCATGTAGGCCGAGGTCAAGTCCAGCTTTGTGAACATTTTCCCTCCCGCCAGCGTTGCAAATAGGTCGTCTGCTTTTGGCAGCGGGTATTGATCCTGCAGTGAGAAATGATTGATAGTTACTTTTAATCACCACAGATTTTGACGGTGCCGTCTCCCTTGAGGACTGGCCCACTCATTGAATTCGATCGTCGAAATGATGCTCTCTCGTTGCAACCTGTCCAGTTCGATCTCCACCTTCTCTCTCATCATGTAAGGTACCGCTCTCGCATTGTGATGGATGGATCGCGCCCCCGGAATCAAATGGATCTGCACTTTTGCTCCTTGGAACTTCCCAATGCCTGGTTCGAACAGTGAGGGGAACTTGTTTAGGACCTGGGCACATGAGGTGTCGTCAACGGACAAAAGCGCTCGGGCGTCGTCCCAGTTCCAGCGTATCTTTCCCAGCCAGCTCCTGCTGAACATCATGGGGTCATCACCCGGTACCACCCAGAGTGGTAACTCGTGCACCGTTCCATCGTAGGAGACCTTTACAGTAGCACTGCCAACTACGGGAATTAGTTCCTTTGTGTACGTTCTCAGTTTAGTACGAATGGGAGTCAGGACTGGCCCGGAAGCCTTGCTGCACCACAATTTATCGAAAGTCTTTTTGCTCATTATGTCCAGCTCCATGGACACCGGGATTCCATTTAATTCAACCTTCAGCATTATCGGGTGACACTTTGTGGTAAATGTGTACACCCCATATACCTCTGCCTCTTCGGGCTGAGGCTCTGGTTCGTCGTGATCCACCGTGGATCTGTCCTCCTCTGCAACATGGTGGTTTGCAGGATTAGCAGAGTTTGCAGCTTGCCTGCACATGTGTTGGAGGTGTCCCATTGTTCCACAGCCCTTGCAAACGTATCCTTTGAAGCGGCGTGAATGGAAACGATGATCACCCCCGCAGCGCCAACGAGGTGTTAATGGCCTTGTATTCACCACCCTTGATGGTGGGCTCTGAGTCATCTGCGGACGTGCAGCTGCAGGCGTGTAAGTCCTGCCATGTACATTTCGATTCAAAAACAACGTTACTTTGTTCACAGCACTTGCAGCAGTACTAGTGTGCTGAGAAATTTGTTTGGTATTGTCACTGGTGGCGATAAACGCCTGGGCTATGGCTATGGCTTTACTCAAGGTTGGGGTCACTACAGTCAAAAGTTTGCCAAGTATTACTTCATAGCCAGTGCCAAGTACAAAGAAGTCCCTGAGCATGTGCTCTAAGTGTCCTTTCAAATTCGCAATGTCCTGCAAGGCGCCCTAGCTCAGCGACATAGTTCAACACTTCCTGGCCTTCAGACCTCTTGTACTTGTAGAACCGATATCTCGCTTTCCTTCTAGTTTAGATGCACAATTCATTGTACGACTTGTCTATGGGTTTCCTGGAGCGAGCAGGTTTTTCATGAGGCCATACGTTCGTGCCCCGCAAACGGTGAGGAGGATCGCCCTTCGTTTGGCAGTTCGCTTCTCCTTCCAGCTCGTTGGCCACGAAGTATTGGTCGAGTTGCTCCACGAAGGTTTCCCAATCATCTCCCTCCGAAAATTTCTCCAGGATGCCCACAGTTCTCTGCATTGTTGCGGTGGGGTTCGTCATCTATATCTCGTCGCCAGTTGTTATGTCTTGAATAAAGAGTCAGACTAGATACTGCAAGCTCAAAGTAAGGTGTGACCGTAGTCCTTTATTACAGATTTCAGAGTTCCTCTTCAGCCTGTGAGGCCTCCAGGGGATAAGCCCTCTGGTGGTTAGACATGGTATTTAAAGGTTTACATACATAACAGGTGGCCCCCCGCCCTTTCGCCTCTACATGGACCTCATCGTTGATAGCTTCTTCTGTAAAAGGTGACAGAACGACATGGCATGAGATCATTGCATGATATCATTGCTAGGTACTGTCACAGAGACTGATACAACACATAACCAACAGACGTAATCATGATTATTATGATCATTATCATTCTTTACCTAAAGACATGCACCGTGACAGCAGGCTTTGAGTAAAATATTCCCAGTAAAAGTGAAAGACCTCACATCTGCTGATAGTCACTCATGACTGTTAGAAATCAAATTATATAAATACATAAGTGCATATAAATCAATGTAATACTCTTGCGGATCCCGCAAGGTCGTTCCATCGTTTGCGGCATTGGTGTTAGGCCTTTGGGGTAGGCTTCCCACGCCCTCTCTGTGTCAAATCACCCCAGCGTGACTCGACCTCCTGCAGGAGGGAGGCATTTGCCTCATCCGAGAACCTCCTCGTTCTTTTGTGCTCTTCTGCAACCTCACTGCTCTCTCCAACGTCAGTCTCCACAGCGTGCTGTGATGCCTCCTCCTCTCCCTCCATTATAGGGTAAATTCTGGCAAATATGTGGCTGGTTAACAGCAAATTTTTGTTTCCCAATTTGCTGTAAAGCTCTAAACTCTCCCTCCTTGTTCCCAAAACAGCCACACCACACCAACACACGCCTTCAGTCCCTCTCAGCTCCCTCTCTCTCTGTCTCCTCTTCTGCGCATGCCATGATGACCCTTGACCTCCTGAATCGCGGGAATCGAGCGCTGCCATGCCGTTGCTAAGGACGGCGGCACTTTACGGCAGAAGGTCAGCGAGATTTAACGCTACCGCCCATTTCATATCGCTCGCGGTAATGCCAAATTTTAAAAATGGTGACTATGTGCTTTGAGAATCGTCGAGAAGCCGGCGATCTGAAAACCCATTTTTACCACCCACGTGGAAATAAAGCCCATTTTTGGGTGATAAGCACAGAAGTATAAAATCTAGCCCTAGAGCTTTTAAAACTAGGTGAACTTGTGTGGCCCATCAAACACTTGCTTGATAGTTAACAGAGATATCTAGGTTGTTGCACTGTGAGCTAATATAAATTGTTGCACTTGGATGAATGATGTAACAATTGTTTGGTACTCGCCAGAGATGGCCACCTTGTTACAAAATGAACTGATGTCACTAGTTACACTTGGATGTCTATGAGAATGTTTGAAGGGGTTTTGTGGCCATGTTGATGTGTTGGGGTGAAGTTGTTGTCTTGTGCTTGTTTACAGCACACGTGATTTATGTTTGCAATAAGCCAAGTTTGGATTGTTCACATGATGCACTGATTATTAAAGACGGAGGGCTGCAGGGTGTGTAGCGATGTGTTGAGTTGGTGCCCACGTGTATAGGCTGGCCATTCGGCACATCAAGACTCATTCATTGGATTCGATGAGCAATGAGTCTTTGACGAGCAGCACTTCCAGCCACAGCAGTGTCATGCTGTTTCCTCCTTGGCTGACGCTCCTCGTCTTACTCCTCATCGTCGTTCTCCCCCTGAGGTGGATCATCCATCCCTGGTGATAATGGCTGGCCCCTCATAGTGCCCAGGTTGTGCAGCATGCAGCAGACAATGGTGAACATGGAGACTATCAACTGAGTAATGAAATGCCCCTCCAGAGCCATCAAGGCAGCGGAAACGCTGCTTCAGAACCCCGATAGTTTGCTCGATAATAGCCCGGGTTGTGGTATGGCTGGTGTTGTAGCACTGCTCAGCAGGGGTGGTTGGATTGCGGAGATGTCTCATCAGCTAGAGGGCCACACCATGTCCGTTGTCGCACAGGAGCCAGCCATGGACTTCATCTGGTGGCTTGAAAGTCGTGGCACAGTGGTCTCCCGCAGGATGAAGGCATCGTGGCAGCTGCCAGGATATCGGGCATTGACAGCGAGGATAATGTGCCCGTGATCACAGACCGGCTGTACGTTGAGGGAGTGGAATCCCTTGAGATTCCGAAAGATCTCTCCATTGTGGGGTGGATCCCTCAATGCCACATGTGTACAATCAATGGCTCCTTGAACCCTGGGGAAGCCCGCTATCCTGGCAAAGCCACGGGTGCGCTTATCCTGGTCTTTCCCTGACTTGCTGAACTTGATGTAGTCCAATTGTTTGCCGTAGAGAACGTCGGTCACCTGGCGAATGCAGCAATGTACTGCAAAGTGCGGGATGTTGCATATATCGCCTATAGGAGACTGGAAGGAGCCGGTAGCATAGGCGTGAAGGGCTATCGTCACTTTCACTGCCACTGACAGCGAGGTCCTGGTGCCGCTGTCAGCTGCCAGGTATGTCCGCAGAAGGTTGCAAAGCTCGGTCACCACCTCCTTGCAGAACCTCAGCTTTCTTGAGCACTGTTCCTGGGACATCTCAGGATAAGAGTAATGCGTGTAATAAACCCTGTGAGTGTACGACCTCCTGCCCGCCGTGTGGGGCCTCTCCTCTGGGGAGGATCCACATTTGCTGTCTCTACAGCCGGCCCCTTTCAATCGGCGCTGCAGGATGACGTGGTGCGTGATCACTGCCCCATCACTTGGCACAGGTCACAGTGAAATGGAGATTTGAAATTTAGCCGAGATGGCAGCCAATGTGTCCCAGATACTCGCAGTAAATCTGATGAGTCAACAGCAATACGACGCCAACACCCTACTGTCTGTGTGAACATCAAACGCAGCACTGACCGAGGCCTCTGTGCCCCGGCTACAACTCCCTTTAAATAACGCCCCGGATTTGTGCAGTCCAATTTTTGAGACATCATTGACGCCAGCCGTTAAGTGAGGCGGCAAAAGTGAATGTGGCGAGAAGGGTGCCAAGGAGGCGTTGCATGCGTACTGACGTCATGATTTCCATGGCGTTAGCCAGGCGGGACATAACATTTTAACGTCCTTAAAAAATGACGACCAAATTTCGCGTCAGGCATGACCAGCACCCAGCGCCACTCAGTTGCCCAACTTGCAGTTAACACCGGCGTTATCAGCAGGTCTTAGCAACCCAACTTTGGCCCCATTGTATATTATATAGACACAATTAAAAATTCACAACATTTGTTTGAAGTTTAAACAAGCGATTTTATTTGTTGATGTCCGAGTTGCTCCACTGACGGTAGTGAAAGGTAACAGAATGTCTCTTACCTCTGAGCTAGAAGGTTGTGGGTTCAATCCTTACTCCAGGCTTTGAGCATGGCTGACACTCCAGTCTTGTATTAAAGGTGCCATCTTTCAGATTAGATGTTTAACTGAAGCCTTGTTTGTTGAGATAGATGCAGAAAACCCTATATACGATTCAAAGAAGAGCAGACAAAGTGTCCTGCCCTACATTTCCCCTTTACTAACAACACTAAAAACAGATTAGCTTGTCGTTTATCACATTTGCTGTTTATGGGTCCAGTTGGGTCCAGCATTTGCCTATGTAACAGTGAAACATGATTCATTGGCTGTGAAGCTGTGGGATGTTATGAGAACATGAAAGGTTTTTTATAAATACAAAGGGGGAGAAATTCACTATCGCTCCCCCCGTCTGTGGAGCTAATTTTTAAAAGTTTGAAAAATTAGCACCATATTTCAAACTTAAAAAAAAATTGCCGTTTGCGCTCCTAGAAGGAAGTGGAGCGCTAAATCAAGTGCTTCTTGGGCGTAATCGGCAGCGGGGGGGGGGGGGGGGTGCGGAGACTTCAGCAACACTGCACACTGGGCCATGTAGCGCTACTGCATTCAAAGGCCCCTTCCCTGCTGTAATATAGGAATTGCAAGGGACTAAAGCCTGTTTTAGTTGGCTGCCTTAAAAAAGTTTATGGTAAATGTGTTAACCGTGGCTCAGTTGGTAGCATTCTTGCCACTGAGTCAGAAGGCTTTGGGTTCAAATCCTACTCCAGAGACTTGAGTCCATAGGCCAGGCTGACACTCCAGTACAGTACTGAGGGAGTGCTGCATTGTTGGAAGTGCCATCTTTCGGTTGAGACATTAAACCATGTACCATATACAATGGGGTCGAAATTCGGTTCCTAACGCCTACTGATAAAAGATCCCATGGCGCTATTTCGAAGAAGAGCAGAAGAGTTATTCCCGGTAGCCCAATCAATATTTGGGAAAGATTATCTGGTCATTTATTTCATTGCTGTTTGTCAGATCATAGAAGTTCACAGCACGGAAGGAGGCCATTTCGGCCCATCGTGTCCGTGCCGGCCAACAAGAGGCTATTCAGCCTAATCCCACTTTCCAGCTCTAGGTCCGTAACCCTGTAGGTTACAGCACTTCAAGTGCCTATCCAAGTACTTCCTAAATGTGGTGAGGGTTTCTGCCTCTACCAACCTTTCAGGCAGTGAGTTCCAGACCCTCATCACCCTCTGGGTGTAAAAATTCCCCCTCAAATCCCCTCTAAACCTCCTAGCAATTACTTTAAATCTATGTCCACTGGCTTTGACCTCTCTGCTAAGGGAAATAGGCCCTTTCTATCCACTATATCTAGGCCCCTCATAATATACACCTCAATGAGGTCTCAATTGAGCCTCCTCGGTTTCAAGGAAAACAAACCCAGCCTATCCACTCGTTCCTCATAGCTATTATTCTTCAGTCCAGCAACATCCTTGTAAATCTCCTCTGTACCCTCTCCAGTGCAATCACATCTTTCCTGTAATGTGGTGACCAGAACTGCACGCAGTACTCCAGCTATGGACTAACCAGTGTTTTATACAGTTCAAGCATAACCTCCTTGCTCTTATATTCCATACCTTGACTAATAAAGGCAAGTATTCCGTATATCTTCTTCACCACCTTATCTACCTGGCCTGCTACCTTCAGGGATCTGTGGATATGCACTCCAAGGTCCCTTTGTTCCTCTACACCTCTCAGTGTCCTACCATTTAATGTGTATTCCCTCCCCAAATGCATTACCTCACACTTCTCCGGATTGAATTCCATTTGCCACTGTTCTGCCCACCTGACCAGTTCATTGATCTCTTCCTGCAATCTACAGTTTTCTTCTTCATTATCAACCTCACAGCCAATTTTTGGGATCATCTGCAAACTTCTTAATCATACCCCCTACAATCAAGTCCACATCATTGATGTATATCACAATTAAGTACTTTTGAAGTGTAGTTACTGTTGTAATGAAGATATGAGAGAGAGTTTATCCAGAATCCCAGCATCGAACTTTTGTATATTAGCTGTGGTACTTGTGGACTCAGTCCTCTATTATTTGCCTGCAGAAGTTGAAGTGCACTAAGGTTGTCTGTGCATGTACTCGGCACGGGGAGTTCCCATGCTCTCCTATTGGTAACTCGTGCCTTTCTCAAGTCTTCATGTGCTTCATAGAAACATAGAAAATAGGAGCAGTAGTCGGCCGTTCGGCCCTTCGAGTCTGCACCGCCGTTCAATATGATCATGGCTGATTCTCTATCTCAACACCATGGGCCCAAGGTTCGGGCCGCGCCTAGAACGGCGCAGCCCCGACCTGGACGCCCGTTTCTCGTACCCGAAAGTGCGCCTAAAAAATACCTGCAGATTCTCCGTCTCCCTGCAGGTCCTTTGCAGCTCGGCGCAGCGCAGCACAAGCTGTGGGGGGGCGGAGCCAGGTCCCTGCGCTGAAAACAGTGCCGGGACCTCTGCACAGGCGCGCTACAGTGGGCCCGCATGTGCAGTAGCTCCAGGCGCCCAAAACTGTGTGGGAGGGGCCGAAGCACGCAGCCCCTAGCCCTGGCCAAATGGCCTCACTGGGGCTGTGAGGATCAGGCTGCACCTCCCTCGTCCAGCTCCTGCTCTGGCTCCAGCTGGCTCTCTCAACCCCTCACATCCCCCACCCCCAGCTCCCGCACCGCTCCCCCCCAGCCTGCCCCCCCAGCTCCCGCTCTGCTCCCCCCTGGACCCCCCGCAGCTCCCGCTCCGACCTCCCCACCCCAGCTCCTGCTCCACTCCCCCCCCCCCCCCCAACAGCTCCCGTTCCGATGACCCCCCCGCCACCAGCTCTGGCTTCCCCCGGCCACCTACCTCTAACTCCTTCGGCGGGGCCCGCCCGCCTGGCATCTTGCTGGGAGCGGGCCCCGCCCAAAGTCTTGGGCCCGGCTTGCCTCCTCCCTCTCCTCTTCCCCCCCCCCCTCCTCTCCCCCCCCCCCTCCCTCCCTCCCTCTCCTCTTCCCTTCCCTCCCTCCCTCTTCTCTCTCCCCTCTCCCCTCTCCCCCTCCCTCCCTCCCTCTCCTCTTCCCCCCCTCCCTCCCTCTCCTATTCACCCCTCCCTCCCTCTCCTCTTCCCCTCCCTCTCCCCTCCCTCTCCTCTCCCTCTCCCCCTCCCTCTTCTCTCCCTCTCCTCCCTCCATCCCTCTCCTCTCTGCCCCTCCCTCCCTCTCCTCTGCCCCTCTCCCTCCACTCCCCCCTCCCCTCGCTGTCAGAATCACATAGACACTGACGGACAGAGAGAGACACACAGACAGACAGAGAGAGACACACACTGTTGGGGTCCTGTCCCAGCACGCTGTTGGAGGGCTCGGGTGGTGCTGCAGTCAGTGAATAGAGCATTTTTTATTTATTGATTTTTAATTTTTTTTTATTTTTTATAAATTTTTTTGATTGATTTATTGGTTGATTTATTGATGTATTTATCATTTATTGTTGATGATGGCTCTTTATTTGTAAAACTGAAGTGTTTAATGTTTGTAAACTTCCCTTTAAACCCCCCCCCCCCCATTCCCTACGCCCCCCCATTCCCTATGCCTGATTTATAAGTGTAGGCAAGGTTTTTCTGAGCGTACAAAAATCTACACTTACTCCATTCTAAGTTAGTTTGGAGTAAGTTTTCACTGCCTAAACTTTCAAAACGGGCGTAAGTGGCCGGACACGCTCCCTTTAAAAAAAAAATGTTCCAAACTGAAACTGTTCTAACTGACTAGAACTGGAGCAAACTAAATGCCGAGAATTGCAATTTCTAAGACACTTTATTCTAAACCAGTCGCTCCAAAAAAACGAGCAACTCAGGCCGAAACTTGGCCCCATATTTCCGCTTTTTCCCCATATCCCTTGATGCCTTTTATTTCTAGAAATCTATCTATCTCCCTCTTAAATATATTCAGTGACTTGGCCTCCACAGCCTTCTGTGGTAGAGAATTCCACAGGTTCACCACCCTCTGAGCAAAAACATTTCTCCTCATTCGAGCATTAAGTGATGTCAAATGCTCCCCTTGTCATAGTTTCCTTGGTTCATCCTGTTTTGTTACCTGACATTAAAAATGAAATTATGCTTTGAATTTAACTAGACAAACAAGTATTTTTTAATATTTCTAGATTACCTGGTCTTTTAGAGAGTATCCACAAAGATCAGAGACCTTTATCCAGGAAGAGGTGTTGGGTTTCAGACAGCCCTGCATCCAGCTGTAGTACTCTGGAAAGACAAACTTCATGTATGAAATATACTTTCCAGCAAGGTAATCCAGTTTGTCTGCAAAATGATATTGTCTGTAGATTAGTATCTGCCTCGGAATATTTCTACTGTAAATGATCTTTTACTTAGATGAAAAAAAATTGCTTGTTTTTGCACAGTACAATTGAAACATTAAAAGTAGAATTTTATTTGTCATCAGCATCACAAATCAAATTGCATTTGATTGTGCTGAGTACAAAAGATTATTACGTTTATTAATGCAGTCTGTAAATTAACAGTGATCTCTGATTAGATTAACGATGGTCTGAATTCTTAGTGGCTCCACAATTGGGAGGCTTATAGCATTGGTAAGCTTCGGTGCAAGTTCCCTTGCAATTTACCAGTAATGAATTGCATAAATATGATAATTTTAAGGTAAAATGTCTTTGTTTTTCAAGGATAGCAGATTCATAGAAAGGTTTAATACAAGAGGACGTCACTTGGCCCTACTTTCCTGTGCTGAATTTAAACCTCTTGTGGATGATTTTGCATAGTCTGCTTTTCTCCAAAAACTTGTCTTTTGTTTTTTTTGGATGCTTTAATCGATTTGAAGGTGACAAAGCATTCCATGTTCTAGTAACTCATTTTCTTCAAAAAAAATGGGGTGAGGTGTAAGATGGGAGAGTTCTCTAATATGCGAGCACCCATTTTTCGCCCGGCTCTGAAAGTACAAATTACGCCCACTGTGCGAAAGAAGTTTCTTCTAATCTCCCCTTTTATGTATCTTGTGCTAATGTTCAGGTCATGTTACTTATGAAGGAAATAACCTTGTTTAGCTCTGTCAAATCCCCCCGTGATCTATTTGTTTTAGAGGAAACAGCTCTCGTTGCTCTATCCTTTCTTTGCAACACAGAACCACATCCTCAGCATCATCCTGCAAAATCTGTGGTGCACTTTTTCCAGGGCTCTTACACCCACCTGCATTGTGGAGCCCAAACCTGCAATGGTTAATTCCATTGGACAGGGGATGGTCAGGAAGACCTCACCACCTGCTGATGGAAGCGATTCGATACTCGAACCAAATTCATGCCCGGGCCTCATTTGTATTCCTTCAGCGAACTGCTTCTGTTTTTGGAGCAGGAGATTTGGTGGCTCCATCAAAGGAAGTTGATCCTGAGGGAGGGCTGCAGATGATCATGCATCAATGGGGTTGTTTTTGAACATTTTTCTTTAAAGCTCCACTGGTTAGGCCACTCAAGTCCAAGTATCAGTGGTGTAATAGGCACAGGACAAGCTTCTTCCATTTGATTCGGAGTCCTATCAACGTCAGAGCGAGGGAGGACTGCAGGTAATTTGGGTCAGAGGAGGGTCGTCAAGGGTCACAATGTGCAGAGTACAAGGCTTGAAGGAACAGACTCCGAGCCAGCACTAAAACATCAGGGACCCTTATTGGGCAGCATTTCTGGGGCTCCCCCCTATTTCGGATGGGTGCTTTGTGTCAAGTACAAAATGGCGGGGGGCAGGGCGGTAGGTTCTGCATTATTTACAATGCGTTTCCACCGAAAAACCAGGACCACAATTGTTCCCAAAATGTTGCAATGGTCATCACTTAAGCTAAGTAATAATTAAATGCTGGGGACCCACACCCAATAGGGCAGTAGAACATCTGATTTGCAGCTCAACTAGACAATTCTAACAGCAATTGACCATTCACCTATAGAGCCTGTTCTGCCGTTCAAGTAGATCATGGCTGATCTGTATATCAACCCAGATAACCTGCCATTGCTCCATATCCTTTGATACCCGTACATAACAAAATCTATCGATCCTAGTCTTCAAAGCTCCAATATCCTAGCATCCACAGCCTTTTGGAGAGAGAGTTCCTGATTTCACCCACCTTTTCTGCGAAAAAAAAATGCTTCTTGATTTCAATCCCAAATGGCCTAGCCCTAATTTTAAGATTATGTTCTCTTATTCTTGATTCCCTACCAGAGGAAATAGTTTCTTCCGATTTAACCTATTCGATCCAGCAGGTTGCCTGGAAATACAAGGCGAGATGAAATATGAACAAAATGTTCTGTTCCACTTCAGATGTCAGCTTAGGGGAACGCAAGGGCATGCCGGCTATTAACCATGAGTGATCAAAAAATTGTAGTCCACAGTATAGTCAGAATACAGGGTGCTTGAAATAAACATGCTGTCCTTGAAAGAGTCAAGAGATAGCTAAGCATAAGTTGCGAGGGACCTAATAACAAGGGAGTTAGGAGGAGTTCGCAGTGTGAAGGTTGAAGTAAACAACCAGTGTATAAAAGGGTGGCGATCGCAAGGATAAATCAGGTAGCAGGAGCAAAAGGAACCCAAAGTACCTTTTGTAGTGTATGGATTGATCATTTATATTGGAAGAATAAAGTCTGTTCCTTACAAGTAATTGTTTTGTGCTTAACGGGAAGGAGGTTGAGTAACTTGCTGCACCCCCATCCTAGGCCATTGTATCCTCCCTGAGGTACAGTGCCCGGAACTGTACCCAGTGCTCTAGGTGTGGTCTGACCAAGGCTCACTATAACGAGGCATCACTTCATAGAAACATAGGAAATAGGTGCAGGAGTAGGCAATTCGGCCCGTCGAGCCTGCACCACCTTTCAATGAGTTTATGGCTGAACGTGCAGCTTCAATACCCCATTCCTGCTTTCTTGCCATACCCCTTGATCCCCCTAGTAGTAAGGACTACATCTAACTCCTTTTTGAATATATTTAGTGAATTGGCCTCAACAACTTTCCGTGGTAGAGAATTCCACAGGTTCACCACTCACTGGGTGAAGAAGTTTCTCCTCATCTCGGTCCTAAATGGCGTATCTCTTATCCTTTGGCTGTGACCCCTGGTTCTGGACTTCCGCAACATTGGGAACATTCTTCCTGCATCTACCCTGTCTAAACCCGTCAGAATTTTGAACGTTTCTGTGAGATCCCCTCTCATTCGTCTGAACTCCAGTGAATACAAGCCCAGTTGATCCAGTCTTTCTTGACAGGTCAGGGTCGCCATCCCAGGAATCAGTCTGGTGAACCTTCGCTGCACTCCCTCAATAGCAATAATGTCCTTCCTCAAGTTAGGAGACCAAAACTGTACACAATACTCCAGGTGTGGCCTCACCAAGGCCCTGTACAACTGTAGTAAGACCTCCCTGCCCTGTACTCAAATCCCCTCACTATGAAGGCCAACATGCCATTTGCTTTCTTAACCACCTGCTGCACCTGCATGCCAACCTTCAATGACTGATGTACCATGACACCCAGGTCTCGTTGCACCTCCCCTTTTCCTAACCTGTCACCATTCAGATAATAGTCTGTCTCTCTGTTTTTACCGCCAAAGTGAATAACCTCACATTTATCCACATTATACTGCATCTGCCATGCATTTGCCCACTCACCTAACCTATCCAAGTCACTCTGCAGCCTCATAGCATCCTCCTCGCAGCCCACACTGCCACCCAATTAGTGTCATCTGCAAATTTGGAGATACTACATTTAATCCCCTCGTCTAAATCATTAATGTACAATGTAAACAGCTGGGGCCCCAGCACAGAATCTTGCGGTACCCCACTATTCACTGCCTGCCATTCTGAAAAGTCCCCATTTACTCCTACTCTTTGCTTCCTGTCTGACAACCAGTTCTCAATCCATGTCAGCACACTACCCCCAATCCCATGTGCTTCAACTTTGCACATTAATCTCTTGTGTGGGACCTTGTCGCAAGCCTTCTGAATGTCCAAATACACCACCTCAACTGGTTCTCCCTTGTCCACTCTACTGGAAACATCCTCAAAAAATTCCATAAGATTTGTCAAGCATGATTTCCCTTTCACAAATCCATGCTGACTTGGACCTATCATGTCACGTCTTTCCAAATGCGCTTCTATGACATCCTTAATAATTGATTCCATCATTTTACCCACTACCGATGTCAGGCTGACCGGTCTATAATTCCCTGTTTTCTCTCTCCCTCCTTTTTTAAAAAGTGGGGTTACATTGGCTACCCTCCACTCCAGAGGAACTGATCCAGAGTCTATGGAATGTTGGAAAATGACTGTCAATGCATCCGCTATTTCCAAGGCCACCTCCTTAAGTACTCTGGGATGCAGACCATCAGGCCCTGGGGATTTATCGGCCGTCAATCCCATCAATTTCCTCAACACAATTTCCCGACTAATAAGGATTTCCCTCAGTTCCTCCTTCTTACTAGACCCTCTGACCCCTTTTATATCCGGAAGGTTGTTTGTGTCCTCCTTAGTGAATACCGAACCAAAGTACTTGTTCAATTGGTCTGACATTTCTTTGTTCCCAGTTATGACTTCCCCTGATTCTAACTGCAGGGGACCTACGTTTGTCTTTACTAACCTTTTTCCCTTTAATATCTATAGAAGCTTTTGCAGTCCATTTTAATGTTCCCTGCAAGCTTCCTCTCGTATCCGCTATCTGCACAGTTAATTCGTCCACCTTATTCCGAATACTCCTCGCATTGAGGCACAGAGCCTTCAGGCTCGCCTTTTTAACACACTTAGACCCTTTCGAATTTTGCTGCAAAGTGGCCCTTTTTGTTTTTTGTCTTGGGTTTCTCTGCCCTCCACTTTTACTCATCTCCTTTCTGTCTTTTGCTCCTGTCTCCATTTTGTTTCCCTCTGTCTCCCTGCATTGGTTCCCATCCCCCTGCCATATTAGTTTAACTCCTCCCCAACAGCACTAGCAAACACTCCTCCTAGGACATTGGTTTCGGTCCTGCCTAGGTGCAGACCGTCCGGTTTGTACCGGTCCCACATCCCCCTGAACCGGTTCCAATGCCCCAGGAATTTGAATCCCTCCCTGCTGCACCACTGCTCAAGCCACGTATTCATCTGCGCTATCCTGCGATTCCTACTCTGACTAGCACGTGGCACTGGTAGCAATCCCGAGATTACTACTTTTGAGGTCCTACTTTTTAATTTCGCTCCAAGCTCTTTAAATTCATCTCATAAGACCTCATCCCGTTTTTTACCTATATAGTTGGTACCAATGTGCACCATGACAACTGGCTGTTCACCCTCCCTTTTCAGAATGTCCTGCACCCGCTCCGAGACATCCATGACCCTTGCACCAGGGAGGCAACGTACCATCCTGGAGTCTCGGTTGCGGCCGCAGAATTGCCTATCTATTCCCCTTACTATTGAATCCCCTATCACTATCACTCTCCCACTCTTTTTCCTGCCCTCCTGTGCAGCAGAGCCAGCCACGGTGCCATGAACTTGGCTGCTGCTGCTCCCCCCTGATGAGTCATCCCCCTCAACAGTACTCAAAGCGGTGTATCTGTTTTGCAGGGGGATGACCACAGGGGATCCCTGCACTATCTTCCTTGCACTGCTCTTCTTGCTGGTCTTCCATTCCCTATCTGGCTGTGGACACTTTACCTGCGGTAAGACCAACTCACTAAACGTGCTATTCACGTCATTCTCAGCATCGTGAATCCACCTTCAGATCCAATTCCGCAACGCAGTCCGTCAGGAGCTGGAGGTGGATACACTTCCCGCACACGTAGTCTTCCCTTCCTGTTCCAGCTCTCGAGATAAAGGCCAACATTCCATTAGTCTTTTTCATTGATTTTTGTATCTGTCCACTGGTGATTAATGATTTTTGTGCATGAACTCCCAAATCTCTTTGCTCCTTTACAGCCTTTATAGTTTCTCACCATTTAGAAATTACTCCGATTTATCGTTCTTGGATCCAAAGTGAATGACCTCACACTACCCGATTTGCCATAATTTTGTCTACTCACACAGGCTAGCAATGTCCTTTTTTAAGTTCCTGATCCCATCTACATAAGTTATTGTACCTCCTATCTTAGTTTCATTTGCAAACTTGGATATACAGTTCTCTATTCCTTCATCCAAGCCATGAATAAATATAATGAGGCCCCCGAACATCATCTGTTACCTCCCACCAATCGGAGTACCTACCCTTTATCCCAACTCTCTGGGGCCGAAATTTAGTGCTGACAGAAAGCTGGTGCACTTCCCGCCTGTGGCAGCCAATGGAACGATTTTCACCTTTTTGTTTAAATGGTCTCCAGCAGTAATTACCCTTCCGAATTGGTACTTTGCAGCGGTGTGGGTGGGTGGATTGAGGCGCTGGTCACATGGAGCAATTCACCCTTATGGGCATTAGCAACCAACGAGTCAGCTCGTCAAAGGCCCTGAGGAGGAAAGGCCTTGCATTGAAGGTCATGGAGAGCAAGCCAATTTTTGGACGTGGAGCTGGAGACCCTCATTCAGGGCACCTTCAAAGCAACATCCCCACTGACACCTAGGAATCCCTGGCCAAAGACTGCCCTAAGTGGAGGAAGTGCATCCAGGAGGGCGTTGAGCGCCTCGAGTCTCATCGCCGAGAGCATGCAGAATCTAAGCACAGGCAGCGGAAGGAGCGTGAGGTAAACCTGTCCCACCCACCCTTTTCTTCAATGACTGTCTGTCCCACCTGTGACAGGGACTGTAATTCCCATATTGGACTCATTTTTAGAGTGGAAGCAAGTCTTCCTTGATTTCGAGGGACTGCCCGTGATATGCTGATGATGATGAATTGGCTTTATTTAAGTTTAAGACTCTAGTTTCGGACTTCGGCAAGTCATTCTTTAATGTAGTTTGAAATTCTATCGTATTATGATCACTCTGCCCCAGAGGATCCTTTACTGTGAAATTGCTGATTACACAATACAAGATCTAAAATAGCCTGTTCCCTGGTTGATTCCATGACATATTGTTCTAGGAAACTGTCCCGAATGCATTCTATGAACTCGTCCTCCACACTACCTTTACCAATTTGATTTGTCCAGTCTATGTGAAGATTGAAGTCCACCACAATTACCTTTGTTACATTGCTCTTATCAGGTGATTGAAACTTTTGCAGCATTGCTCTGCAGTCCTGGGGATGAGAGAGTTGGTACTCACTGACAATGCCACCTTTCTCCACATGGTACTCGTTGATAAAGTGACATGGTGGAGCAGCATGTCCCTGTGTCGGCTCTTTTTCCCCCTTCAAGTATACATCCAATTCCCTTTTGAAAGTTACTATTAAATCTGCTTCCGCCACCCTTACAGGCAGTGCAGTCAACTCGCTGCATAAAAAGAAATTCTCCTCATCTCACCTTTGGCTCTTTTGCTAATTACTGTAAATCTATAAAAGAAGACGCATTTATATATTATGTCCTCTGGTTTCTCACCTGCACACCAGTGGAACTGTTTCTCCCTATTTACTCTATTAAAACACCGCATCATTTTGAAATGATCTCGTTAATGTTCCAACGATTGGGCTCCGAGGAATGTCTTCTCATTGTTGCCTTGGCGACCTGTCTGCAGTGAAGTGCCTGTCTGAGTTTCTAACTCAGGGTAACTTCTCTTATCGTAATGCATTATATCAGCCCTTTTCTGTCAATGTACGTTAGCCATTTGAATACTATTACCCTTAAAACCTATATCCTAGTTCAACTCGTGCAGTTGAATTTAAAGTAACATTCTGGATTAACATTTTCTAGAATCTTAAAAGCTTCTATAACATCTTCTCTAAGAATGCCTCCATTCCAGGCTAATCAAGCCAAGTTTCTCCACTATTTCCTCATAATCCAGATCATAGAATCATAGTTGTTGAAATTGATGGCCTTACCGCCCACTGCTGCCGACATTTTTCCTCGAGTTGCGGCCAGTGCCAGTTTTGGTTTGGTGTGGAGCAGGCGGGAGGGGAGAGCCGCCGGAACCACCCGCTGACGTTAGCAGACGGCCAAGTGGCGTAAGTGGACTCCCACCCGCCAAGCTGCCAGGTCGGTGCGGGCGGCAGTCGGTGCCAGAATGGGGGTGGACTGGAGGTTGGTCTTGGTCCGATGGTGAGTATGAAGAGCTGGAAATAAAAGTCAGTAAACAATTTAAAATTTTTTCCTTTACAGCGATTTGCTGGATGGGGTCCCCTGAAGGTCTCCCGATGTTTTTTTTTAATGCTTTTATTTGCAGCTCTTCGACCCTCCCTGGGCCCGACTCCATCCTCGGCGGCACTTGGACGGCAAGTGCCTTTACCGCCAAGAATGAGAGCTCCCGCCCGCTGCCGCCCAGATTGATGATGTAAGTCCCTCTTTTGCCGCCGGCTGCCCTTTTCAAGGACCGTTTTTGCTGAAAACCCCATCCAGAGTACCATCAGGTATCTCAACGGCACTTGGGCGACCTATGCCCTTCACCAATTTTGGCCCCATAGAAACTTACACCTCAGAAGGAGGCCATTCGGCCCATCTTGCCTGTGCTGGCTCTTAGAAAGAGCAGTTGTGATCAGTCCCACATCCCTGCTTTTTGTCAGTAGCCCTGTAGGTTCCGCTGGGGAGATCCCAGCAGATTGGAAAACTGCAAATGTAATGCCTCTATTTAAAAAAGGAGGCAGACAAAAAGCAGGAAACTATAGACCAGTTAGCCTAACATCTGTAGTTGGGAAAATGTTGGAGTCCATTATTAAAGAAGTGCCCATCCAACCATCTCTTAAAAGTAATGAGGGTTTCTGCATCCACCACTCTTCCAGGCAGCGAGTTCCAGATCCCCACAACCCTCTGTGTAAAGAAGCACCCCCCCCCCTCAAATCCCTTCTAAACCTTCCACCAACCACCTTAAAACTATGCCCCCTCGTAATAGACCCCTCCACCATTGGAAATAGACCCTTACGATCCACTATGTCCAGGTCCCTCAATATTTTGTACACCTTGATGAGGTCTCCTCTGAACCTCCTCTGTTTCAATGAGAACAAACCCAGCCTATCCAATCTGTCCTCATCACTAAGATTCTCCATTCCATGTGCCTTCCTGATTACTTGCTGTACCTGCATGCTAACTTTTTGCGTTTCATGTACAAGAACCTCCAGATTCCTCTGTATTATAGCATTTTGTAATCGGTCCCCATTTAAATAATAATTAGCTTTTTTATTTCTCCTACCAGAGATTACCTCACATTTTCCCACATTATACTCCATCTGCCAACGTTTTGCCCACTCACTGAGCCTGCCTACATCCTTTTGTAGATTCTTTGCGTCCTCCTCACAATTTGCTTTCCCACCTATCTTTGTATCATCAGCAAATTTGGCTACATTGCACTCAGTCTCATCATCCAAATCATTAATATATATTGACCCACTCGCCAGAGGGAATACATTTTGTCTATCCACTCTTATCAAAACCTCTCATTTTGAAAACCTATATTAGGTCACCTCTTACCCTTCTCTGTTCCAAGGAGAAAACAGTCCTAACGTTTCCAACCTCTCCTCATAACTGAAGTCCCTCATTCCCAATAACATCTGGTAACCCTCTGCTGTACCCTTTCTAAGGCCTTTATATCGTTCCTGAAGTGGGTCGCCCAGAATTGTCCACAGTACTCCAGTGATTTATAAAGCTCTAGCTTAATCTCTTTGCTTTTATATTATAATCCTCTTTATAAACCAAAGTAATCCATATGCTTTTTTAACCACCTTATCAACTTACCTTGCCACCTTTAAGAATTTGTGTATATGCTCTGCTCTACATTTCTCAAAATCATGCCATGTATTTCTATATTAGTCCTCCCAAAGAGCATCACTTCACACTTCTTCACATTGAACTCCATCTGCCACGCTTCTGCCCATTTCACAATCCGGTCTATGTCATCCTGAAGCTTATAACGACCCTCACCATGATCGACTACTTGGTCAAGTTTATAATGCTGCTCCCTATATTGGAGTCTAGGTCGTTTATAAACATTGCAAAGAGTAATGGACCCAAAACTGACCACTGGGGAACACCACCGCAAACCACCTCCCAGATCCATGACACTACAGATTAGCCTCATGGCTCTTCTTTGCACTGCTTGCAATGCTTGAATGTGTCTCTTATTTCTTGGTGACCAAAACTGTATGTAAGGCACAGTCTGACCAGGGCACTATGAAGTTTGACTATCTCCTCTGATTTCTATCCTGCTGTTTGGAGTATGAAGTTCAACATCCTATTGGCTGCTCTGCATTGTTCAGTATCACACTGAGTGAAGTGAGTTAAACTTTCGCTGTAGTCACCAGTTAAACTGTTAGGTTTGCAGTATTGATAGTTTTAGTACTGTGTAGCTCCAAGTTTAATGAGGAACATTTGTTGTCAGTTTGTTTTTCAGAATCCTTTGTCTCAATGTTACTGTGAGACCTTGTCCTCTTTACCAGAATTCCAGTACTAACCCTTTGAGTTTTCCCAGAATTCTGTAATGTGGTTTAAAAGAGCCCTTTTATCGACAATCATTTCTGATGATTTCCCTTGTGGAGGTCTAGTAATGTCCCCTTTGTACATGGAATGTTGAATTTAATTCCAAGAAAGAGGATAATCAAACATCAAAGTCAAGTACTTCAGGGCTGGGAAGGTGGTTAAGTGTTGATCAGTTTTGAGTTTTCAACTAAATATTTGACTTTTGAATTTAAAAAGCCACTATTTAAAGATTTAAATCAGCTAGCCTGCAAATAATCTTTGATAGTTTCATGATCAAAGTTGCTTTACTTGAAATTATTTTCTCTTCTTTCAAAACAGATGATAGAATTATTAAACATCAAACATTTTGCTCAATATTTGATGGAAAATCACCAAGACAGGATCATCAGAATAAATTTCAAAACCCCAAAAATAAATCACAAGAGCAACAACTGACAGACACATTAGAGAAGGTAATGCCAACAGGAAGGCACAAGAAAAGTGGAACAAATATTAATGATACTAACAAAAGAATACCACATACTGTCGATAGAAGAATATCTTCTTCAAGTCCAAAGGAGAAGTTTTCTAAAACTGAAAGACTCTGTCAGACAAAATACACAGACAATATACCTTCAGACGGCTCCGTTAGGAGATCAGACGTGACTAACTGTAAATTGGATGAGATCGGCCATGGTACTGGACCTAAAGAGCAGAATAAGCCAAAGGGGGACAACTGCTCCATGAGACGCAATATTGATTTGCCATGCAAAGGTCACCCAAGAGAGGATGAGGTAATGTGTAAGTGGCTCATCAATGTTAGCAATGAATCAGTAGTACCTTCCACTTTACAAAGTCTATTTAATTCAATCTATCCAAAATTCAGACCCCACATCACTGCCTAAACTGCAACAGGATGGAACATCTGGCCACCCTCAGACTGCACCCAGGCTCATTCCCAAATCTTGGAGCCAGGGCCATTTACATAGGGGATGCCATTTGCAGTGTAATGGAGCATCTGCCCCAGGATTTGGAATTTCAGAGTGGCACTCAGCCATACCGGGAAGGGTTGCCTGAGAGAATAAAAAATAATTTACTGAAAATTGCTGCTTTCCCAATAGCAATCCATTGGTTTTCATTAGGAAACAGATTTGATACAGTTGGAGGCCCCATTTCTGCTAAGATCTTGCCCCCGCATCATCCAGCCATACTTAGTACTGGGGGGAACTGAAGTGCAAAGCTGTGATTTCTGACATGATGTCGCTCTGCTAGTGACATCGGCACTGGTGGGAAGGAGGCGGACAGAAGAAGCTTTTTCTGGAATTTAATAGCGCAACAAAGAGTGGCAGAGACCCAGTGGAATTAGATCATACCTGAATTTCTGGCTTGCCTTCTCCCATATATGCCTCAAGGCTCATGAATTTCGGGTTCAATAGATTTGTCTCTGTTGTTGAAGTTTGCTGACAGAAGATTGCCCTTCAGGAGAGC
The DNA here is from genome assembly GCF_044704955.1 of Pristiophorus japonicus. Taxonomy (NCBI): domain Eukaryota; kingdom Metazoa; phylum Chordata; class Chondrichthyes; family Pristiophoridae; genus Pristiophorus; species Pristiophorus japonicus. The sequence continues at coordinate 126,194,452 of NC_091988.1, forward strand.
TAAACCAAAGCAGTGAAGTAGTTTTATTAAATAATCACTTTTCTTTTTAATTATTGTGAAAGTTTCTTGACAATTTGATCACTTCATTAGATTTTCTGCGTCGTTCTCCAACATTGCTTTCTAGATCGGTAATTTGTTATTCCAAGAGGAAGTGCTGAGTTTAGTTCCAGGAGATGAAATGGGCTAAGTAAGTAATTTTAGGTCGGTGAACATCGAGGAAAAGTGCCCATAAATAAACAGTGTAAATATAGAGAACAATTAAAGATAAAGATACGCGAATGGAAAAAAGGACAATTGCAATAAAATACAAAGTACTTAGCCAGATAAACTAAAGAAACATTGTCGCTCCATCAGTGTACAAACATTGGGAAACATTCCTGTGTGGACTTGTATTTACTCTGTACAGCCACCAGAGGGCTCATCCCCTGAAATCCCAAGGGATCCCATAATCCCTTGGGAGCACAAGTGTTTAAAGAGGCATCACAGGTTGGAGAGGCACTCTGGAGACCTGCAATAAAAGACCAAGGTCAAACTTTACTTTGAGCTCAGTCTGACTCTTTCTCCATACACAACAACTGGCGACGAGATACAGATAGCGAACCCAAAGATGCAGAGAACAGTGGCAGCCTGGAGAAATTTTCGGAGGGAGATGATTGGGAAACTTTTGTGGAGCGACTCGACCAATACTTCGTGCCCAATGAGCTAGATGGGGAAGAGAGCGCTGCCAAATGAAGGGCGATCCTCCTCACCGTCTGTGGGGCACCAACGTATGGCCTCATGAAGAATTTGCTCACTCCAGCGAAATCCACGGAGATATCGTACGACGATTTGTGCATACTGGTCCGAGAGCATTTGAACCCGAAGGAAAGCGTTTTGATGGCAAGGTACCGGTTCTACACCTACAAAAGGTCTGAAGGCCAGAAAGTGACGAGTTACGTCGCTGAGCTAAGACGCCTTGTAGGACATTGCGAATTTGAAGGATATTTGGAGCACATGCTTAGAGACTTTTTCGTACTTGGCATTGGCCACGAAACCATACTTCGCAAGCTTTTGACTGTAGAGACCCCAACCTTGAGTAAGGCCATAGCGATAGCCCAGGCGTTCATTGCCACCAGTGACAATACGAAGCAAATCTCTCAGCATACAAGTGCTTCTACAAGTACTGTGAACAAAGTGATGTTGTTTTCGAATCGTAATGTACAGGGCAGGTCACACATACCTGCAGCTACACGCCTGCAGATGACTCAGAGTCCACCATCAAGAGTGATGAATGCAAGGCCATTAACACCTTGTTGGCACTGCAGGGATGATCATCATTTCCATTCATGCCGATTCAAAGAGTACGTTTGCAAGGGCTGTGAAACAATGGAACACCTCCAATGAGTGCGCAGGCGAGCTACTAAGCCTGTTAAACCTGAAAACCATCATGTTGCAGAGGAGGACAGATCCACGGAGGATCACGATGAAACAGAGCCTCAGATAGAGGAGGCAGAGGTACATGGGATGCACACATTGGCCCCCGATAATGCTGAATGTTGAAATAAATGGACTCCCGGTGTCAATGGAGCTGGACACGGGCGCGAGCCAATCCATCATGGGCAAAAAGACTTTCGAAAGGTTGTGGTGCAACAAGGCCTCAAGGCCAGTCTTAACCTCAGTTCACACGAAACTAAGAACTTACGCGAAAGAACTTGATTCCTGTAATCGGCAGTGCTACCGTAAAGGTCTCCTACGATGGAGTGGTGCACAAGCTACCACTCTGGGTGGTACTGGGCGATGGTCCCACGCTGCTCAGCAGGAACTGGCTAGGAAAGATACGCTGGAACTGGGACGACGTCCGAGCGCTATCGCCCGCTGATGACACTTCGTGTGCCCAGGTCTTAAACAAATTTCCTTCGCTGTTCGAACCAGGCATTGGGAATTTCCAAGGAGCAAAAGTGCAGATCCACCTAATTCCGGGGGCGCGACCCATCCATCACAAGGCAAGAGCAAAACCGTACATGATGAGAGAAAGGGTAGAGATCGAGCTAGCTGGCTGCAAAGAGAGGGCATCATTTCACCGATCGAATTCAGCGAGTGGGCCAGTCCTCAAGGGAGACAGCACCGTCAGAATCTGTAGCGATTACAAAGTAATTATCAATCGTTTCTCCCTGCAGGACCAATACCCACTACCAAAGGCCGACGACGTTTTTGAACGCTGGCGGGAGGAAAGGTGTTCACAAAGCTGGATCTACTTCAGCCTACATGAAGCAGGAAGTGGAGGAATCATCGAAGGCTCTCACCTGCATCAACACACACAAGGGCCTTTTTGTTTATAACAGATGCCCTTTTGGAATCCGATCAGCGGCGGCGATATTCCAGAGAAACATGGAAAGTTTACTGAAGTCGGTCCCGCACATCGTGGTCTTCTAGGACAACATCTTGGTAACAGGTCGGAACACAGTTGAGCACCTGCAGAACCTGGAGGAGGTTCTTAGTCGATTCAACTGCGTGGGGCTCAGGTGAAAACGCTCGAAGTGCGTTTTCCTGGCGCCTGAAGTGGAGTTCTTGGGGAGGAGGATTGCGGCGGACGGCATCAGGCCCACCAACGCGAAGACGGAGGCAATCGCGAATGTACCGAGGCCACAGAATGTGACAGAGGTGCGGTCGTTTCTGGGACTCTTGAACTACTTTGGTAACTTCTTACCGGGTCTCAGCACCCTGCTAGAACCACTACATGTCTTACTACGAAAAGAGGTGAATGGGTTTGGGGCAAAAGCCAAGAAAAAGCCTTTGTAAAAGCGAGAAAATAATTATGCTCAAACAAATTGCTTGTGTTGTATGATCCCTGTAAGCGTTTGGTAGTACATGTGATGCGTCGTCATATGGCGCCGGGTGTGTATTGCAACAAGCTAATGACTTTGGGAAACTGAAACCGGTTGCTTATGCATCCAGGAGTCTGTCTAAGGCTGAGAGCCTACAGCATGATTGAGAAAGCAGCGTTAGCATCTGTCTATGGGGTAAAGAAAATGCATCAATACCTGTTTGGGCTAAAATTCGAATTGGAAACTGACCATAAGCCACTAATATCACTATTTTCCGAGAGTAAAGGGATAAATACCAAAGCATCGGCCCGTATCCAGAGATGGGTGCTCATGTTGTCCGCATACAACTACGCCATCCGCCACAGGCCAGGCACAGAAAACTGCGCCGATGCTCTCAGTAAGCTGCCATTGCCCACCACGGGGGTAGAAATGGCGCAGGCCGCAGATCTAGCCATGGTTATGGAAGCATTTGAGAGTGAGCAATCACCCGTCATGGTCCGGCAGATCAAAACCTGGACAAGCCAAGACCCCTTTATTATCTCGAGTCAAAAGCTGTGTGCTTCACGGGAGCTGGTCCAGTGTCCCAGTGGAAATGTAGGAAGAGATAAAGCTGTTCCAGCGGCGCAAAGATGAAATGTCTATACAGGCAGACTGCCTTCTGTGGGGCAATCGAGTAGTGGTCCCCAAGAAGAGCAGAGACACCTTCATCAGTGACCTCCACAGTACCCACCCAGGCATCATAATGATGAAAGCGATAGCCATATCCCACGTGTGGTGACCCGGTATCGATGTGGACTTAGAGTCCTGCATTCACAGATGTAATATATGCTCGCAGTTAAGCAATGTACCCAGGGAGGTGCCACTAAGTTTATGGTCTTGTCCCTCCAAACCATGGTGTAGGGTACACGTCGACTATACAGGCCCGTTCTTGGGTAAAATGTTTCTTGTGGTTGTAGATGCGTACTCCAAGTGAGATAATGTCAGCTAGCACGTCCGCTGCCACTACTGAAAGCCGGCAGGCCATGTTTGCCACACACGGCTTACCTGATGTCCTGGTGAGCGACAACGGGCCATGTTTTACCAGTGCTGAGTTCAAAGAATTCATGACCCGTAATGGGATCAAACATGTCACATTTGCCCCATTTAGACCAGCGTCCAATGGTCAGGCAGAGAGAGTAGTGCAAACCATCAAGTAAGGCTTGAAGAGGGTAACCGAGGGCTCACCTATCCCGAGTCCTGCTTAGCTACCGCACGAAACTCCACTCACTCACTGGGATCCCACCTGCTGAACTGCTCATGAAAAGAACACTTAAGACGAGCTCTCGTTAGTTCACCCTGATCTACATGAACACGTAGCGAGCAGGCGGTTTCAACAAAGTGCATACCATGATAGCGCAACTGTGTCATGCAAGATTGAAATCAATGGTCCTGTAATTGTATTAACTTATGGACAAGGTCCCAAGTGGCATCCCGGCACTGTCGTGGCCATAGAGGGGAGCCAGGGTGTTTCGGGTCAAACTTTCAAATGGACTCATTCATTGGAAACACTTGGACCAAATCAAACTCAGATTCCCGGACTATCCTGAGCAATCCACCTTGGACCCTACTTTTTTTGATCCCCCAACATAAACACCATTGGCAACCACGGTTGACCACGAAGCAGAACCCATCATCCACAGCAGTCCTGCAGTGCCCAACACACCAGGTAGCCCAGCAATGCCAGCTGCACAGCAGCCCAGCGAGAGCCCAACAAATGATTCAACAACACCAGCTTTCACACCGAGACGATCAACCAAGGCAAGAAGGGCCCCAGATCGACTCACATTGTAAATAGTTACACTATTGACTTTGGGGGGGGAATGTTATATATGTGGACTTGTATTTATTCTGTACAGCCACCAGAGGGCTCATTCCCTGGAGTCCCAAGGGATCCCATAATCCCTTGGGAGCACAGGTATTTAAAGAGGCTTCACAGGTTGGAGAGGCACTCTGGAGACTTGCAATAAAAGACCAAGGTCACACTTTACTTTGAGCTCACAGTGTTCACTCTGACTCTTTCTCCATATACAACAATTCCGACAGGAGATGATTAGGGTAGAGACTCAACTTATTCCTACGAGTGGTGCTGAAAAATCTGGAGTTCCTTGTGTCAGTATATGTTGTGTATGTAATAATTGTTAGACTGAGAGAGGTATGACCTTGGCTCTACTTTATTAAGACCCAAAGTGACTAATATACAAAATGGCTGGCCTTTTATACTTGGGCTGCACACACTTGCTTGTAGCCCAATGACCTCCAACAGTGACGCCATCTAATGGCTAGTGATCCCAAAAGTACATACATGACACTACCCCCCTCTGAGAAATTAACACAGTCTTTTACAAATTTAAATGGTCCGGTGTTTTACATTCCAGGGTTGACCGTCTCAGTTCAACTCCAGCCTTGGGTGAGTTTCAGAGTCTGTTGTGACTGGTGGCTGACCTGGTGTGAGTGGCAATGGCCACGTCAGTGATTGAAAGTCCAGATTCACTGATGACCGCTGAGTCCTCTGATGACTGGGGGTAGGTTGGTTGGTCGTCGATTGTCTCTTCCTCCGACTGTTCCGGTTCATCTGTGTGTTGCAGTTTTGTCTGATCCATATGTTTCCTGCATGTTTGCCCATTTTTGAGCTTGACAATACATACTCTGTTGCCCTCCTTGGCCATGACAGTACCAGCGATCCACTTGGGACCCTGGGCATAATTCAGAACATATACAGGATCATTTACAGAAATATCACGTGACACAGCTGCGCGCTCATGATACCCTTGCTGACTTTGTCTTCGATATTCAACGTGATTATTCAAGTCAGGGTGTACAAGAGATAGCTTGGTCTTAAGACCTCTCTTCATCATTAGTTCAGCAGGCAAGATCCCGATAAGCGTATGTGGTCTTGTCAGGTAACTAAGCAGTATGCATGACAGGCGGGTCTGCATTGACCCTTGGGTTACTCGCATCATACTCTGCTTTATGATTTGGGCAGCATGTTCTGCTTGTCTATTGGATGCAGGTTTGCACGATGCTGACCTTACATGTTTGATACCATTGAGTTTCATGAGCTCTTGAAACTCCTGACTGGTGAAGCACGATCCGTTGTCGCTAACAACGATGTCAGGCAGACCATGTGTCGTGAACATGACACTGAGATTCTCAATGGTAGCTGTGGATCTGCTGGATGACATGATTATACACTCTATCCAGTTCGAATATGCATCCACCACAACTTAAAAACATTTTCCCCACGAAAGGACCTGCAAAGTCTATGTGGATCCTGGACCATGGTTTGGACGGCCACGACCACAGACTCAGCGGTGATTCCGCTAGTGCTTTGCTGAGCTGCATGCAAGTGTTGCACTGATGCACACATGATTCCAGATCAGAGTCAATTCCTGGCCACCATACATGAGACCTGGCAATGGCTTTCATCATTACAGTGCCGGGATGTGTGCTATGTAGCTCACGTACAAATTTCTCTCTGCCTTTCTTGGGCATAGCAACACGATTGCCCCACAACATACAATCCGATTGAATAGACAGTTCACCTTTGCGACGAATGTAAGGTTTGGTATCCTTGCACATTTTCTTGAGTATGGCAGACCAATCACCTTTGAGGATGCAACTCTTCACCACCGATAAAATCGGGTCCTAGCTGGTCCAGGTCTTAACTTGTTGAGCCGTGACAGGGGTTCCTTCACTCTCAAAAGCATCCATAACTAACAATAGGTCCGCCGGTTTCCACCTCCGGTATGGGCAATGACAGACGGCTCAAAGCAGGGTCTATGGCGAATGACATCATCATCATCATCATCATCATCATCATAGGCAGTCCCTCGAAGCAAGGATGACTTACTTCCACGCCAAAAAGAGATGAGTTCAGAGGTGTTTCAATGAAGGACCTAATATTCCAGATCCTGAACTACATCGTGAAGGGTGGAAGATGCCTGTGCTTGGATTTTTTTAACATGTGGTGGCCGTTGCACACCAGACACTATATGGGCTTGCCTGAGCTAGGTCTTGGTCCAGTGGCAAGGATTACCCAAGACTAACTGGCGACCAGCTCTGCTGCACAGGCCGAGCGTGCACGCATATTGCAGTGTGGGCTGGCCCGTGCTGCCCTTGGGCCCTCGCCTCTTCTGGGCCCCAGATTCACGCCTCTACTGGGCCCTGTAACAATGGAGCTCATTATGGGGTCGAGAAACATTGTGCTACAACCGAAATATAAACAAATCTCAGAATTCATTAGCATGATCAGCTTCTCAGTAAGTGCATTTTAAGATTCCTGAATTTATTCTCCATTGTTGGTCGACTCCTTGGGCTGGATTTTTGGCTGATTTGTGCCCCATTTAGCGCCTGGGCGAGGCACAAAAACTTTTTTTGACATGAAATGAGACGCACAAGATTTTGCACCCGGGTGGAATTTTCGGCAATGGTTTTGCAGCGCTAAAACTTAGCGCCTGCCCGCTGCGTTGACCGTTTGGATGACTTAAATCATCGTGCATCGCTGCGCTAGCACTCCGGGTGGAACTTTCGAGCATATCGCCCGATTTAGCGTCCGCCCGGGAACCCACCAACAAAAAACAGTCGGACCCAGGGTGCCATCTTGAAAATGGAGGAGAAAGTCGGAGTTCTGAGTGATTCAAAGCGTTGGGGGAAGAACGCTGCCTTACTGCATACTTTTGATTGTGAAGTTTATGTGAGTTTATAGTTTGTTTTAAAGGACATTGTAAAAGATGGGGGCCATGCTATGTCAGCCATTAATCCTGGCTGCTATATTTATATGGCTTCAAGCTAGATGATCATTTTCAATGTAATCGATGAGGTCGCAGATGTATGGAAAGGAAGCCTTACCCCCCACGAGTTTACAGGGAACATCGCTCATACCTCCAGCTCTCTGAGGTACAGTGTGTTAGAAGGCTGTGCTTCCGAAAAGAGGTGGTCACAGAGATAGAAACATAGAAATTTACAGCGCAGAAGGAGGCCACTCTGGCCCATCATGTCCAGGCCGGCTGATAAAGAGCCACACGACCCTTGGTCAGCAGCCCTAAAGATTACATATAAACCTATGGACATAATCATAAGCGGATAATGTTAGTGACCACCGCTGGTTGCGGGATGAATCATTGGTATTGATATCTTTGTTTTCAGAGAACAATAAAATGAGCAGCTTTAGATCTTCTCCAGTTCAAACCGAAGACCAAACAGGCACTGATGCATCTTGTTAACCCCATACATACAGGCTAGTGCTTCTTTCTCTACCATGCTTTCGGCTCTTTCTACTTTAGACAAACTTTTTGAAGCATATGCGACTGGTTGAAGTTTACCCGACTCATTAGCTTGTTGGAGTACGCAACCAATTCCATATGACGAAGCATCACAGGCCAATACTAAACGTTTACATGGGCCATAATGTACCAGCAGCTTGTTAGAGCAAAACAGATTAGTGGCTTTCTCAAAAGCTCTGTCTTGAGACGCGCCCCACACACAGTTGTCACCTTTTCTTAGCAGCAGATGCAGTGGTTCTAATAAGGTGCTCAATTTAGGTAGGAAGTTACCGAAGTAGTTGAGTAGGCCCAGGAATGAACGCAGCTCTGTCACATTCTGTGGCTTGGGTGCATTCTTGATGGGCTTTCTTTTCGCGTCTGTGAGCCTGATGTCATAAGCAGCAATTTTCCTCCCCAGGAATTCAACCTCTGGTGCCATGAAGACGCACTTCGAGCGTTTCAGTCTGAGTCCCACTTTGTCCAGATGATGTAGAACCTCTTCCAGGTTGTTCAGATATTCCTCGGAGTCACGACCTGCGATCAGGATGTCATCTTGGAACGCGATGGTTCTGGAATGGACTTCAGTAGACTTTCCATGTTCCTCTGAAATATTGCTGCAGCCGAGCGAATTCCAAAGGGGCAGCTGTGATAAATAAACAGTCCTTAATGCCTGTTAATGCATGTAGGTTTCTTCGACGTCTCGACCAGCTCCTGTGTCATGTAGGCCAACGTCAAGTCCAGTTTGGTGAACGACTTACCCCCCGGCTAGCGTTGCAAACAAGTCATCAGCCTTCGGTAACGGATACTGATCCTGTTTCGAAACCCTGTTGATCGTAGCCTTGTAGTTTCCACAGATTCTGACTGTGCCATCACTTTTCAGCACAGGAACAATGGAGCTGGCCCATTCATTAAATTCAACCAGTAGATATGATCCCTTCACGCTGGAGTCTGTCCAGTTCAAGTTCGACCTTCTCCCTCATCATATATGGAACTGCCTGAGCCTTATGATGGACGGATCTTGCATCCGAGTCCATGTGGATCTGCACCTTGGCTCCCGTGAAGTTGCCGATGCCTGGTTCGAACAGCGAGGGGAACTTGCTCAGTACTTGGGCACATGTATCTTTCTGTGATGACAACGACTTGATGTCGTTCCAATCGCATCTGATTTTTTTCAAGCCAGTTCCTGCCGAACAGCGTTAGGCCATTGCCTGGGACACTCCATAGCGGTAACTCATGAACCGCACCATCATACGACACTTTAATTGTGGCAATACCAATCACCGTTATGAGTTCTTTGGTGTACGTACGCAACTTGGCATTGACTAGACTCAACCTGGGCTTCATTATCGATTGACTCGCCCCCGTGTCCAGTTCCATCGATACCGGCACCCCATTAAATTTCACGGTGATCATTATCGGTTTTCTCTTAGTTAGGACCGAGTACAGTCCATACATTTCCTCCTCTGGTATCTCGGATTGCGTATCCGGATCCAAGCTAGCCTGACCATCATCCTCCATGTGGCGTGTTGCAGCACGCTTGCTCATCTGTGGACACTTGCGCTGGAGATGTCCCACTCTCAGACAGCCTTTGCAACTATATTGCTTGATTTTCTCCCACAGCACCAACACGGAGAAATCGGATGCATTCCCGCTGGTGGACTTTGGACGGCCACAGGTTTCGCGTACGCAGTCGGGTAGGCCCTGCCATGTGCCGCTCTGCTGAACGCCGAATCAATCATATTTACAGTACTTGCCGAGTTTCGATTTTTCACTGATATCTGCTTTAGACTTGTATCCGTTATCATGCATGACTGAGCGATTGTGATGGCCTTGTTCAAGTCCAACGTTTCCACCGCCAGTAGTTTACGCAGGATCACCTCATGGTTGATGCCAAATATAAAGAAGCCCCGCAGCATGTCTGCCAACACAACCCCAAACTTACACGGTCCCGCTAGACGTCTCAAGTTGGCAACGAAATCTGCTGCATTCTGTCCCTCTGAGCGAATGTGCATGTAAAATCTGTATCTTGAGAGGATGATGCCTTCGTCTGGCTTAAGGTGGTCCTGTACCAGTGTACACAATTCTTCATACGTCTTCTCTGATGGACTCACAGGCAGGAGTAGATTCTTTATTAGACCATAAATTTTTGGACCATAAACCATGAAGAACACCGCCCGCGCCAATCTGCGTCGCCGACCTCCTCCATTTTGTTGGCCACGAAGAACTGGCTCAAACGGCTCACAAAGTCTGCCCAATCTTCTCCTTCCACAAATTGCTCCAACAATCCAATTGTGCTCATTTTTGCATGCAAAGGTTCTTGTTGCCTTGTCGCCAAATGTTGTGTGTGCAATAACTGTTAGACTGAGTACTGTTTTGACTGCAAGAGGTATGACCTTGGTTTTGCTTTATTAAGGCCCAAAGTGACTAATTTACAAAATGGCTGGCCTTTTATACTTGGGCTGCACCCACATGCGTGCACCCCAATGGCCTCTAACAGTGACGCCGTCGAGTGGCTAGTGATCTCAAAAGTACATACATGACAATACAGGAATTCAGCTTAAAATGAGACTTATAAAAGAGGCATACTCTGATTGGCAGGATGTGACTGTTGGTGTTCCTCAGGGATCTGTACTAGGGTCTCATATTTTCACCATATGACTTGGATGAAAGAATCGAGTAGTTTATCGAAGTTTGCAGATGACACTAAGTTAGGAGATACAGTAAGTTGTGCAGATGGGAGCAGAATATTGCAAAGGGATATAGTCAAAACTATGGAAAATTGAGTTTCAGTGTGAGAAGTGTGAGGTCATCCAATGCAAGATTAATCGGAGTAATTCTAAATTGTGTGAAACTAAAAACTGTACAGAGCAAAGAGATGTGGCTGTCCATGGACATAAATCATTTAAAGGTAGTAGTCGACAGGTACAAAAAGTAATCAAAAAGGCTAATGGAATGTTGGCCTTTCTCTCGGGGACTGGAATAAAAAGCGGAGGAAGTTGGAAGAACATAAGCAATAGGAGCAGGAGTAGGGCATATGGCTCCTCTTGCCCGCTCTGCTGTTCCATAAGATCATGGCTGATCTTCTAGCTCAACTCCTCGTTCCCGCCCAATCCCCATATCACTTGATTACTTTAGTGTCCAAAAATCTATCAATATCAGTTTTAAATATACTCAACAACTGAATATCCACAGCCTCTAGGGTATCATTTCAAAGATTCACAACCCTAAGAATGAAGAAGTTGCTTCTTATCTCAGTCCTAGATGGCCAACCCGTTATCCAGAAACTAAGAGGGCTAAATTTGATAGCTCCCGAAAATGGGCGCAGGTATCGCAATGCTCGATTCGCCCGTGCCCGTTGAGTCTGATGCAGGCGGCACATAAACTTGATGCTGCCTGCTAAGTTAAATCATAGAGGCGTGCAGCCAAGTGCTGAACATGCTGCTGAGTGGCTGCACACTTCAGTAGAGGACCCAAGTTCGTGCGAGGCTAGCAAAACTTAAAGCTAACCTGCACTACTTAAAGGTAGCCTGCACCTCTTAAATGGAGCTTCAATCTGGCTGCAGCAGGTGCTGGATGTGGCTGGGGAAAACATTCCGAGCTGGAAGAAGGCATACAAATAGTACTGCAGGGGAGAGATCACTGGAGACCTTGGTGCAGGAGTTGGACAGTATGACAGAGGTCCTCTATGCACAGGGCACCTGTCGTGGTCAATGTCAGCAGTGTAGCCCCGAGGACATGGATGCAGTGCCACAAGAAGTTCAATGACCTCACATGAGTGGTCAAAGTCAGTGAATTCATCTTCAAATGACATTACCTTACAGCTGAACCACTAACCTCACACACTGCTCAATTCACCAACGGCCCCCCCACCCTCGTTTCACTCACCTACCAACAATCACTCAATCATGTCTCAGACCTCACATTCATAGCTTCACCCTCACTTCAGCACGAGTGCAAGCCTCTCACTCACATCTCACAGCTTGTAAACACTGACAGCTATTCACCATGACAGGCACATTACCCAAACACATACCACACTCAATGACACATCCCTCTGTCCTGCAGTGCAAGGAGGCAGCAGGGGATACCTGCAGGGAGACGGCCACGTCTGCATGACCTAACCCCAATGGAGGAGACGGTGCTGGAGATGATTGGAGCAGACAGCCGCAGGGCTGAAACAGTCGAATATGACAGTACCCTCATGTAATCCTCCTTGTCACATCCCCTTGCCCCCTCATCCCACAATCCTTTCTGATTTACAAGCTGCTGATGGTGTAAATATGCACCTCGTGCTTTCCATTCCCCTCCCTTCATCGCAACCTTACCCTTGTGCCTTTCTCCTTTCAGATAGCGAAGATCTGCAACTGGTCAGGCAGTGGTGGAGGAGCAAAAAAGCAGTGATGCTGCAGGCACAGCGTCGTCACTTGATTTCACACTCCCAGCCACCAGCTCAGATACTGGCACTGTGCATACTTTAGATGATAGGTAAGACGCGGCATCTGCATGTGGTGAGACACTGGCCATGAGCGTCCTGTACCCAGAGCATGTGTCAAGGGCAGCGCAGGCTCCCCAAGCGTGAGGTGGCACACGGGCTCTGCTGCATAGGACTCAAATGAGGCTACAGACGAAGGCTGATGGGTATGCACAATAAAATACTTGGTGCATTGACAGGCCTGCCAGATTGTCTATGTGCAATGTCAAGGAACATGAAGGAGTCTGGCACCAATCTTATAAAAGGCTTTGCGCAGAGCTTGGAGCCATCCTTTCCAGCATGGAAGTGGTGGCTAACTCCGTTAGCGCACTTGCGGATTAAATCATGATGGCCGATGTCTCAGCTTCCATTGCAACACAAGGAGAAGCCACCCATCGTCTGGGTGCTGCACTGGAAGCTTAGTCTTTTATGTAATGTCAGCTTGCTGACATGGAAGCTCAGACTGCTGTCTTCTCTCAGGATGACAACATTCATCTCCTACCACTGCCACTCCACCGGTGCCCTTGCTTTTGCCTGTCAGCTATCCCAGGCTGCTGCTACCTATGCCGAGATGGTGCAGTCCGAATTCGGCCCTTTTAGGCCCAGAGCTGCTCGAGGTCATCTTCCAAGGCCATTTGCAGTGTCCTGCACTGAAAGTCAGCAGCCTTCCACCAGTCATGCTGAGCCACTGGAGTAGCACTTTGTTGAGTACTGTTCAGGGGGATGACTCATCAGGGGAGGGCAGCAGCAGCCAAGTTCATGGCACCATGGCTGGCTCTGTTGCACAGGAGGGCAGGAAAAAGAGTGGTAGAGTGACAGTGATAGGGGATTCAATTGTGAGGGGAATAGACAGGCGTTTCTGCGGCCGCAACCGAGACTCCAGGATGGTATGTTGCCTCCCTGGTGCAAGGGTCAAGGATGTCTCAGAGCGGGTGCAGGACATTCTAAAAAGGGAGGGAGAACAGCCAGTTGTTGTGGTGCACATTGGTACCAACGACATAGGTAAAAAAAGGGATGAGGTCCTACGAAACGAATTTAAGGAGCTAGGAGCTAAATTAAAAAGTAGGACCTCAAAAGTAGCAATCTCGGGATTGCCAACAGTGCCATGTGCTAGTCAGAGTAGGAATCGCAGGATAGCGCAGATGAATACGTGGCTTCAGCAGTGGTGCAGCAGGGAGGGATTCAAATTCCTGGGGCATTGGAACCAGTTCTGGGGGAGGTGGGACCAGTACAAACCGGACGGTCTGCATCTGGGCAGGACCGGAACCAATGTCCTAGGGGGAGTGTTTGCTGGTGCTGTTGGGGAGGAGTTAAACTAATATGGCAGGGGGATGGGAACCAATGCAGGGAGATAGAGGGAAACAAAAAGGAGACAAAAGCAAAAGACAGAAAGGAGATGAGGAAAAGTGGAGGGCAGAGAAACACAAGGCAAAGAACAAAAAGGGCCACTGTACAGCAAAATTCTAAAAGGACAAAGAGTGTTAAAAAAACAAGCCTGAAGGCTTTGTGTCTTAATGCAAGGAGTATCCGTAATAAGGTGGATGAATTAACTGTGCAAATAGATGTTAACAAATATGATGTGATTGGGATTACAGAGACGTGGCTCCAGGATGATCAGGGCTGGGAACTCAACATCCAGGGGTATTCAACATTCAGGAAGGATAGAATAAAAGGAAAATGAGGTGGGGTAGCATTGCTGGTTAAAGAGGAGAGGAAGGACATTAGCTTGGATGATGTGGAATCTATATGGGTAGAGCTGCAGAACACCAAAGGGCAAAAAACGTTAGTGGGAGTTGTGCACAAACCTCCAAACAGTAGTAGTGATGTTGGGGAGGGCATCAAACAGGAAATTAGGGGTGCATGCAATAAAGGTGCAGCAGTTATCATGGGTGACTTTAATATGCACATAGATTGGGGGAACCAAACTGGAAGCAATACGGTGGAGGAGGATTTCCTGGAGTACATAAGGGATGGTTTTCTAGACCAATATGTCGAGGAACCAACTAGGGGGGAGGCCATCTTCGACTGGGTGTTGTGTAATGAGAGAGGATTAATTAGCAATCTCGTTGTGCGAGGCCCCTTGGGGAAGAGTGACCATAATATGGTGGAATTCTGCATTAGGATGGAGAATGAAACAGTTAATTGAGAGACCATGGTCCAGAACTTAAAGAAGGCTAACTTTGAAGGTATGAGGCGTGAATTGGCTCGGATAGATTGGCGAATGATACTTAAGGGGTTGACTGTGGATGGGCAATGGCAGACATTTAGAGACCGCATGGATGAACTGCAACAATTGTACATTCCTGTCTGGCGTAAAAATAAAAAAGGGAAGGTGGCTCAACCGTGGCTATCAAGGAAAATCAGGGATAGTATTAAAGCCAAGGAAGTGGCATAAAAAATTGGCCAGAAATAGCAGCAAACCCGGGGACTGGGAGAAATTTAGAACTCAGCAAAGGAGGACAAAGGGTTTGATTAGGGTAGGGAAAATGGAGTACGAGAAGAAGCTTGCAGGGAACATTAAGACAGATTGCAAAAGTTTCTATAGATATGTAAAGAGAAAAAGGTTAGTAAAGACAAACGTAGGTCCCCTGCAGTCAGAATCAGGGGAAGTCATAACGGGGAACAAAGAAATGGCAGACCAATTGAACAAGTACTTTGGTTCGGTATTCACTAAGGAGGACACAAATAACCTTCTGGATATAAAAGGGATCAGAGGGTCTAGTAAGGAGGAGGAACTGAGGGAAATCCTTATTAGTCGGGAAATTGATGGGATTGAAGGCCGATAAATCCCCAGGGCCTGATGGACTGCATCCCAGAGTACTTAAGGAGGTGGCCTTGGAAATAGCGGATGCATTGACAGTCATTTTCCAACATTCCATTGACTCTGGATCAGTTCCTATCGAGTGGAGGGTAGCCAATGTAACCCCACTTTTTAAAAAAGGAGGGAGAGAGAAAACAGGGAATTATAGACCAGTCAGCCTGACCTCAGTAGTGGGTAAAATGATGGAATTAATTATTAAGGATGTCATAACAGCGCATTTGGAAAGAGGTGACATGATAGGTCCAAGTCAGCATGGATTTGTGAAAGGGAAATCACGCTTGACAAATCTTCTGGAATTTTTTGAAGATGTTTCCAGTAGAGTGGACAAGGGAGAACCAGTTGATGTTGTACATTTGGACTTTCAGAAGGCTTTCGACAAGGTCTCACACAAGAGATTAATGTGCAAAGTTAAAGCACATGGGATTGGGAGTAGTGTGCTGACATGGATTGAGAACTGGTTGTCAGACAAGAAGCAAAGAGTAGGAGTAAATGGGTACTTTTCAGAATGGCAGGCAGTGACTAGTGGGGTACCGCAAGGTTCTGTGCTGGGGCCCCAGCTGTTTACACTGTACATTAATGATTTAGACGAGGCGATTAAATGTAGTATCTCCAAATTTGCGGATGACACTAAGTTGGGTGGCAGGAGGATGAGCTGCGAGGAGGATGCTATGAGGCTGCAGAGTGACTTGGATAGGTTAGGTGAGTGGGCAAATGCATGGCAGATGCAGTATAATGTGGATAAATGTGAGGTTATTCACTTTGGTGGTAAAAACAGAGAGACAGACAATGGCAAGTTGGCCTTCATAGCGAGGGGATTTGCGTACAGAGGCAGGGAGATGTTGCTACAGTTGTACAGGGCCTTGGTGAGGCCACACCTGGAGTATTGTGTACAGTTTTGGTCTCCTAACTTGAGGAAGGACATTCTTGCTATTGAGGGAGTGCAGCGAAGGTTCACCAGACTGATTCCCGGGATGGCGGGACTGACCTATCAAGAAAGACTGGATCAACTGGGCTTGTATTCACTGGAGTTCAGAAGAATGAGAGGGGACCTCATAGAAACGTTTAAAATTCTGATGGGTTCAGACAGGTTAGATGCAGGAAGAATGTTCCCAATGTTGGAGAAGTCCAGAACCAGGGGTCACAGTCTAAGGATAAGGGGTAAGCCATTTAGGACCGAGATGAGGAGAAACTTCTTCACCCAGAGAGTGGTGAACCTGTGGAATTCTCTACCACAGAAAGTTGTTGAGGCCAATTCACTAAATATATTCAAAAAGGAGTTAGATGAAGTCCTTACTACTAGGGGGATCAAGGGGTATGGCGAGAAAGCAGGAATGGGGTACTGAAGTTGAATGTTCAGCCATGTACTCATTGAATGGCGGTGCAGGCTAGAAGGGCCGAATGGCCTACTCCTGCACCTATTTTCTCTGTTTCTATGTTTCTATGAAGCAGTAGGACAGGAAAAGGCACACGGAAGACAGGCACTAAGGGAATGCACAAAGGTGATTAGTTGACTTTGGTCTGTAAGATAGTTTGATTTATAAATTTGGTCTGGAATGTTTGTTTTGTGGTGGCTTATATTGTAGCATTGTGGCCAAGAGGACAATGTGATGGTCATTTACAGAGGGATGGTAGGTGTTGGACTGTCAGGGAATGAGAAATTAGGTTGCATTCACATTAGTCGGAAGAATCGATCATAGACAGCCCGGCTCAAAAGGGGCTGAGTTGGTTGCCTTCTTCCTTCCTCAGCTGTTTGCCCTACACAAGGTGGCAAGGACTTTGCCCTCATGATGGCAAGGTTGTGCAGAGCGAATGTTGAGAAACATAGAAACGAGGTACAGGAGCAGGCCATTCAGCCCTTCGAGCCTGCACCATCATTCAATATGATCATGGCTGGTCAAGCAACTTCAGTACCCGATTCCTGCCGTCTCTTCATACCCCCTGATCCCTTTAGCTGTAAGGGCCACATCTAACTCCCTTTTGAATATATCTAACGAACTGGCCTCAACAACTTTCTGTGGTAGAGAATTCCACAGGTTCACAATTCTGTGGGTGAAGAACTTTCTCCTCATCTCGGTAAATGAAGAGAATCTGAGAGTGGCTGAAGGGACCATAACCAGACTGTGACCCATGGTTCTGGACTTCCCCACCATCGGGAACATTCTTCTTGCATCTAACCTGTCCAATCCCGTCAGAATTTTATATGTTTCTATGAGATCGCCTCTCATTCTTTTAAATTCCAGTGAATATGAGCCTAGTGATCCAGTCTTTCTTCATATGTCAGTCCTGTCATCCCGGGAATCAATCTGGTGAACCTTCACTGCACTCCCTCAATAGCAAGAATGTCCACAACTGTACACAATATTCAAAGTGTGGCCTCACCAAGGCCCTGTACAACTGCAGTAAGACCTCCCTGCTCCTATATTCAAATCCTCTCACTATGAAGGCCAACATGCCATTTACCTCCTTCACCGCCTGCTGTACCTGCATGGCAACATTCATTGACTGATGTACCATGACACTCAGGTCTCGTTGCATCTCCCCTTTTCCTAATCTGTCACCATTCAGATAATATTCTGCTTCCTGTTTTTGCCACCAAAGTGGAAAACCTCACATTTATCTACATTATACTGCATCTGCCATGCATTTGTCCACTCACCTAACCTGTCTAAGTCACCCTGCAGCCTCTTAGCACCCTCCTCACAGCTCACAATGCCACCTAGCTTAGTGTCATCTGCAAACTTGGAGATATTACATTCAATTCCTTCGTCTAAATCATTAATGTATATTGTAAATAGCTGGGGTCCCAGCACTGAACCTTGCGGCACCCCACTAGTCACTGCCTGCCATTCTGAAAAGGATCCGTTTAGTCCTACTCTTTGCTTTCTGTCTGCCAACCAGTTTTCTATCCACGTCAATACATCACCCCCAATACCATGTGCTTTAATTTTACACACTAATCTCTTGTGTGGGACCTTGTCAAAAGTCTTTTGAAAATCCAAATACACCACATCCACTGGTTCTCCCTTGTCCACTCTACTAGTTATATCCTCAAAACATTCTAGAAGATTTGTCAAGCATGATTTCCTTTTCATAAATCCATGCTGACTTGGACCAATCCTGTCACTGCTTTCCAAATGCGCTGCTATTACGTCTTTAATAATTGATTCTAACATTTTCCCCACTACCGATGTCAGGCTGACCAGTCTGTAATTCCCTTTTTTCTCTCTCCCTCCTTTTTTAAAAAGTGGGGTGACATTAGCTTCCGTCCAATCCATAGGAACTGATCCAGAGTCTATAGAATATTGGAAAATGACCACCAATGCATCCACTATTTCTAGGGCCACTTCCTTACGTACTCTGGGATGCAGACTATCAGGCCCCGGGGATTTATCGGCCTTCAATCCCATCAAGTTCCCCAACAACATTTCCTGACTAATAAGGATTTCCTTCAGTTCCTCCTTCTCCCTAGACCCACGGTCCCCTTTTATTTTCGGGAGGTTATTCATGTCTTCCTTAGTGAAGACAGAACTAAAGTATTTGTTCAATTGGTCTGCCATTTCTTTGTTCCCCATTATGAATTCACCTGATTCTGACTGCAGGGGACCTACATTAGTCTTCACTAATCTTTTTCTCTTTACATATCTATCGAAGCTTTTGCAGTCAGTTTTTATGTTCCCTGCAAGCTTACTCTCGTACTCTATTTTCCCCCACCTAATTAAACCCTTAGTCCTCCTCTGCTGGATTCTAAATTTCTCCCAGTCCTCAGGTTTGCTGCTTTTTCTGGCCAATTTATATGCTTCTTCCTTGGATTTAACACTATCCCTAATTTCCCTTGTTAGCCACGGTTGAGCCACCTTCCCCATTTTATTTTTATGCCAGACAGGGATGTACAATTGTTGTCATTTATCCATGTGATCTTTAAATGTCTGCCATTGCCTATGCACCGTCAGCCCTTTAAGTATCATTCACCAGTCTATCCTAGCCAATTCACGTCTCATACCATCGAAATTACCTTTCTTTAAGTTCAGGACCCTAGTCTCTGAATTAACTGTGCCACTCTCCATCTTAATGAAGAATTCTACCATATTATGCTCACTCTTCCCCAAGGGGCCCCACACGCCCAGATTGCTAATTAATCCTCTCTCATTATACAAGACCCAGTCTCAGATGGCCTGCTCTTCAGTTGGTTCCTCGACATATTGGTCTAGAAAACCATTCCTTATACATGCCGGGAAATCCTCTTCCACAGTACTGCTACCAGTTTGGTTAGTCCAATCTATATGTAGATTAAAGTGACCCATGATAACTGCCGTACCCTTATTGCACGCATCCCTAATTTCCTGTTTGATGCCATCCCCAACCTCCCTACTACTGTTTGGTGGTCTGTACACAACTCCCACTAACGTTTTCTGCCCTTTGATGTTTTGCAGCTCTACCCATATAGATTCCACATCATCCAAGCTAATTCTTTCTTTACTATTGCATTAATCTCCTCTTTAACCAGAAACACTACCCCACCTGCTTTTCATTCCTGTCTATCCTTCCTGAATATTGAATACCGCTGGATGTTGAGTTCATCATATCCGTTAACAGCTATCTGCGCAGTTAATTCATCCACCTTATTACGAATGCTCCTCGCATTGAGACTCAGAGCCTTCAGGCTTGTTTTTTTAACACTCCTTGTCCTTTTAGAATTATGTTATAATGTCTCACACAAGAGATTAGTGTGCAAAATTAAAGCACATGGTATTGGGGGTAATGTATTGCTGTGGATAGAGAACTGGTTGGCAGACAGTAAGCAGAGAGTAGGGATAAATGGGTCCTTCTCAGAATGGCAGGCAGTGACTAGTGGGGTGTCGCAGGGCCCAATGCTGGGACCCCAGCTATTTACAATATACATCAATGATTTAGATGAATGAATTGAGTGTAATATCTCCAAGTTTGCAGAAGACACTAAGCTGAGTGGTGGTGTGAGCTGTGAGGAGGCTGCAGGGTGACTTGGACAGGTTAGGCGAGTGGGCAAATGCATGGCAGATGCAGTATAATGTGGATAAATGTGATGTTATCCACTTTGGTGGCAAAAACATTAAGGCATAGTATTATCAGAATGGCGCCAGATTAGGAAAAGGGGAGGTGCAATGAGACCTGGGTGTCATGGTACATCAGTCCTTGAAAGTTGGCATGCAGGTACAGCATGCGGTGAAGAAGGCCTTCATAGCGAGGGGATTTGAGTATAGGAGCAGGGAGGTCTTACTGCAGTTGTATAGGGCCTTGGTGAGGCTTCACCTGGAATATTGTGTTCAGTTTTAGTCTCCTAATCTGAGGAAGAACGTTCTTGCTATTGAGGGAGTGCAGCAAAGGTTCACCAGATTGATTCCCAGGATGACGGGACTGACATATCAGGAGAGACTGGATCGACTGGGCCTGTATTCACTGGAGTTTAGAAGAATAAGAGGGGATCTCATAGAAACATATAAAATTCTGACGGGACTGGACAGGTTAGATACAGGAAGAATATTCCCGATGTTGGGGAAGTCCAGAACCAGGGGTCACAATCTAAGGATAAGGGGTAGGCCATTTAGGACCGAGATGTGGCGAAACTTTGTCATTCAGAGAGTTGTTAACCTGTAGAATTCTCTACCGCAGAGAGATGTTGAAGCCAGTTCATTAGATATATTCAAGAGGGAGTTAGATATGGCCCTGACAGCTAAAGGGATCAAGGGGTATGGAGAGAAAGCAGGAAAGGGGTACTGAGGTGAATGATCAGCCATGATCTTATTGAATGGTGGTGCAGGCTCAAAGGGCCGAATGCCTATTCCTGCACCTATTTTCTATGTGGCCCTTTTTGATTTTTGCCCTTGATTTCTCTGCCCTCCACTCTTGTTTTTCTCCTTCCTACCTTTTGCTTCTGCCCCCTTTTTACTTCCTTCTGCCTCCCTGCGTAGATTCCCATCCCCCTGCCATATTACTTTAAACCCTCCTCAACAGCACTAGCAAACACAGCTTTCAAATCAGGTACAGAAAGAGAAATAAAGAGAGAAAAAGAATAATTTATTTGGATTTGCAGGGCGCAATTTTGAAATTTCCAGATGACACGAAACTTGTAAGTGTAATAAATGGTGAGAAAGCTCGTAATGGACTTTTAAAATTCATTCACGAGATGTGAGCGTCGCTGGCAAGGCTGGCATTTATTGCCCATACATAATTGTCCTTGGTGGTGAGCAGCCTTCTTGAACCACTGCAGTCCGTGTGGTGAAGGTTCTCCCACAGTGCTGACTTTGTTCTAGCGGTTTGGTGCAACTGAGTGGCTTGCCAGCTCATTTCAGAGGGCAGCTAAGCATCAACCACATTGCTGCGCGTCTGGAGTCACATATGGACCAGACCGGGTAAGGACAGCAGATTTTATTCCCTAAAGGATATTCGAGAACCAGTTGGGTTTTCTTGACAATCCAGTAGTTTCATGGTCACCATTATTGATAGTAGCTTTTTAATTCGCATTTATTTAATTAACTGAATTTAAATTCCCCCAAGGTGGGATTTGAACTCCATCTCTGGATTATTTGTCCAGGCCTCTGGATTACCAGTCCAGTAACATAACCACTATGCTACCGTACCCCTGAAGAGGACATAGACAGGGTGGTGGAATATTAAAGGAAGTGCAAGAACAGATAACAGGGGGTGTTTGTGCACAAATTTTTGAAGGTAGCAGGGTAGGTTTACAAAGCAGGTAAAAAAGCATTATAGGATCCTGCGCTATATAAATCGAGGCATAGGCCTGGAAATCCCAGCCTCCCCGGGTCCATACGGGGTGCACGGGGTGTGTAGGGAGTGAGCCCGGAGTGTGTACAGGGTGTGTACGGAGTATGCACGGGGTGTGTACGGAGTGTGTACAGGGTGTATACGGGGTGTGTACGGAGTGTGTACAGGGTGTATACGGAGTGTGTACAGGGTGTGCACGGAGTGTGTACTGGATGTGTAAGGAGTGTGTACAAGGTGTGTACGGAGTGTGTACAGGGTGTGTACGGAATGTGCACGGAGCGTGTACGGGGTGTGTACGGACCCGGGAAGGCATCGCAAAAGCTGGTTTTCAGCGCACAATGCGCATGCGCTGAAATCCGTCTTTTCCGATATGTCAAGCACCAGCTCGACAGATCCTCCGCATCTCGGGAGCCAGGACATTGGCACGGGCAAGATTGCAGTATTTATCCATCTCTTGCCCAGTAAGTGTCCTGAAGACTCTTGTGCCTTGTAAAAACAGGCACATAGTTTACTGTTACAGGCGTAAGAGTTTAAAACACACAAAAACATTGTAAAATAAAATTTTTAAAACACATTTCATTGTTAAAAACTCTGCCCACTAAGGTAAGTTTATTTTAAACCATAAATAAAAAAACTTTTTTTAAAAATTGGAAAAATATATATAACTTTTTGTAAGACATAAATAACTTTAATTTTAAATTAATCTTAAATATGCGGTGTATTTTTTCTATTTTTTTATTCGTGTTTTGAATGTTTGAGGGGTGTTTCTGAATCATAATAATGAGAACTCCAGTGAAGACTGAACTCCTGTCTTCACACTGAGGACACCCTCCATCGTGTTGTGTGACACTACCACCGTGCTAAATGGGATAGATTCAGAACAGATCTGGCAGCTCAAAATTAGGCATCCATGAGGCGCTGTGGGCCATCAGCAGCAGCAGAATTGTATTCCACCCCAATCTGTAACCTCATGGCCCGGCATATCCCTCACTCTACCATTACCATCAAGCCAGGGGACCAACCCTGGTTCAATGAGAAGTGTAGAAGAGCATGCCAGGAGCAGCAACAGGCGTACCTTAAAATGAGGTGCCAACCTGGGGAAGCTGCAACACAGGACTACATGCATGCTAAACAGCGACAGCAGCATGTATAGACAGAGCTAAGTGATCCCACAATCAACGGATCCGATCAAAGCTCTGCAGTCCTGCCACATCCAGTCGCGAATAGGGGTGGACCATTAAGCAACTAACGGGAGGAGGAGGTTCCATGAATATCCCCATCCTCAAATATGTGAGAGGCCAGCACGGGAGGAGAAGGCTCCATGAATATCCACATCCTCAATGATGCCAGAGCCCAGCACAAGGCTGAAGCGTATACAACCATCTTTAGCCAGAAGTGCCAAGTGGATGATCCATGTTGGCCTCCTCCTGAGGTCCCCACCATCACAGAAGTCAGTCTTCAGCCAATTCGATTCACTCCTTGTGATATCAAGAAACGGCTGATCGCACTGGATACAGCAAAAGCTATGGGCCCTGACAACATCCCGGCTGTCGTTCTGAAGACTTGTGCTCCAGAACGAGCTGTGCCTCTAACTAAGTTGTTCCAGTACAGCTACAACACTGGCATCTACCCGACAATGTGGAAAACTGCCCAGGTATGTCCTTTCCACAGAAAGTGTGGCATCAAGGAGCCCAGTAAAACTGAATAAATGGGAATCGGGGGGAAAACTCTCTGCTGGCTGAAGTCATACCTAGCACAAAGAAAGATTGTTGAGATGGTTGCAGGTCAATTATCACAGCCCCAGGACATCGCTGCAGGAGTTCCTCAGGGCAGTGTCCTAGGCCCAACCATCTTCAGTTGCTTCATCAATGATCTTCCTTCCATTGTATTCACTGGAGTTCAGAAGAATGAGAGGGGACCTCATAGAAACGTTTAAAATTCTGACGGGGTTAGACAGGTTAGATGCAGGAAGAATGTTCCCAATGTTGGGGAAGTCCAGAACCAGGGAACACAGTCTAAGGATAAGCGGGAAGCCATTTAGGACCGAGATGAGGAGGAATTTCTTCACCCAGAGAGTGGTGAACCTGTGGAATTCTCTACCACAGAAAGTTGTTGAGGCCAATTCACTAAATATATTCAAAAAGGAGTTAGATGAAGTCCTTACTACTAGGGGAATCAAGGGGTATGGTGAGAAAGCAGGAATGGGGTACTGAAGTTGCATGTTCAGCCATGAACTCATTGAATGGCGGTGCAGGCTAGAAGGGCCGAATGGCCTACTCCTGCACCTATTTTCTATGTTTCTATGTAAGGGCAGAAGTGGGGACTGCACAATGTTAAGTGCCATTCGCAATTCTTCAGATAATGACCCAGTCCATGCCCGCATGCACCATCTACAAGGAATAAATCAGGAGTGTGTTGGAATACTCTCCACTTGCCTGGATGAGTGCAGCTCCAACAACACTCAAGAAGCTCAACACCATCCAGGACAAAGCAGCCCGCTTGATTGGCAGCCCATGCACCACCTTCAACATTCACTCCCTCCACCACCGGCGCACTGTAGCTGCAGTGTGTACCATCTACAAGATGCACTGCAGCAACTCGTCACGGCTTCTTCAACAGCACCTCCCAAAGCCACGACCTCTACCACCTAGAAAGACAAGGACAGCAGGCGCATGGGAATATCATCATCTCATTGTTCCCCTCCAGGTCACACACCACCCTGACTTGGAAGTATATCGCCGTTCGTTCATCGTCGCTCGGTTAAAATCTTAACAGCACTGTGGGAGTACTTCATGACATGGACTTCAGCGGTTCAAGAAGCTGGCTCACCACCACCTTCTCCAGGGTAATTAGGGATGGACAATAAATGCTGGCCTTGCCAGCGATGCCCACATCCCACGAACGAATAAGAAAAACAATGGTTGGGCCCAGGTGCGATGGACTCAATCATCCTGTGCTGTAAAATGTGATGATTCTGTGAAAGGGAGGATTCCTGCTCACTTTTCTACACTTTGTGAGGGAGAACAATTCTGATACTTCTTCATCACGACATTCTCATTTTAAGGTGAGCTGTACCCCTTTAAACCTGCTGCCTTGCTGGGTTTTATGCTCCCCAATCACATAATAGTTGCATATTCAAATTAGGCAGATTGCAAAATTCAACGTTCCGAGGGGCCTCATATAGCTCCCCCTATCTTTACTGTGCGAGCCGCCCCTCATGGCTTCGGTAACTGAGGGAACGTTGCGTCCAACTCCACACTTATCACATGCGTCCCATTGCAGATTTTAGAGGCACTAGACTTTTTAAGTGAGATTTAATAGTTATGGTTTATTAAAATTATGTGGCATAAATTTAGTTGCAGTAATTTTCACATTTTCTTACTATCCTTCTATCCTTACTTAATTCTAGCTTCTTGATAGATTGACTTCTGTGTTTTTGCAGTGGGAACATGGCATTAAGAAGGAGAGTACGATTACTGAAACAATGATCAGTGCAATTGCTGCAAGATATTCCATTGAGACAAAAGCAAAACTTTTGAATAAAGATGTATCTCTTCTCAATAGGTAAGGTCTGTGGGAAAACTGGATCTAAAAATAACCGGATGGGGCATGGAACATACATATGTATTTCATATTTTTTTTATAAACAATTTTAAGAGGTACAAAGATGGATGTTTAAATGCAATTGTCCTTCATGGATGTCCATTGGCCTGTCATGGAGTTATCAACATTCTCTACACATTGCTGGAGTTGAACCTGGTTCAGATCACTGTTCTGGGCAGTGTTCCCTATAACATTTTAAATGCACTGATGCTAGTCAATGCAAACCACGTGGAGCCCTCATGCTTGACTGTATCAAAGGCATATGTTGGAGCTGCAGCTTTTTTTTCTTAGACATGAACAACTTGCATCGGCAGTTTATGGTAAACCATCACGATAGCTTAATATTTAGAGGGTTAGATTTTCGGTTGTCTCACGCCTCGGTTAGCGGCCAGAGCATAAGAGGTTACCGACCGGGAGCACAGTGTTTAGCACCCCGACTGAAAATTCATTAGGGACTCAAAGGGGGCACAACCCAGTAGCGCCTGGCTCCTGATGATAACTCCGATCATGACGTATTCCTGGTGCAACGCCCACACTTGCGGCCTGGTCGGATAATTAGATGCGGCCGCCTCATTTAGCGGCCGCCAAGAACAACGTCTGGAAAAACAGCGGGTCCGGGCTTGCAGAGTCGTTAACTGGCAGCTACTGAAAGGGATGAGGAAGCGCTTCCCTTGGAGGTCACAGTTACTGCAACGTTTACACACAGCACAGTGGTGAGCTTCCGAGTTTACGGCAACAGGCAAAATTCAAAGTTCAGCTTGAGAAAAAGATGATTTTTGTAAACTTTAATGCGTGCAATACTATGCCGCGCCTTTAAGACTCGGCTTTTCCCAGGATCTGGATCAGAGCTCGGCGCATGCGCAATGACTCAGGTTAAATTTAGCGCTGGCATTTTCGTTAGCGACCCCCAGCTCTGGTGTACAATGGCTGATTTAACGCCCTTGTCAGCCCTTCGACCGATTCTGACAAATTTCTGGGCGGGAAGCACAAATTTTTTCAAGGTGCTAAAAGTAGCGCTCCGCCTCGATTAGCGCCACAACAGAGGCGCGACAGAATTTCTACCCCTCAGTATTTTCATTGATAGTTTTTCAATGTTAATATAATTCTTTAAAAAAAATTATTTACAAAATACAGAAAATACGCAATGGTAACTGGTACATGGTTTGGGCTTATATCTGTTAGTGTTACATTACCTTACATTATTTTTTATATATTATAATATTTATTGCATGTTAAAAGGCTTCTACCTAACACATTGTGTAATACCAGCTTCCTGTAACTCTGTTTCTGACACCCTTTTTTCCATCACAGTCACACTTTTACAGTCACACTTTGTTGATCTGCTTAAAGTAAAACAATAAACCTGAACTGCGAGGTCGGAAACATACAATTTGTGAGTGACAAACAACATTAGAAACGTGTTTGTGAGGAACTACTGAATACTTATGAAAATAAAAAATGAGAAGATGAACTCATCAAATTCTCATAGAATCATGGTATTTCACAGCACAGAAAGCCATTCAGCCCATCGCCGCTGTCCTCCATTCCCCTATCTTTCCTCATAAGAATTAGGAACAGGAGTAGGCCATCTAGCCCCTCGAGCCTGCTCCGCCATTCAATAAGATCATGGCTGATCTGGATACCCTTCTAAATTTGCCTTTCTAAATATTTATCAATTTCTTCTTTGAAAGCTTTTCTGGATTCTGTTAGCAGCACTGTTTTTAACATGTCCTAATGACCTGAGCAGAAAAAAATGTCTCAACCGCTCTCATTCTTTTGGTAATGATCTTAGAATGATGCTGACTGTTTACTGACTTATCGCGAGGGACCTCCTCGTCTTCCTTCTTCTGCTATCGGAGACTAGTTGAATCCTGATGTGGTTGAGAGTGAGATGAGCAATATTATGATGGATAATAGGAGGATTTTAGATAAATTAGTTTGGCAAAGGACATCAAAGTGCCAGGGCCAATGGGATACATCCTAGGAACCTGAGGGAGATGAGGAGGAACATTGCCAGGGGTTTAGAGATGATAGCTCCGATATTAACGCTTATGGCAGTGTGCTACACACCTTCTTCACTGCATATGCCATTTTAACAGGCGGGTTTTAGACAGCATCAGAACCCCTCGCCCCAGACTAGTGAGGGACTTATTAAGATGGGGCCTGATGACATCATTCAGACGCTTATATTATTTTCACCCAGGCTGCGTGACTCACGCACCGTGCTGATCATACCCGCTGACATGAGAAGGCTCCAGGGCCACAAGAGGCCCAGGTAAGTACATCATTAGATTATTTTAAGGTTATCTGTGGACCAGGAGATGTGTGAGTGCAACTAGTGCCCGCACGGTGCGTCACACTGTGAGGAGCTGTGTTCTACTCCAGCCTCTAACTTACACGTGGTGCTGGTCTCTGAGCTGATGCCTATGACAGTGGTAGCAATTGGCACTGTGCCATCTTCCTCGCTCTCCCTTTCCTCTGAGGGCAGTGGGAGTGTAGGTTGCTCTTCCTCTGTAGGGCGAGGTGGAGCTTGCTGCTTGGAGCCTGCAATGTTAAAGCTGGCAGGTTTAGGGTGCAGTGAGTGTGGCCATTATAGGAGGATGTGTGTGATGAGATGGCAATGTCCTGTCTCACCAGCAGGACAGACCCACCAGAGGTGGCAGCACAATGGTATACAGTCGGGTGGGAGTGGCCCTGGGAGTCCTCAACATTGACTCTGGACCCCATGAAGTCTCATGGCGTCAGGTCAAGCATAAGCAAGGAAACCTCCTGCTGATTACCACCTACCGCCCTCCCTCAGCTGATGAATCAGAATCCTCCATGGTGAACACCACTTGGAAGAAGCACTGAGGGTAGCAAGGACACAGAATGTACTCTGGGTGGGGGACTTCAATGTCCAGCACCAAGAGTGTCTCGGTAGCACCACTACTGACTGAGCTGGCCGAATCCTGCAGGATATAGCTGCCAGACTGGGCCTGCAGCAGGTGGTGAGAGAATCAACACGAGGGAAAAACCTACTTAACCTCGTCCTCACCAATCTACCTGTCGCAGATGCATCTGTCCATGACAGCATTGGTAGCAGTGACCACAACACACTTGTGGAGACAAAGTCCTGTCTTCACACTGAGGACACCCTCCATCGTGTTGTGTGACACTACCACCGTGCTAAATGGGATATATTCAGAACAGATCTCGCAGCTCAAAATTAGGCATCCATGAGGCACTGTGGGCCATCAGCAGCAGCAGAATTGTATTCCACCCCAATCTGTAACCTCATGGCCCGGCATATCCCTCACTCTACCATTACCATCAGGCCAGGGGACCAACCCTGGTTCAATGAGGAGTGTAGAAGAGCATGCCAGGAGCAGCACCAGGCATACCTAAAAATGAGGTGCCAACCTGGGGAAGCTGCAACACAGGACTACATGCATGCTAAACAGCTGAAGCAGCATGCTATAGACAGAGCTAAGTGATCCCACAATCAACGGATCAGATCAAAGCTCTGCAGTCCTGCCACATCCAGTCGTGAATGGTGGTGGACCATTAAACAACTAATGGGGATAAAGCTGGGCAGCTGTACACTCTCCATCTATACCCACCCTGGGGGTGGTTCTGGGCTCGCTGTACAGTCTCCATCTATACCCACCCCGGGGGAGGTGCTGGGCTCCCTGTACAGTCTCCATCTATACCCACCCCGGGGGATAGAGCTGGGCTCGCTGTACACTCTCCATCTATACCCTCCCCGGGGGATAGAGCTGGACTCGCTGTACACTCTCCATCTATACCCACCCTGGGGGGTGGTGCTGGGCTCCCTGTACACTCTCCATCTATACCCAACCTGGGGGAGGTGCTGGGCTCGCTGTACACTCTCCATCTATACCCAACCTGGGGGAGTGCTGGGCTCGCTGTACACTCTCCATCTATACCCTCCCCGGGGGAGGTGCTGGGCTCCCTGTACACTCTCCATCTATACCCACCCTGGGGGATAGAGCTGGGCTCCCTGTACACTCTCCATCTATATCCACCCTGGGGGATAGAGCTGGGCTCCCTGTACACTCTCCATCTATACCCACCCTGGGGGATAGAGCTGGGCTCCCTGTACACTCTCCATCTATACCCTCCCCGGGGGAGGTGCTGGGCTCCCTGTACACTCTCCATCTATACCCACCCTAGGGGATAGAGCTGGGCTCCCTGTACACTCTCCATCTATACCCACCCTGGTGGAGGTGCTGGGCTCCCTGTACACTCTCCATCTATACCCAACCTGGGGGAGGTGCTGGGCTCCCTGTACACTCTCCATCTATACCCACCCTGGGGGAGGTGCTGGGTTCCCTGTACACTCTCCATCTATACCCTCCCCGGGGGATAGAGCTGGGCTCGCTGTACACTCTCCATCTATACCCAACCTGGGGGAGGTGCTGGGCTCGCTGTACACTCTCTATCTATACCCTCCCCAGGGGATAGAGCTGGGCTCCCTGTACACTCTCCATCTATACCCTCCCCGGGGGATCGAGCTGGGCTCGCTGTACACTCTCCATCTATACCCTCCCCGGGGGTGGTGCTGGGCTCCCTGTACACTCTCCATCTATACCCAACCTGGGGGAGGTGCTGGGCTCGCTGTACACTCTCCATCTATACCCTCCCCGGGGGTGGTGCTGGGCTCGCTGTACACTCTCCATCTATACCCTCCCCGGGGGATAGAGCTGGGCAGCTTGAGGCCAAATCTTAGGATTGTGACTGGTGCCCAATGAGGGCTTCAGGCAGATTCTGTTTTTGTGAAAACATAAAAAGAAGCAAACAGAAATACCAATTATAACTTTGGTAAATGTATGCCAATGAGCTTCATCATCACTCTCATCTGCATGGAAAGGTAGTGAAAGTTAACATTTTCAGGCGCATTGACCAGGATTGGGCACAAAGGATGGATTCTCAGTGGGGCATGTCCACCTGCTTCATCATGGAATCACAGAAATTTACAGCACGGAAGGAGGCCATTTCGGCCCATCGTGTCCGCGCCGGCCGACCAAGAGCTATCCAGCCTAATTCCACTTTCCAGCTCTCGGTCTGTAGCCCTGTAGTTATGGCTCTTCAAGTGCACATCCAGGTATTTTTAAAATGTGATGAGGGTTTCTGCCTCTCCCACCCTTTCAGGCAGTGAGTTCCATACCCCCACCACCCTCAGGGTGAAGAAATTTCCCCTCATATCTCCACTTAACCTCCCCCCAATTACTTTAAATCTATGCCCCCTGGTTGTTGACCCCTCCACCAAGGGAAGCAGGTCCTTCCTATCCACCCTATCCAGGCCCCTCATAATTTTATACACCTCAATCAGGTCTCCCCTCAGCCTCTTCTGTTCCAAAGAAAACAGACCCAGCATCTCCAATCTTTCCTCATAGCCAAAATTCTCCAGTCCAGGCAACATTCTTATACATTTTCTCTGCACCCTTTCCAGTGCAATCACATCTTTCCTGTAACGTGGTGACCAGAACTACACACAACTCCAGCAATGTCCAGTGTTTTATACAGTTTAAGCATAACATCCTGGGACCGAAATTCAGTGCCACTGGAAAGCTGGTGCTCCCCCCATCATTTTTGTGGCCATTAGCATCGAAATGTTGTCGTGGCTGGGCCACCCTATATTCAGTTCCAATAGTGAACAAATGGGTTCCAGCGTTAATGAACCCTTCCAAAATGGATTTTTCAGCGGTGTGGCTGTCTTAATTTGAGCGCTATCACCGCTGAGAAATTCAGCATGCAGGGAAGGGTTTCTAATGAGCCAGCTGCTCCCTGGCCTTTTTAAAGGTCCTGAGAGGGGAAGGAGGTTGGAAGGATGGCTGGTGTAAGAGGTGCAAGGAGAGCCAACAGGTTCACTGGAGCTGGAGACACTGATGGACGATGTGGAGGACAGAAGAAGAATACTTTTTCCTGATGTGGGGAGACCTGGCAGACAGGCAGTACATAATGCATGGAGGGAGATTGCAGGGGAGGTAAAAGGCGCCTCCATATATGTGAGGACACACCCTCCCAGGATGCTGCTGCACCCCTTGCCCGCTGCCTTCTCCTACGTGCCACCCTACTTTTGACCAGGTGTACCAGGTGTCGCCCTCCCAACACTCCTCCCATCCTCAGGGTGAACCCTTCCAAGCAGGTCTCTGCAGCCCACTAGAGTTAGAGCTGAAAGATGGACAAAAGTACAGGGGTATATGCAAACCTCTGAGCAGCACTCAGCAGGTTTAATGGAGCCAAAACAATTAATAAAACTATATCAAGAGATAAATACTACAGACCGTGGAAAATGAAATAAAAACACTAATAAGTAATAAAACTATTCACCTACCAAAGGGCCCCAGCGGTGTTGCGTTCGAGCATCGTATCGAAAACCTCGCGGGAGCATTGCCGGGAAAAGTCCTACCTTTTCCTTACGCTGTGTTAATCCCTTTCCAGTGGCCTGCACGCTGCAGAGCTCACTGCTGGAAACCTTTACAGGGGCTTCACTGCACCATTTCCAGCGGAAGTGAACGTCGCTCAAATCCTCCCCGAGCTGAATATGGCTCGGGGAGGCAAAAGTACCCGACCGCGGCGGCCCATCAATTTTTTTCGGTCAACCGCCCAAACTCCACGGTAGCTGTCCCTTTAGGGACGGTGAATTTCGGCCTCCCTAGCTCTTGTATTCTATGCCTCAGCTAATAAAGGCAAGTATTCCATATGCCTTCTTAACCACCTTATCTACCTGGCCTGCTACCTTCAGGGATCTGTGGACCTGCACTCCAAGGTCCTTTTGTTCCTTCAAACTTTTCAGTGTCATACCATTTAATGTGTATTACCTTGCCTTGTTAGACCTCCCCAAATGCATTACCTCACATTTATCCAGATTGAATTCCAGTTGCCACTGTTCTGCCCACCTGGCCAATACATTGATACCTTCCTGCCATCGCCTGCCCCCTCTCCCAAGTTGCATTCCTTGAGCTTCATTGCTAGTTCCTCAAATTGGGTGACTTCCTGGACTTCATGGAACTCAACATCCATGGGTATTCAACATTCAGGAAGGATAGAATAAAAGGAAAAGGAGGTGGGGTAACATTGCTGGTTAAAGAGCAGATTAATGCAATAGTTAGGAAGGGCTTGGATGATGTGGAATCTATATGGGTAGAGCTGCAGAACGCCAAAGGGCAAAAAACGTTAGTGGGAGTTGTGTACAGACCTCCAAACAGTAGTAGTGATGTTGGGGAGGGCATCAAACAGGAAATTAGGGGTGCATGCAATAAAGGTGCAGCAGTTATCATGGGTGATTTTAATATGCATATAGATTGGGCTAACCAAACTGGAAACAATACGGTGGAGGAGGATTTCCTGGAGTGCATAAGGGATAGTTTGCTAGACCAATATGTCGAGGAACCAACTAGGGGGGAGGCCATCTTCAACTGGGTGTTGTGTAATGAGAGAGGATTAATTAGCAATCTCATTGTGCGAGGCCCCTTGGGGAAGAGTGACCATAATATGGTGGAATTCTACATTAGGATGGAGAATGAAACAGTTAATTCAGAGACCATGGTCCAGAACTTAAAGAAGGGTAACTTTGAAGGTATGAGGCATGGATTGGCTAGGATAGATTGGCGAATGATACTTAAGGGGTTGACTGTGGATGGGCAATGGCAGACATTTAGAGACCACATGGATGAACTACAACAATAATACATTCCTGTCTGGCGTAAAAATAAAAAGGGAAGGTGGCTCAACCGTGGCTATCAAGGGACATCAGGGATAGTATTAAAGCCAAGGAAGTGTCATACATTTTGGCCAGAAATAGCAGTGAACCTGGGGACTGGGAGAAATTTAGAACTCAGCAGAGGAGGACAAAGGGTTTGATTAGGACAGGGAAAATAGAGTACGAGAGGAAGCTTGCAGGGAACATTAAGACGGACTGCAAAAGTTTCTATAGATATGTAAAGAGAAAAAGGTTAGTAAAGACAAACGTAGGTCCCCTGCAGTCAGAATCAGGGGAAGTCATAACGGGGAACAAACAAATGGCAGACCAATTGAACAAATACTTTGGTTCGGTATTCACTAAGGAGGACACAAACAACCTTCCGGATATAAAAGTGGTCAGAGGGTCTAGTAAGAAGGAGGAACTGAGGGAAATCCTTATTAGTCGGGAAATTGTGTTTGGGAAATTGATGGGATTGAAGGCCGATAAATCCCCAGGGCCTGATGGATTGCATCCCAGAGTACTTAAGGAGGTGGCCTTGGAATTGGCGGATGCATTGACAGTCATTTTCCAACATTCCATAGACCTAAATCAGTTACTATGGAGTGGAGGGTAGCCAATGTAACCCCACTTTTTAAAAAAGGAGGGCAAGAGAAAACAGGGAATTATAGACCGGTCAGCCTGACATCAGTAGTGGGTAAAATGATGGAATCAATTATTAAGGATGTCATAGCAGTGCATTTGGAAAGAGGTGACATGATAGGTCCAAGTCAGCATGGATTTGTGAAAGGGAAATCATGCTTGACAAATTTTCTGGAATTTTTTGAGGATGTTTCCAGTAGAGTGGACAAGGGAGAACCAGTTGATGTGGTATATTTGGACTTTCAGAAGGCTTTCGACAAGGTCCCACACAAGAGATTAATGTGCAAAGTTAAAGCACATGGGATTGAGGGTAGTGTGCTGACATGGATTGAGAACTGGTTGTCAGACAGGAAGCAAAGAGTAGGAGTAAATGGGTACTTTTCAGAATGGCAGGCAGTGACTAGTGGGGTACCGCAAGGTTCTGTGCTGGGGCCCCAGCTGTTTACATTGTACATGAAAGATTTGGACGAGGGGATTAAATGTAGTATCTCCAAATTTGCGGTGGCAGTGTGAGCAGCGAGGAGGATGCTATGAGGCTGCAGAGTGACTTGGATAGGTTAGGTGAGTAGGCAAATGCATGGCAGATGAAGTATAATGTGGATAAATGTGAGGTTATCCACTTTGGTGGTAAAAACAGAGAGACAGACTATTATCTGAATGCTGACAGATTAGGAAAAGGGGAGGTGCAACGAGACCTGGGAGTCTTGGTACATCAGTCATTGAAGGTTGGCATGCAGGTACAGCAGGCGGTTAAGAAAGCAAATGGCATGTTGGCCTTCATAGCGAGGGGATTTGAGTACAGGGGCAGGGAGGTGTTGCTACAGTTGTACAGGGCCTTGGTGAGGCCACATCTGGAGTATTGTGTACAGTTTTGGTCTCCTAACTTGAGGAAGGACATTCTTGCTATTGAGGGAGTGCAGCGAAGGTTCACCAGACTGATTCCCGGGATGGTGGGACTGACATATCAAGAAAGACTGGATCAACTGGGCTTATGTTCACTGGAGTTCAGAAGAATGAGAGGGGACCTCATGGAAACGTTTAAAATTCTGATGGGTTTAGACAGGTTAGATGCAGGAAGAATGTTCCCAATGTTGGGGAAGTCCAGAATCAGGGGTCACAGTCTAAGGATAAGGGGTAAGCCAGGACCGAGATGAGGAGAAACTTCTTCACCCAGAGAGTGGTGAACCTGTGGAATTCTCTACCACAGAAAGTTGTTGAGGCCAATTCACTAAATATATTCAAAAAGGAGTTAGATGTAGTCCTTACTACTTGGGGGATCGAGTGGTATGGCGAGAAAGCAGGAAGTGGGTACTGAAGTTGCATGTTCAGCCATGAACTCATTGAATGGCGGTGCAGGCTCGAAGGGCCGAATGGCCTACTCCTGCACCTATTTTCTATGTTTCTATAGCAGGTCCTTCTCCACTGTCTTGTGTTAAATATGATGAGCGATTGTGTAGAATGGGCCTATACTCTCTGGAGTTTAGAAGAATGCGAGGTGATCACATTGAAACATACAAGTTGCTGAAGGGGATTGACAGGATAGATGTTTCCCCTGGCTGGAGAGTGTCTAGAACTAGGGGGCACAGTCTCAGGATAAGGGTTGAAGACTGAGATGAGGAGGAATTTCTTCACTCAGGGTTGTGAATCTTTGGAATTCTCTGCCCCAGAGGGCTGTGGATGATGAGTTTCTGAATATATTGAAGGCTGAGATAGATAGATTTTTGGAGTGTAGGGGAATCAAGGGATATAGTGATCGAGCATGAAAGTGAAGTTGAGGTCGATGATCAGCCATGAATGGTGGAGCAGGCCCGAAGGGCATAGGGCCTCCTCCTGCTCCTATTTCTTATGTTCTTAAATGGGTTAAGGGTGCTAGAAGTTGAGAACTCTGATCTGCAAATGGCAATTGATGCTAGGTCACTTGTTAATTTTAAATCTGAGATTGATAGCTTTTTGTTTACCACAGGTATTAAGAGATATGGGGAAAGGCGGGTATACAGACCAGTCATGATCTCATTGATGCTACCTTGCTACATTCCAATATAAATACCGAAATACCGTCTTCTTCTGCAGAGACATAAAAGGTACCCATGACCCTGCATGTTAGATCTCTTAATTTCCAATGAAATACGAACTCCGATGGTAGTTTTAACTTTTTAATCTTGGCAGAGAGTAACAAGCTGCTGGCTGATTGTCTGTTTCTTTGTCTTACTGAAACCACATGGTCAAAATGGCTGTATTTATACCTGGATCAATTTACAGAAAAGAACTTGCCTTCTTTGACCTTATTGGCTCAATTGAAAGTCTTTTAACGTTTTAATTGGCTCGCTACCCAAGGTCCGAAAATGTCAAGTTGATTGATGACTTAATGCAATGTGGCCTGTGTTTTTTCACAGCCTGTCTAAATGCAGCCTGTTTGAATTCTCTATCAATCCCCCCTTTGATTCTTTCACAAACTGAATCATAAAACATCAGGTATCACTGGTTAAACATTCGACAAAATAATTTCATACATGTTAATAGAGTTTCCTTCTAAAATTTGTTGATGTGTTTCACTACATGTCCGGACTAGTAGCTTCCACACAAATTTACACCAACCCGAGTTCCATCGTGGCCACAATGGAAGTCTGGTTTTCGTAGGTTAATTAACCTTATTCCAATTTAATCCAAATCAATATCTTAATTCAACCAGTAAACCACCTTTCCTTAAGCATAACATACTCCTGTGCCACATACAGATGGTCTGCTGGGACCTGCAAGGTGTCTCACCTGCGGGACAGCAGCTACAGCCGCCTGGTCGCAACAACATTTAATTAACATAAACAAACAATATAAAAGTAAAAGGTATTTACATGTCATTCCCTTGCTACCCTACTATTTCCCTTTGGTGCAGAGGGTCGGCGAGTAAGAAGTAGGCCTATGCCTAGAATACCTACAATCAATACTACAATAAATGTATACATTTTCGCGAAAAGTAATTGTCCTTATTAGATTTCAGCTTCAGTTACAGGTGCTCGTTTAACGTGTGAAGCGTGGATCCAGGCTTTCTTTCCTTGGACTTTAACAGCTGTCTGGGTGGTCAATAACACTTGATAAGGTCCCTCTCACTTGGCACCCAAAGGTTCTTTATGCAACTTTTTCACATACACCCAGACTCCCGGGATGATGTCGTGTCCTCCTTCGGGTGGATTACCCCAAGCTGCCGATACCTGTCGGGAAACAGAACTAATAGCATTGGTTAAGTTCTGACAGTATGATAACAAAGTTCACTCATTAAGTGAACATCGGCTTTCCGTAAATCGATAGTTCCTGGCAGCGACATGGGTCTTCCTGTTATAATTTCAAATGGGCTTAGACCTGTAGTTCTGTTCGGGGTTGCCCTAATGCTACATAGCACTATTGGTAGTGCCTGGGGCCATGGTGTTCCTTCTTGGTGATATTTGGCAAGCCGTTGTTTCAGAGTTCGATTCATTCGCTCTACTTGTCCTGATGATTGTGGATGATAAGGACAGTGTAAATCCCACGTAATGTTCAGTAACCGACAGACTTCTTGGCAGACAGCACCTGTGAAGTGTGTTCCCTGATCTGAGTCAATGCTACTCGGGACTCCCCATCGGGGAATGTAATTCTTACAGAAGACCTTTGCAGTGTGATTGGCTGTGGCTCTTTTAGTTGGGACAGCTTCTACCCATCTAGAGAATCTGTCGACCATGACAAGAATGTTAGTATATCCTTGGCATGAAGAGAGATATATAATCAACCTGCAGATGCTGGAATGGTCCAACAGGGGAAGGGGGCCTCAGTTGGGGCATTACCGTGATGGGTCCAGAATTATTTTAATGGCAAACCACACAGTGGTCTGTTACCAGCTGGGCATGTTTTTTAAATCCCCGACCCCACCAGCTTTTCTGGAACCATGCCGTCATCTGTTGTGAGGCCAAGTGTCCCCACGAGTGGATCTGTTGGGCTAAAAAAGGCATAAGCGCTTGTGGCGCGACTGGCTTGTCGGTAACTCTGTCTCCAGACACCATCTTCGCATAGCTTAATTCCTGCCTCAATCCATGTCCATTTTTCCTCTCGGGAGCACTCGCCTTGCATTGTTTGAAGGTCTCGTGTCAGAGTCCTGAGTGCTTTCAATCTGCACATCTGTGTTGGTTCTTCTGGAGGAACGCCCTGGTCGGCTAGGGCATTTCCCTGTGCTTCTGTGGTATTTTCCTTGGTATGGTCCTTGCACTTCAGGATGGACACGTCCTGAGGTAATTGTATGGCCTCCAGTAAGTCTCGGACTTCTTTTCCATTTCGGATAGGTGTACCAGCAGCAGTGAGGAATCCTCTTTTCCGCCATAACATACCAAAGTCGTGAGCGACTCCAAAAGCATAACGCGAATCTGTGTAGACATTAGCTGTCTGTCCTTCTGCTATTCGACATGCTTCTGACAGGGCCAGTAACTCGGCCTGTTGTGCTGACGTTCCTGAGGGTAAATGTCCTTTTTCCACTACCTCATATAAGGTTGTAACTGCCTATCCTGCTTTTCTGCTACCATTGTCAACAAAGGAGAAACCATCTGTAAACAGGATGAGGTCTGGGTTGTGCAGAGGCTCCTCTGCTGCTAAGGCTGCTTCTTCTGTTTCTTTTAAAATCTCCACGCAGTCATGCTCTTCACATTCTCCCCCCTCTTGCTCCCTCGATTCTGACATCGGGAGCATAGTTGTGGGATTAACCGGGCTGGCCTGGACGATATGGAGATTAGGAGCTTCCAAAACTGCTGTCCAGCGGGTCCATCTTGCTGCTGTCACCTGAGACATTCTATTCATAGACAGCAAAGCATGTACGGTGTGGGGACACTTGACCATCAGCTTTTGGTCAAGGACTAGACCCGCAGTGATCATTACCGCTCGACATGTAGCTTCCATGGTCCTTAGGCAACTTCCCCATCCGAGGGCTATCGCATCCAGTTTTGCCGAATAATAGCCAATAGGTCTTTGCCGATCCCCATGTTCTTGTGTCAGTATAGCTGTCATATATCCTTCTTTCTCATGAACAAACAGGGTAAATGGCTTACCACTGTCGGGGATTCCCAGAGCCGGTGCCGAACACAAAGCCTTTTTCAAACTCAGGAAGGCCTCTTGCTGTTCTTTAGTGAGGGTGATGGCTTCTTTAGAGGCACGTTTCCCCTTTAAAATATCATTCAGTGGCTGAGCAAGCTGTGTGAAGGAGTCAATCCAATTTCTGTTAAAGTTACACAATCCCAAAAAAGACCTTAGTTCCTGAATAGTGGTGGGTTTTTTAGCAGCCCGAATGGCTGCAGTTCTATCTTGGGTAAGTTCTCTCTTTCCTTATGAAATCTTTTGTCCCAGATATACAACCTCTTCTTGGGATATTTGTGCTTTGTCGATGCTGGCTTTATGTCCTTTCAGCCGGGTGATCCAGCAAAGCTCGTAAATCTTGTTCATGCTGTTCTTCCGTGTTTGAAGCTAGCAGGATATCGTCTACATATTGGATGACTGTGGATGACAGGGGAGGTAATTCTCGCAAATGGCTTTGGAAAGCCATGTGAAATACCGTAGGGCTGTCGTGGAAACCCTGCGGTAACCGGGTCCAAGTATACTGTTGTCCTTGGACCGTGAAAGCAAACCACTGTCGAACCTCCGGTGCCAGAGGCACCGACCAAAATCCGTTGGCCATATCTATAACCGAGAAATATTTATGTTCCGGTTTGAGGGCATTAAAAATGGTGGAGGGATCTGCGACCAAAGGAGCTTTTTGATCAATACACTGGTTAGCTTTCCTATAATCGACAGTCAAACGCCAAGTCTCATTAGATTTCTATACCGGCCACACGGGGCTATTGGAGGAGCTATGCGTTTTAATAAGCACCCCTTGTTTCTCCAATTGCTAAATAACCGGTAAGATTCCCGCGATGGCAGTTGGACTGATGGGATACTGTTTAGTGCATGGAGGCTTGGTCCCTGTAAATGACGCAGGCTCCATCTGGAGTAGGCCACAATCGTTCTTATCTTTAGCCCATATCGGGTGTTCCTTCAATTCTTCTTTCTTCAAAGTTCCAATTGACCATGTCACCCGACCATCCTCGAAATGCAACGATGAATCTACTTGGATTAGAACGTCCATTCCCAAAAGGGGTTGATCTACTGGGCCTATCCAGACCGGCGTGGTTAGTTCATGTGGACACAGCCCTATAAGTACCGGTGTTGTCCTTTTAATTTCCATTTTATGGCCCCCAACTCCATAGGCTGTACGTGCCCTACCATCCAACGGCAAAAAGTCTCCATATTGTAGGGGTAAGCATGTTAATTCCGCCCCTGTGTCTAAAAGACAGTCCACATCCTTATCGCCCACCCTCACAGTTATATATAGCCCATCTCCCCTTTGTTGTATTAGTGCGAGGACGGGAGCCAGGGTGGGCTCCAATCGTTTTTTGCTATCCCAAGTAACTCCTTCTGTTGTTGTATTGTCAGTCGCTTAAATGCTTCTATGAGGTCGTTATCTTGTGACAAGCCTGGTTTGTTGGCTGAATTGTATCCCTGGCTGCGTCCTCTTCCCCAGCCACGACCTTGCTGTTTTGCCCTGCACGTCTTGGCCCAGTGACCTTCTTTCCCACAATAATGATCTTTTCCGGGTAATTTTCCGAATGACTGTTTATCGGAATCCTGGGATTTCCATCCCATAGCCAGTGTACCTCGGAATTTAGCTACCATATCCCGATCTAATTGGTTACATCGATCCACCAATGCTGCAAAGGTAGTTCCTCTGCCTTCCCAGTCCGGTAACACTACCTTAAGCATTTTGGACAGTTCTGGCTTTAGACCTGCCACGAAAGATGCTTTCAGGGGTCCAAACGCTTGTTCATCCATTTCCTCATCCGTATTATTCATACCCGAATGTTCTAGCCACGTGCATCTAAACCGCTTGTCATACTCCAGGACCTCCTCTGTTCCTTTCTGTTGGCAAGCTGCAATTTTTCCCCAGTCTGTCTTAGCTGGACTGAAGGATTGCAGCCAGTGTTTAATCGCCTCCCATCCTGCGTCTAATTCTTGCTCATCCTGCCCCAAAGCTTCATCTACCTTGTCGTGCAATTTTCTTCCCTGTGTTTTTGGCACCATTATGGTCAAAATTTGCACTCCGTCCCAGGGATGAAGTTGATATATATTTCTTAAGCAGTTCAATTGGTCCCACGTTTTTACTCCCCCTTTCTTTGGATTGAGCAATTCCTTGGACTATTTATCAATTTTCTCTGGGTCTGCCGGAGCATGAACTATTTTCCATACACCCTTCTCTTTGTTTTTTTGGTTCCGCCCTCATCCGCAGTCTCTTCTGATTTGACTACAACTCGTCTTTTTTTAAAAGGGGCAAAGCGCATCCCTAATTCTTCATCATCCTCCGACACTGTATCGTCGGAGGATTCAGAAACCGTATCTATTCCTCGGTCGTGTCTTCGGGTTTGCGCTTTTAATTTATCCACACATGGGTACCCTGGGAATTGATCAATACATTTTCCTTTTCCTATTACTGTCTCTTGACCTAATGATTTTTTCCATTCTTTAATTTCACCTTTAAGATCTTTAACTTCCGCTTCCAGCTTTTCAAGTTCAAGCTTTTTCTGTCGCAGCTGTGCACAAACAGCTTGCAATTGATCCTTTGTACTGGTTAGTTCTCGATCATGTTGGGAACGCATTATAATTTCATTCCGGTTTCGGATCTGGCCCATAACCGCGAGGGACCATCTAGTTCGCTCTTTATTTTTCATACGGGTCGTTTTCCCCAGACCCTTTTAATCTCGTCCAAGGACCATTGTCCTTTGGAGGTTCCGTACTTTTGTTCGATCTTAATACAGGTTTTAGATAAGTTGAATTGTTGCTCTATGTATTCTTTCAACTGTTCAAGAATTAAATCTAGCGAAACTTCAGGTGGTGCCTGCCCACCTTTAACAGTTGTAGGCAATTCTTTGTTCTTATCTCCTGCTGCCATTATACTGAGTTCTTTACCAGGGTCTCGAGTCCCTAGGTCGGTGATTAATTAACTAACACACCGCCGAACTTTAGACGTCTATGGGACCTCGAGCCGACTACCAACCGGAGGGTTCGCAAACCGGAGGCTTTCGGAATCGCGTAGAAGGAGAGGCGAATTTAGACTTTTGACCGAGGACTTTTTTTTGAAAAAGA
The DNA here is from genome assembly GCF_044704955.1 of Pristiophorus japonicus. Lineage (NCBI taxonomy): Eukaryota > Metazoa > Chordata > Chondrichthyes > Pristiophoridae > Pristiophorus > Pristiophorus japonicus. The sequence continues at coordinate 126,236,738 of NC_091988.1, forward strand.
GGTATCCTTACCTCAGTATGTAGGTCCGATGTCCAAAATTCAGTTTCTTTCCTCAGCGATCCTGTTCGCAGCGCCAAAATTGTTAGATCTCTTAATTTCCAATGAAATACGAACTCCGATGGTAGTTTTAACTTTTTAATCTTGGCAGAGAGTAACAAACTGCTGGCAGATTGTCTGTTTCTTTGTCTTACTGAAACCACATGGTCAAAATGGCTGTATTTATACCTGGATCAATTTACAGAAAAGAACTCGCCTTCTTTGACCTTATTGGCTCAATTGAAAGTCTTTTAACGTTTTAATTGGCTCGCTACCTAAGGTCCGAAAATGTCAAGTTGATTGATGACTTAATGCAATGTGGCCTGTGTTTTTTCACAGCCTGTCTAAATGCAGCCTGTTTGAATTCTCTATCACTGCAGTAGTACCTTTTCCCCTGAGCTCGCTGACCTACATTGGCAACGCCTCGCCCTGATTTCAAAATTTTCATCCTTATTTTCAAATTCCCTCCATGTCCTCGCCCGTCCCTATCTCTGTGATCTCCTCCAGCCCCACAATCTCTCGAGATGTCTGCGCTCCTTTAATTCTACCTTCTTGAGCATACCTGATTATAATCACTCAACCATTCGTGGTTGTGCCTTTTGTGGACCAGGCCCCAAGCTCTGGAACTTCCTGCCTAAACCTCTCCACCTCTCTACCTCTATTTCCTCCTTCAAGACACTCCTTTAAGCATACCTTTTTGACCAAGCGTTTGGTCACCTGCCCTAATTTCTACTCATGCGGCTCAGTATCAAACTTTTATCTCATAATACTCGAGCCTTGGGATATTTCACTATGTTAAGGACTCTATATAAATACAAGTTGTTGCTGTTCAGAATGAGTTGCAGTCAGAGTGAAGGTGGTGCTCTTTGCAGATGGTATTGTGGAATAAGTGGGAGTTTTGACAAGTGAAGCACTCCTGGTGCAGGAGTTTTCATTTTGAGTCATGAGCAACATAGAAACATAGAAAATAGGTGCAGCAGTAGGCCATTCGGCCTTTCGAGCCTGCACCGCCAATCAATAAGATCATGGCTGATCATTCACCTCAGTACCCCTTTCCTGCTTTCTCTCCATACCCCTTGATCCCTTTAGCTGTCAGGGCCATATCTAACTCCCTCTTGAATATATCCAATTGACTGGCATCAACAACTCTGCGGCAAGGAATTCCACCGGTTAACAACTCTCTGAGTGAAGAAGTTTCTCCTCATCTCATTTCTAAATGGCCTACCCCTTATCCTAAGACTATGTTCCTTGGTTCTGGACTTCCCCAACATCGGGAACATTCTTTCCGCATCTAACCTGTCCAGTCCCGTCAGAATCTTATACATTTCTATGAGATCCCCTCTCATCCTTCTAAACTCCAGTGAATAAAGCCCCAGTTGATCCAGTCTCTCCTCATATGACAGTCCAGCCATCCCTGGAATTAGTCTGTTGAACCTTCGCTGCACTCCCTCAATAGCAAGAACGTCCTTCCTCAGATTAGGAGACCAAAACTGAACACAATATTCCAGGTGAGGCCTCATTAAGGCCCTGTACAACTGCAGTAAGACCTCCCTGCTCCAATACTCAAATCCCCTAGCTATGAAGGCCAACATACCATTTGCCTTCTTCGCCGCCTCCTGTACCTGCATGCCAACCTTCAATGACTGATGAACCATGACACCCAGGTCTCGTTGCACCTCCCCTTTTCCTAGTCTTCCGCCATTTAGATAATATTCTGCCTTTATGTTTTTGCCCTCAAAATGGATAACCTCACATTTATCCACATTATACTGCATCTGCCATGCATTTGCCCACTCACCTAACCTGTCCAAGTCACCCTGCAGCCTCTTAGCATCCCCCTCACAGCTCACACCGCCACCCAGTTTCGTGTTATCTGCAAACTTGGAGATATTACACTCAATTCCTTTATCCAAATCGTTAATGTATATTGTAAAGAGCTGGGGTCCCAGCACTGAGCCCTGCGGCACTCCACTAGTCACTGCCTACCATTCTGAAAAGGACCTGTTTATCCCGACTCTCTGCTTCTTGTCTTCCAACCAGTTCTCTATCCACATCAGTACATTGCCCCCAGTACCATGCGCTTTGATTTTGCACACCAACCTCTTGTGCAGGACCTTGTCAACTGCATTTTGAAAGTCCAAATACACCTCATCCACTGGTTCTCCCTTGCCCACTCTGCTAGTTACATCCTCAAAAAATTCCAGAAGATTCGTCAAGTATGATTTCCCTTTCATAAATCCATGCTGACTTGGACCGATCCTGTCACTGCTTTCCAAATGTGCTGCTATTTCATCCTTAATGATTGATTCCAACATTTTCCCCACTACTGATGTCAGGCTAACCGGTCTATAATTACCCATTTTCTCTCTCCCTCCTTTTTTAAAAAGTGGTGTTACATTAGCTACCCTCCAGTCCATAGGTACTGATCCAGAGTCGATAGACTGTTGGAAAATGATCACCAATGCATCCACTATTTCTAGGGCCACTTCCTTAAGTACTCTGGGATGCAGACTATCAGGGCCCGGGGATTTATCGGCCTTCAATCCCATCAATTTCCCTAACACAATTTCCCGCCTAATAAGGATATCCTTCAGTTCCTCCTTCTCTCTAGACCCACTGTCCCCTACTACATTCGGAACGTTATTTGTGTCTTCCTTCGTGAAGATAAAACCGAAGTATTTGTTCAATTGGTCTGCCATTTCTTTGTTCCCCATTATAAATTCACCTGAATCCGACTGCAAGGAACCTACATTTGTCTTCACTAATCTTTTTCTCTTCACATATTTATAGAAGTTTTTGCAGTCCGTTTTTATGTTCCCTGCAAGCTTCCTCTCGTACTCTATTTCCCCCCTCTTAATTAAATCCTTCGTCGTCCTCTGTTGAATTCTAAATTTCTCCCAATCCTCAGTTTTGTTACTTTTTCTAGCCAATTTATATGCCTCTTCCTTGGTTTTAACACTATCCCTAATTTCCCTTGTTAGCCACGGTTGAGCCACCTTCCCCGTTTTATTTTTACTCCAGACAGGGATGTACAATTGCTGAAGTTCATCCATGTAATCTTTAAATGTTTGCCATTGCTTATCCATCGTCAACCCTTTAAATATCCTTTGCCAGTCTATTCTAGCCACTTCAAGCCTCATACCGTCGAAGTTACCTTTCCTTAAGTTCAGGACCCTAGTTTCCGAATTAACTGTGTCACTCTCCACCTTAATAAAGAATTCTATCATATAATGATCACTCTTCCCCAAGGGGCCTCGCACAACAAGACTGCTAATTAGTCCCTTCTCATTGCACATCACCCAGTCTAAGATGGCCAGCTCTCTAGTTGGTTCCTCGACATATTGGTCTAGAAAACCATCCCTAATACACTCCAGGAAATCCTCCTCCACCTCATTGCTACCAGTTTGGTTTGCCCAATCAATATGTAGATTAAAGTCGCCCATGATAACTGCTGTACCTTGATTGCACACATCCATTATTTCTTGTTTGATGCTGTCCCCAACCTCACTACTACTGTATACAACTCCCACTAGCCCTTTGGTATTCCGCAGCTCCACCCATACCGATTCCACATCATCCAGGCTAATGTCCCTCCTTACTATTGCATTAATTTCCTCTTTAACCAGCAACGCCACCCCGCCTCCTTTTCCTCTCTGCCTATCCTTCCTAAATATTGAAATCCCTTGGATGTTGAGTTCCCAGCCTTGGTCACCCTGGAGCCATGTCTCCGTGATGCCAATTACATCATATCCGTTAACTGCTGTCTGCACCTTATTCCGAATACTCCTCGCATTGAGGCACAGAGCCTTCAGGCTTGTCTTTTTAACACACTTTGCCCCTTTAGAATTTTGCTGTAATGTGGCCCTTTTTGTTTTTTGCCTTGGGTTTCTCTGCCCTCCACTTTTACTATTCTCCTTTCTATCTTTTGCTTCTGCCTCCATTTTATTTCCCTTTGTCTCCCTGTATAGGTTCCCATCCCCCTGCCATGTTAGTTTAACTCCTCCCCAACAGCACTAGTAAACACTCCCCCAAGGACATTGGTTCCGATCCTGCCCAGGTGCAGACCTTCCGGTTTGTACTGGTCCCACCTCACCCAGAACTGGTTCCAATGTCCCAGGAATTTGAATCCCTCCCTTTTGCACCACTGCTCAAGCCACGTATTCATCTGAGCTATCCTGCGATTCCTACTCTGACTAGCACGTGGCACTGGTAGCAATCCTGAGATTACTACTTTTGAGGTCCTACTTTTTAATTTAGCTGCTAGCTCCCTAAATTCATCTCATCGGGCCTCATCCCGTTTTTTACCTATATCATTGGTACCTATGTACACCACGACAACTGGCTGTTCACCCTCTCTTTTTAGAATGTCCTGCACCCGCTCCGAGACATCCTTGACCCTTGCACCAGGGAGGCAACATACCATCCTGGAGTCTTGCTTGCAGCCGCAGTAATGCCTATCTATTCCCCTTACAATTGAATCCCCAGCACTATAGCTCTCCCACTCTTTTTCCTGCCCTCCTGTGCAGCAGAGCGAGCCACGGTGCCATGAACTTGGCTGCTGCTACCCTCCCCTGATGAGTCATCCCCCTCAACAGTACCCAAAGCGATGTATCTGTTTTGCAGGGGGATGACCGCAGGGGACCCCTGCGCTACCTTTCTTGCACTGCTCTTGCTGTTGGTCACCCATTTACTATCTGGTGATACCTTTACCTGCGGTGAGACCAACTCGCTAAACATGCTATTCACGTCATTCACAGCATCGTGCGTGCTCCAGACTGAATCTACCTGCAGCTCCAGTGCCGCAATGCGGTCTGTCAGGATCTGCAGGTGGATGCACTTCCCGCGCACGTAGTCGTCAGGGACACCGGAAGCGTCCCTGACTTCCCACATAGTACAGGAGGAACATAACACGTGTCCGAGTTGACCTGCCATGACTTAACCCTTAGATAAACTTAATTTGGCAACAACAATGCTAAATGTTACTTACTGATATAGAAAAGAAAAAGAAAAACTACTTACCAATCACCAGCCAATCACTTACCCCCTTGGCTGTGACGTCACCTTTCGATTTCTTTCTACTTCTTTTTTGCCTTCTCTCCCTGCTGCAGCTGCACCGGCTGGGCCTTTATAGGCATCTCCAACACCCCGAACTCCCGCCTCTACTCTGCCGCTGCCTCCCGCTGCCGCTGAGCCTTTATAGGCCTCTCCAATGCCCCGAACTCCCGCCTCTCCTCTGCCGCTGCCTCCCTATGCTGCTGGGCCTTTCCAACTCACTAACGAACCTCGAACTTTTGCCTCTCGGATGTGCGGATGGCAGTGTGAGCTGCGAGGAGGATGCTATGAGGCTGCAGAGTGACTTGGATAGGTTAGCTGAGTGGGAAAATGCATGACAGATGAAGTATAATGTGGATAAATGTGAGGTTATCCACTTTGGTGGTAAAAACAGAGAGACAGACTATTATCTGATTGGTGGCAGATTAGTAAAAGGGGAGGTGCAACGAGACCTGGGTGTCATGGTACATCAGTCATTGAAGGTTGGCATGCAGGTACAGCAGGCGGTTAAGAAAGCAAATGGCATGTTGGCCTTCATAGTGAGGGGATTTGAGTACAGGGGCAGGGAGGTGTTGCTACAGTTGTACAGGGCCTTGGTGAGGCCACACCTGGAGTATTGTGTACAGTTTTGGTCTCCTAACCTGAGGAAGGACATTCTTGCTATTGAGGGAGTGCAGCGAAGGTTCACCAGACTGATTCCCGGGATGGCGGGACTGACATATCAAAAAAGACTGGATCAACTGGGCTTGTATTCACTGGAATTCAGAAGAATGAGAGGGGATCTCATAGAAACGTTTAAAATTCTGATGGGTTTAGACAGGTTAGATGCAGGAAGAATGTTCCCAATGTTGGGGAAGTCCAGAACCAGGGGTCACAGTCTCGGATAAGGGGTAAGCCATTTAGGACCGAGATGAGGAGAAACTTCTTCACGCAGAGAGTGGTGAACCTGTGGAATTCTCTACCATAGAAAGTTGTTGAGGCCAATTCACTAAATATATTCAAAAAGGAGTTAGATGTAGTCCTTACTACTAGGGGGATCAAGGGGTATGGTCAGAAAGCAGGAATGGGGTACTGAAGTTGCATGTTCAGCCATGAACTCATTGAATGGTGGTGCAGGCTCGAAGGGCCGAATGGCCTACTCCTGCACCTATTTTCGATGTTTTTCTCCTCTGCCGCCGCCTCCCGCTGCCGCTGGGCCTTTATAGGCCTCTCCACGCACGTCGAACTCCCGCCTCTCCTCTGCCTAGGTCGTTATTACCTTGCGCACAAACAGTTTTAAAATAGTGCATACGTTCAGATGTACTGTCCGCCTTCTTTCAGCATCACATGATGCTGCTGCTGTTAATGACCTCAGCCACCTTTTGCCAAGCTCTCATGACCTTTGTTGCAGTTCAGGGAGGGCTCCTCATCTCTTCTTCCTGTAACATGGCACCCAGGTCTCGCTGCCCAATTGCCTCATCATCAAAGCAAAGTGCCTTTTCGTAACTGTTGGGGTCAGGATAATCTTTATCCTTCACTTTTAATATGGTCTCATCAAAACTACTTAGGCCTAGAACTTAGTCTCGGCTGCCCATTATACACAGCGCTTGATATTCAGATCCATTGACTGATCCGATACCGCTCGTTTTGCGCCACCCAACGAGACAAATTCCCAGGCCTTAGAGTTCCTACTGGTCCCTATTTTGTGACCTTTTTTTTATAAAGTGCAGAACATAAGTTAGTGCGTAGGTACTCCAGCAGTCAGACGGACAACTTCCTCTTCTCGTGCATGTACATACTTTGGCTCAGCCTCTCTATTTTTCTCCAGGTGTTTCACACGCATTCTTGTTTAGACATTCTTGCCTTTTATAAGACCTGAATTACAACTGTCCATTGTATGCCTTTTGGCATCTTGGCAGCATCCTGCCATCCTCAGCTTCTCTCACAATGCCCTTAGTTTGTACATTTTTTCTGCCCGGAGTTGGATTTGAGCCTGTTAGCCCTATGATCACTACTTCAATTCTATTCCATCTTACCTGCTATTCCCAATGGTAACCAGCACTCCTTTCTGGTATGCACACTGTTTATTTTATATTTGTAATGAAATCTTGTTCCTTTGCATTGCTACTTTAAAAATTATCTTGTGACAACGTGTCACTTTTCAGGACTACTCCAGGGTATTTTGTCTGTGAGTTGGAGGCTTCTATACTGTTTACCCAGCTCAGCCTTCCCCGCTCCCACCTTCCCAGCTCATTTTAAGCACCTGAAATGAAACAGTGGGACGAGGGTTAGCATTTAGGGAGCTAGGAGTAAAATTAAAAAGTAGGACCTCAAAGGTAGTAATCTCAGGATTGCTGCCAGTGCGACATGCTAGTCAGAGTAGAAATAGCAGGATAGCTCAGATGAATACGTGGCTTGAGGAGTGGTGCAGGAGGGAGGGATTCAAATTCATAAGAACATAAGAATTAGGAACAGGAGTAGGCCATCTAGCCCCTCGAGTCTGCTCTGCCATTCAACAAAATCATGGCTGATCTGGCCGTGGACTCAGCTCCACTTACCCGCCCGCTCCCCATAACCCTTAATTCCCTTATTGGTTAAAAATCTATCTATCTGTGACTTGAATACATTCAATGAGCTAGCCTCAACTGCTTCCTTGGGCAGAGAATTCCACAGATTCACAACCCTCTGGGAGAAGAAATTCCTTCTCAACTCGGTTTTAAATTGTCTCCCTCGTATTTTGAGGCTGTGCCCCCTAGGGACATTGGAACCGGTTCTGGGGAAGTTGGGACCAGTATAAACCAGATGGTCTGCACCTGGGCAGGACCGGAACCAATGTCCTAGGGGGAGTGTTTGCTAGTGCTGTTGGGAAGGGGTTAAACTAATATGGCAGAGGGATGGTGTTATATATGTGGACTTGTATTTACTCTGTACAGCTACCAGAGGGCTCATTTCCCGGAGTCCCAAGGGATCCCATACTCCCTTGGGAGCACAGGTATTTAAGAAGGCTTCACAGGTTGGAGAGGCACTCTGGAGACCTGTAATAAAAGACTAAGGTCACATTTTACTTTGAGCTCACATTGTTCAGTCGAACTCTTTCTCCATACACAACAGATGGAAACCTATGCAGAGCGACAGAGGGAAGTAAAATGGGGGCAGAAGCAAAAGGTAGAAAGAAGAAAAGGAGAAGTGGAGGGCAGAGAAACCCAAGGCAAAAATCAAAAAGGGCCACATTACAGCAAAATTCTAAAGGGACAAAATGTGTTAAAAAGACAAGCCTGAAGGTTCTGGGCCTCAATGTGAGGAGTATTCGTAATAAGGTGGACGAATTAACTACGCAGGCAGCTATTAACGAATATGATAGAATTGGGATTACGGAGACATGGCTCCAGGGTGACCAAGGCTGGGAACTCAACATCCAGGGGTATTTAACATTCAGGAAGGATAGATAAAAAGGAAAAGGAGGCGGATGGCATTGCTGGTTAAAGAGGAAATTAACACAATAGTTAGGAAGGACATTAGCTTGGATGATGTGGAATCTGTATGGGTCAAGCTACAGAATATCAAAGGGCAGAAAACATTGTGGGAGTTGTGTACAGACCACCAAACAGTAGTAGTGAGGTTGGGGAGAGCATCAAACAAGAAATTAGGGATGCGTGCAATAAAGGTACAGCAGTTATCATGGGCGACTTTAATCTACATATAGATTGGGCTAACCAAACTGGAAGCAATATGATAGAGGAGGATTTCCTGGCGTGTATTAGGGATGGTTTTCTAGACCAATATGTCGAGGAACCAACTAGAGGGCTGGCCATCCTTGACTGCGTGATGTGAAATGAAAAGGGACTAATTAGCAATCTTGTTGTGCGAGGCCCCTTGGAGAAGAGTGACCATAATATGGTAGAATTCTTTATTAAGATGGAGAGTGTAACAGTTAATTCAGAGACTAGGGTCCTGAACTTAAGGAAAGGTAACTTCGATGGTATGAGACATGAATTGGCTAGAGTAGACTGGCGAATGATACTTAAAGGGTTGACAGTAGATAGGCAATGGCAGATATTTAATAACAAATGGATGAACTTCAACAATTGTACATCCCTGTCTGGAGTAAAAAAAAAACGGGGAAGGTGGCTTAACCGTGGCTAACAAGGGAAATTAGGGATAGTGTAAATTCAAGGAAGAAGCATATAAATTGGCCAGAAAAAGTAGCAAACCTGAGGACTGGGAGTAATTTAGAATTCAGCAGACAAAGTGTTTAATTAGGAGGGGGAAAATAGAGTATGAGAGGAAGCTTGTTGGGAACATAAAAACTGACTGCAAAAGCTTCTATAGATATGTGAAGAAAAAAAGATTAGTGAAGACAAACGTAGGTGCCTTGCAGTCAGATTCAGGTGAATTTATAAGGGAGAACAAAGAAATGGCAGACCAGTTGAACAAATACTTTGGTTCTGTCTTCATGAAGGAAGACACAAATAACCTTCCGGAAGTACTAGGTGACCGAGGGTCTAGTGAGAAGGAAGAACTCAAGGATATCCTTATTAGGTGGGATATTGTGTTAGGGAAATTGATGGGATTGAAGGCCGATACATCCCCGGGGCCTGATAGTCTGCATCCCAGAGTACTTAAGGAAGTGGCCCGAGAAATAGTGGATGGATTGGTGATAATTTTCCAACAGTCTATCGACTCTGGATCAGTTCTTATGGACTGGAGGGTAGCTAATGTAACCCCACTTTTTAAAAAAGGAGGGAGAGAGAAAATGGGGAATTATAGACCGGTTAACCTGGCATCGGTAGTGGGGAAAATGTTGGAATCAATTATTAAAGATGAAATAGCAGCACCTTTGGAAAGCAGTGACAGGATCGGTCCAAGTCAGCATGGAGTTATGGAGTTATGCTTGACAAATCTTCTGGACTTTTTTGAGGATGTAACTAGCAGAGTGGACAAGGGAGAACCAGTGGATGTGGTGTATTTGGACTTTCAAAAGGCTTTTGACAAGGTCCCATGTAAGAGATTAGTGTGCAAAATTAAAGCACATGGTATTGGAGGTAATGTATTGACGTGGATAGAGAACTGGTTGGCAGACAGGAAGCAGAGAGTCGGGATAAACGGGTCCTTTTCAGAATGGCAGGCAGTGACTAGTGGGGTGCCGCCAGGGTTCAATGCTGGGACCCCAGCTATTTACAATATACATCAATGATTTAGATGAAGGAATTGAGTGTAATATCTCCAAGTTTGCAGATGACCCCTAAGCTGGGTGGCGGTGTGAGCTGTGAGGAGGAGGCTAAGATGCTGCAGGGTGACTTCGACAGGTTAGGTGAGTGGGCAAATGCATGGCAGATGCTGTATAATGTGGATAAATGTGAGGTTATCCACTTTTGTGGGAAAAAAAGGAAGGCAGAATATTATCTGAATGGCGACAGATTAGGAAAAGGGGAGGTGCACGAGACCTGGGTGTCATGGTACATCAGTCATTGAAAGTTGGCATGCAGGTACAACAGGCGGTGAAGAAGGCAAATGGCATGTTGCCCTTCATAGCTCGGGGATTTGAGTACAGGAGCAGGGAGGTCTTACTGCAGTTGTACAGGGCCTCACCTGGAATATTGTGTTCAGTTTTGGTCTTCTAATGTGAGGAAGGACGTTCTGGCTATTGAGGGAGTGCAGCGAAGGTTCACCAGACTGATTCCCGGCATGGCAGGACTGACATACGAGGAGAGACTGGATCGACTGGGCCTGTATTCACTGGAGTTTAGAAGAATGAGAGAGGATCTCATAGAAACATATAAAATTCTGAGGGGATTGGACAGGTTAGAGGCAGGAAGAATGTTCCTGATACTGGGGAAGTCCAGAACCAGGGATTACAGTCTAACGATAAGGGGTAAGCCATTTTGGACTGCGATACAGAGAAACTTCTTCACTCAGAGAGTTGTTAACCGGTGGAATTCTCTGCCGCAGAAAGTTGTTGAGGCCAGTTTGTTAGATATATTAAAGAGGGAGTTAGATATGGCCCTTACGACTAAAGGGATCAAGAGGTATGCAGAGGAAGCAGGAAATGGGTACTGAGGTGAATGATCAGCCATGATCTTATTGAATGGTGGTGCAGGCTCGAAGGGCTGAATGGCCTACTGCACCTATTTTCTATGTTTCTATGTAGTATGAAGGCAGAGTAGAGGAAGAAGTGGCTGCTGAAAGCTGCTGAAGTTTATCATGCAGAATGTGCAGGGTGAGATAGAAGTGGAAGATGAGGTGTGACGATGATATTTCTGGTGTTAGAATGTCTCTCCAACCACCCTTGTGGCTGTGCCCGGGTCCTTGGGAGGACATGATCCATGTTTGAAGCAGATAGCTCTGTAGCCAGTAGCCAGACTGCGACCAGACAACCTAGTTGGAATAATGGAGGCACACAAGACTGAAACAGGGCACTTAAAAAACATATGATTGGGCAGAGTCAACATGGACTTATGAAAGAGAAATTGTGTTGACAAATCTGTTCAGGTTTTTTTCTAAGTTGTAACTAGCAGGGTAGAGGGGTAGTTTAAACTTGCTTGGCAGGCTTGGGAAGCTGAGCATAGATTCAGAAGGGGAAAAAACAGAGCTAGAGATGGAAGGTAGAAGAGTAGTAAGAGAGTTTAGAAGGCAGAGCAAACAAAGGTTGGAAAACCGACAAAAAAGGAATTTGCCTCTGCTTAATGGTACCTAATTGCAAGGAGTATAGTGAATAAGGCAGATGAGCTAAGGACACAGATAGAAGCGTGGAAGTATGATATCTTAGCGATTACTGAAACATGGCTGAAAGAGGGGCAGGAATGGCAGCTCAACATTTCTGGTTACAGAGTTTTCAGACGAGCTAGAGAGAGGGTTAAAAAAGGAGAGGGTGGCAAAATTGGTTAAAGAAACACTTATAGTTGTGAGGAGGGATGATATGTTGGAAGGATCATCAAATGAGGCCATATGGGTTGAACTAAAGAAAAAAAAGGTGCAATCACACTGCTGAGAGTGTACTATAAACCCTGAAACAATCCGAGAGAGATAGAAGAGCAAATTTGTAGGTAAATTTCTGACGTGCAAACACAATAGGGCATTAATAGTGGGGGATTTCAATTACCCTAATGTTAAGTGGGATATAATCAATGTAAAAGGTTAGAGGGCACAGAATTCCCAAACGGTATTCAGGAGAACTTTTTTAGCCAGTACGTAGTAAGCTCAACAAGAGGGGGGAATTTAGTTTTAGTAAATGAAGCTGGGCAGGTAGAAAGAGTATCAGTGGGAAAGCATTTTTGTGGTAGTGATCATGGGCTTTAATTTGCCCCAAAGCGTTTTTTTGGCTACTTGAAGAGCTACGCCTGATTTTTTGGGGCTGAAATACGCCAAAAAAAAGTGTTGTAAGTTTCCCCACTAGATCTCGTGGCTTAACCCGAGTTTTGGGGCAGGAGCTTTGCTCTGCGGCAAAAAGATCAGGCTGCCATGGTAACCAGGGACACAATGTGAGCTGAGGCTGCAAAGTGAAGCATACAGCCAGCTCCCAACACATTAAAAGCATTGAAAAACACATAGCAGCAACTTACCTCCAACCCCGCCCGTAGGCTCGATCTCTACCTCTCTCTCTCTCTCTTTCCCTGTCCCCCTCCCCCTCCCCACCGGGAACCGAGAATGGGACCGGATTATGTGTGTGAACCGGAGACCGGGAATGGGACCAGGCGGGATTGGAGGTAAGTTGTTGCTATGTGTTTTTCAATTCTTTCAGTGTGTCCGGGCATCTGCTGCGCCGCTTTCCTTAACTCGAGGGAAGGTTTTTCAGGATAGGCCACATACACTGGCCTAATCAGTACTGGAGTAACTCTCAGCTGGCCAAACTTCCCTAAATGGCCAGAAGTGACGCAGGTGGCTGGTTACGCCCCCTTTGGCTGAAAAAAAACGGACTTAAAAAATTCGTAACTAACTGAGTTCCGCTGGTGCAAATTGATTGGGGAAACTGGGGATTTTTAAGTTAGGTCAGAAAAAGCAGCCTGCTCCCAACAAAACGGCGCAAATACTGGGGAAAATTGAGCCCCATAATTCAGTTAGTTGGGGGAAGGCCAATTTTACAAGGTTGGGAAGTGATTTAGCAAATGTGGACTGGAAATAGCTACTGGCAACTGGAATCAAAGAAAACCCAAACATGTTTAATAATTACATAAAGAGCAAGAGGATAACTAAGGATAGAGTAGGGCCTATTAGGGACTAAAATGGTAATCGATGTATGGAGTCAGATGATACTTAATAAGTACTTTGCTGCTATCTTCACAAAAGAGGGAGACGATGCCGACTTTGAAGTTAAAGAGGAAGCGAGTGAAATATTGGATGGAATAAACATAGTCAGAGAGGAAGTATTCAGGGGTTTAGCATCTTTAAAAGTAGACAAGTCGTCAGAATCGCTTGAAATATATCCGAGGCTATTAAAAGAAGCAAGGGAGGAAATTGCAGAGGTTCTGACCATCATTTTCCACTCCTCCCTGGCTACAGGAATGGTGCCAGATGCTTGGAGGACTGCTAACGTTGTACCTTTGTTTAAAAAGGGAGGAAGGGATAAACCGAGTAATTACAGGCCAGTTAGTTTAACCTCGATGGTGGGCAAATTATTGGAATCAATTCTGAGGGACAGGATAAAACTTCATTCAGAAAGACACACATTAATCAAGGACAGTCAGCATGGATTTATTAAGGGAAGGTCGTGTCTGACTAACTTGATTGAATTTTTTGAGGAGGTAACAAAGAGGGTCGATGAGGGCAGTGCGTTTGATGTCGTGTATATGGATTTTAGCAAGGCTTTTGATAAGGTCTCACATGGCAGATTGGTCACGAAAGTAAAAGCCCATGGGATCCAGGGCAAAGTGGCAAGTTGGATCCAAAATTGGCTCAGAGGCAGGAAACAAAGGGTAACGGTTGATGAGTATTTTGTGACTGGAAGGCTGTTTCCAGTGGGGTTCCGCAGGGCTCAGAACTAGGTCCCTTGCTTTCTGTGGTATACATCAATGATTTAGACTTGAATGTAGGGGGCATGAATATGAGGTTTGCAGATGATACTAAAATTGGCCGTGTGGTTGATAATGAAGAAGAAAGCTTTAGACTGCAGGAAGGTCAGCTGGATAGAACAGTGGCAAATGGAATTTAATCCGAGAAGTGTGAAGTAATGCATTTGGGGAGGTCTAACAGGGAAAGGGAATACACATTAAATGGTAGGACACTGAGAAGTGTAGATGAACAAAGGGACCTTGGAGTGCATGTCCACAGATCCCTGAAGGTAGCAGGTCAGGTAAATAAGGTGGTTAAGAAGGCATATGGAATGCTTGCCTTTATTAGCCGAGGCAGAGAATACAAGAGCAGGGAGGTTATGGTTGAACTCCGAGGATGACTCTTTAGCAGTTGCTCAGCCGGCCTTACACCCTAAAAGAGATGTGTACCTCCCTTCGCGCTCCGCCCCACACTCAGAGCCCAGCCGATGAATTTCGCAAAATGTTCCCGGGCGCAAACTTTACTGCATTGCCGCCATTACCGTACCGAAATGAACAGAACCGAAAATCCAGCCCAGAGTATTTTTTAAACGGTGAGAGATTGTTTAAAGGTGTTCAGAATCACTGAACGGTAACATGCGGGTACAGCAAGCAAATGGTATGTTGGCCTTAATTCCAAGAGGATTTGAATATAAAAGTAAAGGGGGCTGAATTGCCCCTTCCTTTAAGGCCTGTTACCGCGGGAAATCGGCGGTCACGTTGCGAGTGGAATGGCCGCCGATTTTCCGTGGTTTGGCCGCCAGTTTGAAAATTCGGCTCTGGTGGTAACCCGCTCCCCCCACTATCGCTCCGCTGCTGCTGATCTGTCCTATGTGCGTCATCAGAGCACGCATCGCCGATGTGCCCTCCCGAATGTGAAATTCCGCTCTTAAAATATTCCTTCCGCTGCTCGGTTCCACCGGCAGCTTTTTCTGTCAGTGCACTGTGCTTGAAGTGTTTGTAAAATGGCGCTGCCATTAAAGGGGAGGACCTACTGCTGCGACTGCCATCTTATTTTATTTGTCGGAAGACTGCCAGGTCGGGCCGACAATTATGCCCCCGGGATCGGCCGGGCTGCCAACAGGCAGCAAGGCACCCCCTCTTGGGTGCCAGGCTACTGGCCCGGTCGAAATCCTCCCAGTGGATCTAACTTAAAGAATTGTAGCGGCTCTCCCCTTTAAATGAAGAGGAGAGACGTGACGCAACAACGTGATGACATCATCAGCGCTCCGCTGATAAGCGATAGCGGTGGACACTCCGCCCGTCCCCATTTCCGCCCCTCTACTTACCAGACTTCCACTCTCTGACTGACTTCCCGGCCGCTCGAAAAAAAAAGCCAAAGAGCAGAATTTCACGCAAGGGGCCACCACATCTCCTGCGGCAGAGAAAACAGTTGAAACAGGGTAAATGCGCCGCATTTTCAACGGGGGCCAATTTCAGCCTCAAGATGTCTTACTGAAATTATACAGGGCTCTGGTGAGACTACACCTGGAGTATTGAGCAACAGTTTTGGTCTCCTTACCTAAGGAAGGATATACTTGCCATAGAGGGAAATGAAGGCTCACGAGTGTTGTGTATGAAATGATACAATGAACTCCGTACTATGAGCCAGTGACTCGGTGTAACCTGGCAGTCTTTAATGGCTTCCAGAAGTGAGGATACAAAGGTGAAGTTCAGGTTATATACCGGGCCCAGCACGAGTGTACCTATGACCCTAGGACCTCCGACGGTAGTGCCCCACTTGTACATACATCACATCATCCCCCTCGCCCCCCGCCCCCCCAGTTTTTGGCACGTCCATATTACAAGTTCAAACGGTCCGGAGCTCTTCGCTCCCTGGTTGACTGTCTCAGTACAATCCCAGTGCTTCCCGAGTTTCTCATGACTTGGGGCTGGGCGTTGACCACAGTGGGTTCTTCTGATGGCTGGACGTGAGTTGGTTGGTCGTCTAAGCTCGCAGTATCTTCTTCCAACTGTTCCGGTTTGTCAGTGTATCTTAGCTTGATTTGATCAATGTGTTTACTGCACATCTGCCCATTCTTGATCTTAACCATATACACCTGGTTACCCTCCTTATCCGTAACATTGCCCGGAAGCCACTTGGGCCCTTGACCATGGTTAAGTACATACACTGGGTCATTTACAGATATGTCGCGTGACACTGTGGCGTGGTCATGATACTACTGCTGGCGTTGACATCGAGTTTCGACATAGTCGTTAAGGTCAGGATGGACTAGAGAGAGCCTGGTTTTGAGGCCTCTCTTCATCATTAGTTCCGCAGGTGGGACCCCGGAGAGTGTGTATGGCTTGTAACTGAGCAGTATGCGTGTCTGCACGGAACCGTAAGTTACACGTTTCAGGCTCTGCTTGATGATTTGAACTGCCCGCTCCACTTGACCATTGGACATGGGTTTGAACGGGGCTGACCTCGCATGTTTTATGCCGTTGCGTTTCATGAACTCTTGAAACTCCAGGCTCATGAAACATGGTCCGTTGTCACTGACAACGATGTCTGACAGACCATGTGTGGCAAACATGGCTCTCAGGTTCTCAATGGTGGCAGTGGAAGTGCTGGATGACATGATCACACATTCTATCCATTTGGAGTATGCATCCACCACCACAAAAAACATTTTACCGAGGAAAGAGCCCGCAAAGTCAATGTGGATTCTAGACCACGGTTTGGATGGCCATGGCCACAGATTAAGCGGAGCTTCCTTTGGAGCATTGCTTAACTGCATGCAAGTGCTGCACTGATGCACGCATGACTCTTAAGTCCGAGTCAATGATAGGGCACCAAACATGGGACCTGGCGATGGCCTTCATCATGACAATACCGGGATGCAAACTGTGTAAATCTCGGCCTTCTTTTCTTGGGCATTACAACACGATTGCCCCACAGTAAACAGTCGGACTGGATGGAAAGCTCATCTTTGCGACGGCTGTGCGGTTTGGTTTCATCATCCATTTCCTTGGGGATGGTCGACCAGTCCCCGTTAAGAACACAATGTTTTACAACCGATAGGGTCAGATCCTGGTTGGTCCAGGTCTTAACTTGTTGAGCAGTGACTGCCGACCCTTCACTCTCAAAGGCATCCATGACCATGAGTAGCTCTGCAGGCATTGGCATTTCCACCTCCGGTGTGGGCAGCGGTAAGCAGCTCAATGCATCAGCGCAGTTGTTGGTGCCTGGTCTATGGCGAATGACATAATCATATGCAGATAATGTCAGCGTCCACCTCTGGATGCGGGACAACGCGTTGGTATTGATCCCTTTATGTTCCGAGAACAACGATATAAGCGGCTTGTGATCGGTTTCCAGCTTGAAGCGAAGCCCAAAAAGGTACTGGTGCATTTTTTTACCCCATAAACACATGCTAAAGCCTCTTTCTTTACCCTGCCATAGGCTCTTTCTGCCTTGGACAGGCTTCGAGACGCGTATGCAACTGGTTGTAGTTTGTCTGACTCATTGGTTTGCTGGAGTACGCAGCCGACCGCATAGGACGCGCATCACAGGTCAAAACTAGACGCTTGCATGGGTCATACAGTACCAGTAGCTTGTGGGAACACAACAGATTTCTAGCCTTCTCAAAGACTCTGTCATGAAGTTCACCCCACACCCAGCCATCTTCTTTCCTGAGCAGCTTGTGCAAAGGCTCTAATACTGTGCTCAATTTGGGTAAGAAGTTACAAAGTAGTTGAGAAGACCCAGGAACGAACGCAGCTCCGTCACATTCTGGGGCCTGGGCGCATTTTTGATGGCCTCTGTTTTCGCGTTTGTAGGCCTGATTCCGTCTGCAACAATCTTTCGTCCAAGAAATTCGATCTCTGGTACCATGAAAACGCATTTCGAACATTTCAACCTGAGTCCCACTTTGTCCAGACGACGCAGAACCTCTTCCAGATTGTGCAGATGCTCGGTGGTGTCACGACCTGTGACAAGGATGTCGTCTTGGAATACCTCGGTCCTGGGGACAGATTTCAATAGGCTCTCCATGTTTCTCTGAAATATGGCTGCCGCCGAACGAATGCCAAAAATGTCATGAATCTTACATTATTATATATAACTGTATCCCAACATGCTATACATGACTGTAATAAGATATGACCTCTAACCACCAGCATACCTTACCACCGGGGGTGCACAGGTCTCAGGCAAGTGCAGCATTCCAGAGCTGTGAAATAAAGGTGCAGGTCCAGAGTGACCTTGACTTCACTACATGCCTCGTGTAAATCTGTACTGAGGGGACAGGACTTTACAGTGGCGACGGGTTATGGGATTACAGAATCCACAGAATGGCGAACAACGGATCAGATGAAAAGTACAATGCGGGAGACAATTGGGAGGACTTTATAGAAAGGCTCCAGCAAAGCTTTGTAACCAAAGACTGGTTAGGCGACGATACGGCAGACAAGAGAAGAACCCATCTTGACCAGCTGTGGCTCGAAAACATACACTATAATGAAGGATCTGTTGGCACCTGAGAAACCAGCAAGCAAGTCGTTTGAAGAATTGAGCACACTGGTAAGAGACCACCTGAAGCCAGCGAGCAGCCTACACATGGCCAGACACAGGTTCTACAACTACAGACGCTGTGTGGGTCAGAGCATACCCGACTTTGTGACGGAACTTCGGAGGTTGACTAGTTTATGTGAGTTCTCCGATGAACTGAGG
Source organism: Pristiophorus japonicus (assembly GCF_044704955.1). Classification (NCBI taxonomy): domain Eukaryota; kingdom Metazoa; phylum Chordata; class Chondrichthyes; family Pristiophoridae; genus Pristiophorus; species Pristiophorus japonicus. The sequence goes on from NC_091988.1 coordinate 126,255,503, forward strand.
CGAGAAATGCTGAGAGACTTTTTCATTGAAGGAATAGGCCACGCAGGCATATTCCGAAAGCTCATAGAGACCAAGAACCTGACCTTCGAGGCAGCAGCACTGGTTGCACAGACATTCTTGGTAGGGGAAGAAGAAACGAGGTTGATTTACAATGCAGGTACGACAACTAACGAAATAATGGAACAAGGAGTTCACAGCATTAGACAAGCTGCTACCCCCACACACAGACAAAACCAGCAGAACAGGCTTTCGACAGCAAGCAGTGGCAACAGAAGCCATCAAGGGCCACAGGAACGGCCGTTCACACCTCATCAACCCACAATGCGAGCAATCAACTACAAACTGAGAGAAGCTCAAGAGAGATCAGCCAGACGCAGCTCATTCTTTGCAAGCAGTCTGTGCTGGATGTGTGGGGGTGGGCACTCGTCAAGGGAATGTCGATTTCAGCAGGCTGTTTGCAGGAACTGTGAATATACAGGGCATTTGGCCCGCATGTGCAAAAAAACGGCAGCTCGACTGGTATATGAATCGGATGGGTCGGAAAGCGGACCAGAAGACGGTGGGGACAGTACCCGGGACACCGATGTACAGCGGGTCAACACAATCAATGGCCGCTGCTCCTACGTCAGGACGCCTCCTATAATGATGAGGGTCCTACGCAACGAGATATCTGTCAACATAGAGCTGGATACAGGAGCGAGTCAGTCTCTCATGGGCGCTCAACAATTTGAACAACTGTGGGCACATAAAAGAGACAGACCAAAACTCACAAGGGTCGACACCAAACTAAGGACCGATACCAAAGAAATCGTACCAGTCCTTGGCAGTGCCATGCTCTCTGTCACACACAAAGGGACAGTGAACCGACATCCCCTGTGGATTGTCCCCGGAAACCCCCCAGCACTGCTGGGGAGAAGCTGGCTGGCAAAACTAAACTGGAAATGGAATGATGTCCATGCCATGTCATTAGAGGAACGGACCTCCTGCTCAACAGTTATAAAGCGATTTGAACATCTCTTTCAGCCAGGTGTGGGCACTTTCAAAGGGGTCAAAGTCAAAATCTACATCACACAGGATGCTAGATCGGTCCATCACAAGGCCAGAGCTGTACCCTATGTGATGAGGGAAAAGATTGAACACGAACTAGACAGGCTTCTGCGGGAAGACACCTGTGGTATTTAGCGACTGGGCAAGTCCCATCGTCCCAGTCATGAAGCCTGATGGATCCGTACGAATCTGTGGGGACTACAAATCTACCATAAACAGAGTCTCCCTACAGGACCAGTACCCGCTGCCCAGAGCGGAGGACTTATTTGCCACATTGGCTGGAGGTAAACTTTTCTCAAAATTAGACCTCACATCTGCGTATATGATGCAAGAATTGACTGAGGAATCCAAGCTACTCACCACCATCAACACCTTTTCATGTACAATCGATGCCCATTCTGCATCAGGTCGGCAGCTGCCATATTCCAGCGCAACATGGAGAGTCTGCTCAAGTACATCCCGGGGACGGTTGTATTTCAAGATGACATACTTATCATGGGCAGGGACACCGACTCCCATCTCCGTAATTTGGAGGAAGTACTAAAGCGGTTGGATCGGGTAGGCCTACGAGTCAAGAAATCCAAGTGCCTGTTTCTCGCACCCGAGGTTGAATTTTTGGGCAGAAGGATTGCCACTGATGGAATCCGCCCAACAGAGTCCAAAACAGAAGCAATTCGCCTGGCACCCAGGCCCCGGAATGTCTCAGAACTGCGCGCCTTTCTCAGGCTACTCAATTACTTTGGGAACTTTATGCAGAACTTAAGCACGCTGCTGGAGCCTCTCCACGTACTACTCAGGAAGGGGTGCGATTGGTTTTGGGGGGACGCCCAGGAACGCGCCTTCAATAAGGCACGCAACCTTCTGTGTTCCAACAGTGTTTTGACTTTCTTTGACCCAGGTAAAAAGCTAGTTCTCACATGCGATGCGTCAGCGTATGAGGTCGGGTGCGTTTTGCAACATGTCAATAGTGCAGGCAAATTACAACCCATAGCTTATGCCTCCAGGTCACTTTCGCGGACGGAGCGAGGGTACGGAATGGTAGAGAAGGAGGCGCTCGCGTGCGTGTACGGTGTCAAAAAGATGCACCAATACCTTTTCGGGGCCAAGTTCGCATTAGAAACCGACCACAACTCCTCACGTCGCTCCTATCCGAGAGCAAGGCAATAAACGCCAACGCCTCAGCGCGAATTCAACGGTGGGCACTCATGCTGGCATCCTACGACTATACCATAAGGCACAGACCAGGCACAGACAACTGTGCCGACGTGCTCAGCAGGCTACCCCTGGCGACCACGGAAGAGTCTGACGAACAGGACTGTGAGACAGTCATGGCAATCAATGCCTTTGAGTCCACAGGTTCACCCATGACGGCTCGCCAAATCAGAGCCTGGACGGCCAGCGACCCCACGTTATCCTTAGTAAAAAGATGTGTCCTAACCGGTGACTGGGCAGAGGCTCGCGATGCCTGCCCTGAGGAATTAAAACCCTTTCACAGGCGCATGCATGAGCTATCACTACAAGCAGACTGCCTGATGCGAGGCAGAGAGGCATTTGTCCGGGAGTTCCACCGCGAGCACCCGGGGATCGTTCTCATGAAGGCCATAGCCAGATCCCACATCTGGTGGCCTGGTATTGACGCGGACTTGGAGCTCTGCGTCCGAAGGTGCACCATTTGTGCCCAACTCAGCAATGCCCCCAGGGAGGCTCCACTGAGCCCCTGGCCTACCAAACCGTGGTCGCGGGTGCACGTAGACTATGCGGGCCCATTCATGGGCAAAATGTTCCTCGTAGTTGTAGATGCATTTTCAAAGTGAATCAAATGCACCATTTTAAACTCGAGCACAACCTCCACCACTGTGGAAAGCCTCGCAACCATGTTTGCAACGCACGGAATCCCTGACATATTAGTCAGTGACAATGGTCCATGCTTCACCAGCGCAGAATACCAAGACTTTATAATTGACCACGGCATAAATCACGTCAAGACGGCACCGTTCAAGCCGGCCTCCAACGGCCAGGCGGAGAGAGCAGTGCAAATCATTAAACAAGGCATGCTTAAAATCCAAGGTCCCACGCTGCAGGGTCGCCTGTCGCGACTGCTGTTGGCATACAGATCTCGTCCGCACTCACTGACTTGGATCCCCCCCACGCAACTGTTGATGAAAAGGACTTTAAAAACAAGGCTCTCATTAATACTCCCAGACATGCACAAAATCGTTGAGGCAAAGCGCTGTAAGCTGACTGATTACCATGACAGAAATTCGAGGGGGAGATGGAATGAGATAGGGGACAAAGTGTTTGTACTAAACTATGGCAGGGGTCCCAAATGGCTTGCAGGGACAGTAACGGGCAAGGAAGGAAACAGGCTACTGGTAGTACCAATGGACAATGGCAAAACCTGCCGGAGGCATGTAGATCAAGTCAAAAGCAGATTTACCAACAGCACTGCGGAACCAGAGGCAGACTATAATGTGGAACTCGCACCATACCTGGTGGACAGACAGAGGGAACAACCTGAGGAAAGGGCAATCCCAACAGACAGCCCAGGCGAGTCAACAACAATCACACCAATCGAAACAGTCAGCCCAGGCGAGATACCAGCAACCACACCCAAAGAAAAACAGACACCAAGGCAAACAACTGAACCACAACTCAGACGCTCCACGCGAGAGCGTAGACCACCTGAAAGACTGAACTTACAAAGACAATAAGACCTTGGGGGAGGGTGATGTCATGTATCTTACATTATTATATATAACTGTATCCCAACATGCTATACATGACTGTAATAAGATATGACCTGTAACCACCAGCATACCTTACCACCGGGGGTGCACTTGCAAGAGGCAGGTATACAAGGGCAGGTCTCAGGCAAGTGCAGCATTCCAGAGCTGTGAAATAAAGGTGCAGGTCCAGAGTGACCTTGACTTCACTACATGCCTCGTGTGAATCTGTACTGAGGGGACAGAACTTTACAAAAAGGGCACCTGTTGTAAATGAACAGTCCTTTGTGCGTATTGATGCATGTAAGTTTCTTTGATCATTCAACCAGTTCCTGTGTCATGTAAGCTGACGTTAGATCCAATTTGATGAACAATTTTCCCCCGGCTAGCATTGCAAACAGGTCATCAGTTTTCAATAGTAGGTACTGATCTTGTTTCGAAACTTAGTTGATCACGACCTTGTAGTCTCCACAAATCCTGACCGTGCCGTCGCTCTTTAACACCGGAACAATGGGACCGGCCCATTCATTAAATTCGACCGGTGAGATAACCCCCTCGCGTTGTAGCCTGTCCAATTCGAGCTCGACCTTTTCTCTCATCACGTGCTTTGTGATGGATGGGCCTTGCATCTGGGCCGAGGTGAACCTGCACCTTGGCTCCCTTCAAGCTGCCAATTTCCGGTTCAAACAGTGAGGGAAATTTGCTCGGCACTTGAGCACACAAATCATCATCCGCTGATGACAAAGCTTTGATATCGTACCATTTCCATTTTATTTTCTCAAGCTAGCTCCTGCCGAATAACGATGGGCCATTGCCCGGGATAATCCATAACGGTAGATCATGAACCGCTCCCTCGTACAACACTCTTACTGCTGCACTACCAATCAGGATCACTGGTATGAGCTCTTTGGTGTCGGTATGCAACTTCAGATTTATCGGACTCAGCTTGGGTCTCTCTGCCTTGGTCTCCCACAGCTTTTCAAAAGTCATCTGGCTCATTATCGATTGACTCGCACCCGTGTCTAATTCCATGGATACTGGCACGCCTTTTAATTTTACCTCCATCATTATCGATTGGCTCTTTGTTAGGAACGCACGTACGCTATACACTTCCTCCTCGGAGCTTTCAAATGTATCAGGCTGCATCGCCAGATCCACGCTGAATTGATCATCATCCACGTGGTGTGTCACAGCTCGCTTGGTCCACTGTGGACACGTCCGCTGAAGATGCCCTGTCTTCGCACACCCTCTGCATACATACTGCCTGAAGCGGCACTGATGGAGTCGGTGATTGCCCCCACAACGCCAACCCGTTGAGCTCGGATTTGCGTCCGATGGCGGGCTTTGAGCGGCTCCCGTTCTCGCATACGCAGTCGAGTAGGCCCTCGATGGCGAACTTTGAGCGGCTCCCAGTCTTGCAGATGCAGTCGAGTAGGCCCTGCCACGTGCAGCTCTGCCGGCCGTCACTACAATTTTGTACACAGTACTTGCTGTGGAGTTCCTGTTTTGTCGCGATATCTGCTTCGTGCTTTTCTACGTGGACATACAAGCCTGAGCGATGGTGATGACCTTGCTGAGGTCCAGCGTCTCCGCAGCCAGCAGCTTACTTAAGATCGTCTTGTGGTTGACCCCGATCACAAAAAAGTCACGCAGCATGTCTTCCAATGCAGGCCCAAATTTGCAAGGCCCTGCAAGACGTCTCAGGTCGGCAACAAATGCCAATAAGTCCTGGCCTTCTGGACGAACGTGCGTATAGAAGTGATATCTGGATATGAGGATTTCTTCCGTGGGTTTAAGGTATTCCCGAACTAGAGCACACAGTTCTTTGTAATCCTTTTCTGTAGAAAGAGTGTATAAGAGCAGATTCTTGATGTGTGCATAGATCGTAGGGCCACAGAAAAACTGCCCTGCGCTTCTTTGCATCCTCGTCTTTGTTTAGGTCGTTTGCCACGAAGTACTGGTCAAGACGATCCGTGAAATCTCCCCAATCCTCTCCCTCATTGAATCTCTCGAGAATTCCAACAGTACTCGATCGTGCTGAGCTCGCCATACTTTTACGTAGGTTCGTATTTGCCTCATCGTCAGTTGTGGTATATGAAATGATACAATGAACTCCGTACTGTGAGCCAGTGACTAGGTGTAACCTGGTCAGTCTTTAATGGCTTCCAGAAGTGAAGATACAAAGGTGAAGTTCAGGTTATATACCGGGCCCAGCACGAGTGTACCTATGACCCTAGGACCTCCAACGGTAGTGCCCCCCTGGTGGTGGGCAGACCTTGTGTACATACATTACAGCTAGACTGATTCCTGGGATGGGGGTATTGTCCTATGAGGAGAGATTGAGTAGACTAGGCCGATATTCTCGAGAGTTTGGAAGAAAGAGAGGTGATCTCATTGAAACATACAAAATTATTACATGGCTTGACAGGGTAGGTGCAGGAAGAATGTTTCCTCTTGCTGAGGAGCTTAACACCAGGGGTCACAGTCTCAGAATAAGGGATTGGCCATTTAGGACTGAGATGAAGAGCAATTTTTTCACTTAGAGGGTGGTGAATCTTGGAATTCCCTACCCCAGAGGGTTGTGGAGGCTCAGTCTTTGAGTATATTCAAGACAGAGATCAATAGATTTTTGGATATTAAGGGAATCAAAGGATATGGGGATAGTGCGGGAAATGGAGTTGAGGTAGAAGATCAGCCATGACCTTAGTGAATGGCGGAGCAGGCTCGAGGGGCCGAATGGCTGATTCCTGCTCCTAATTCTTATGTTCTTATGTAACAGCCTTACTTTTAAATCGTATAAATCAAGTGAAATGAAGGAATGTGTGTAATTTGGATGTAATTACCTTCAGTGACTGCCCAATAAATCCGATTCTTTCTGCCAACAGCACAGGCGATGTTTACAGTTTTGATGGTAGCTCGGCCGATGAAGCCACTGTAACACTGGGGGTAAGTTTGCACTTTTCCAATGGATTCAATGGTTTGCATGGGGTTGTACGTTTCCAGTATTCTTCAAAGGATAATGATAGTGAAAGGACAATTACGGTATAACGTCTATAACACACCAAAAATGATCTTATACCTCGTACAAATGTACACCCCACTAAAGGAAGTCAGTATTCCTCCCTCCAGCCCCACCTACCATTATATCATTGCGTCCTCAGATCCATGCCTCTGCATACCTCTTACACAACATGTAGGAAGAACACACAGCTTTCACCATTTAAACAGTCCAGTAGATAGGTCATCCACCTCCCTGTTTCTTCCATCTTCCTCCAAAGTATTACATGTGATAAGAAACTTTACTGTATAAGGTTGAGTGGATGGGCTGAAAAGCCTCCCTCATCTGTACTTACCTGTGCGAATGCCTTACAGGACAAAACATTTATTTGTGCCTTCATACAGACTCAATAATTGGGTCTTGCACATCAGAGCCATTGAAATGACTTTGGTGCAAATCCTGTCAGACAGCATTTACAAACAGTAACCTACAATTGGCATCTGCCACTGACATAGATAATAAAGGGCACGTCTTGAACGGGGACAAGCCAACAACTGTCAGACATTGTACTAACTTTTTCCTCCGTCCACAGTGGATGGCCTCACATTTGCCTCAAAACCCAAGAACCAATTTTCTACTACCCCACTCCTAAATAGAGGCCAAGAAATGAGTGCTAATCCTTTGCTCCCATTTTGCTCCTGAATAGCACAGCAGATGTTCTTCCTCTGTGGCTTTTCTAGTCTCTGCACTTCAAAAGGGCGCAGAAATATAAATTATATTCGATAAATGTTAGAGACTTCGCCCCTCTAACCACCTCTTATAATACTGGAGGGGCAGATGTTACATAAGAACATAAAAAATAGGAGCAGGAGTAGGTCATACGGCCTCTTGAGCCTGCTCCGCCATTTAATACGATCATGGCTGATACGATCATGGACTCAGGTCCACTTCCCTGCCCGCTCCCTATAACCCCTTATTCCCTATCGGTTAAGAAACTGTCTAGCTCTGTCTTAAATATATTCAATGTCCCAGCATCCACAGCTCTCTGAGGCAGCGAATTCCACAGATTTACAACCCTCTGAGAGAAGAAATTCCTCCTCATCTCAGTTTTAAATGGGTAGCTCCTTATTCTAAGATTATGCCCCCTAGTTCTAGTCTCCCCTATCAGTGGAAACATCCTGTCTGTATCCACCTTGTCAAGCCCCCTCATAATCTTACACGTTTCGATAAGATTATCTCTCATTCTTCTCAATTCCAATGAGTAGAGGCCCAACCTACTGAACCTTTCCTCATAAGTCAACCCCCTCATCTCCAGAATCAACCAAGTGAACCTTTTCTGAACTGCCTCCAAAGCAAGTATTTCCTTTCTTAAATATGGAAACCAAAACTGTATGCAGTATTCCAGATGTGGCCTCACCATTTCCCTGTATAATTGTAGCAAGACTTCCCTGCTTTTATACTCCATCCCCTTTGCAATAAAGGCCAAGATTCCATTGGCCTTCCTGATCACTTGCTGTACCTGCATACTAACCTTTTGTGTTTCATGCACCAGGACGCTCAGGCCCTGCTGTACTGCAGCACTTTGCAATTTTTCTCCATTTAAATAATAATTTGTTCTTCGATTTTTTTTTTCTGCCAAAGTGCAGAACCTTACACTTTCCAACATTATACTCCATTTGCCAAAGGTTTGCACACTTACTTAGCCTATCTATGTCCTTTCGCAGGTTTTTTGTGTCCTCCTCACACATTGCTTTTCCTCCCATCTTTGTATCGTCAGCAAACTTGGCTACGTTACACTCAGTCCCTTCATCCAAGTCGTTAATATAGATTGTAAATAGTTGGGATCCCAGCACTGATCCCTGCAGCATCCCACTAGTTACTGATTGCCAACCCTAGAATGAACCATTTATCCCGACTCTCTGTTTTTTGTTAGTTAGCCAATTCTCTATCCATGCTAATATATTACCCCCAACCCTGTAAACTTTTATCTTGTGCAGTAACGTTTTATGTGGCACCTTGTAAAATGACTTCTGGAAGTCCAAATACACCGCATCCACTGGTTCCCCTTTATCCACCCTGTTTGTTACATACTCAAAGAATTCCAGAAAATTTGTCAAACATGACTTCCCTTTCATAAATCCATGCTGACTCTGCCTGACTGATCGTTTGCGCTCCGTTTTTCACCCCAAAGCGGCAGCAGTGGTGCCGGTGAGGTATTGTGGGCAGCTGGTCAGCCTCCAGCTCCCCCTGGGGTTTTCGGAGCCGGATTTGCATTGGAGCAGAGCAGCACCGCCCAGAAGAGCTGTGCCGGTGTGCAACGTCCCTGGTTGCAACACCAGCTCGCTTTTCGACTCCCGCCCGAACCGTACTCCCTGCAACGCGCCCCACAGTGACCGCTTGTAAATACGGGTGGTTCGACCAATACCGACTGCAGAGAGGTAAGTAATGCTAAGGTAAGTGCAATTGTTGTTCTTTTAATTTTTTTTGCGATTTATGTTATGTATTAGGAATGTTTTTGTGGGTTTTTTTCAGCTTTTTTTTCTCCCCAGGTGTCTCTCTCCTGGGCCAGCTCTTTAGCTCGGGACTTTCCCATGCTAATACCCTAAGAGAGGTGTACAACACCTCTCTTAGCGCTACCCCCCAGACTCCAGAGGGGCGATGCAGACACAGCTATCAAGGAGGAGGAGTGTGAAATATTAGATAAAATAAACATAGTGAGAGAGGAGGTATTAGGGGTTTAGCAGCTTTGATAGTGGATAAATCCCCAGGCTCAGATGAAATGTATACCAGGCTATTGAGAAGTAAAAGAGCAAATAGCAGAGGCTCTGACCATCATTTTCCAATCCTCTCTGGCTACAGGTGTGGTGCCAGAGGACTGGAGGACTGCTAATGTGGTACCTTTGTTTAAGAAAGAAGAAAAGGATAGACCAAATAATTACAGGCCAGTCAGCCCAACTTCAGTGGTGGGAAAATTATTGGAAAAAATTGTGAAGGACAGGATAAATCTACATTTAGAAAGACACAGATTAATCAGGGACAGTCAGCACAGATTTGTTAAGGGAAGATCCTGTCTGACTAACTTGATTGAATTTTTTGAGGAGGTAACCAGGAGGATCTATGAGAGCAGTGCGTATGATGTAGTGTATATGGATTTTAGCAAAGCTTTTGATAAGGTCCCACATGGCAAACTGGTCATGAAGGTTAAAGTCCCTGGGATCCAGGGCAAAGTGACAAGTTGGATCCAAAATTGGCTCAGAGGCAGGAAGCAAAGAGTAATGGTTGATGGGTGTTATTGTGACTGGAAGGATGTTTCCAGTAGGGTTCCGCAGAATTCTGCATTATGTCCCTTGCATTTTCTGGTATACATCAATAATCTAGACTTGAATATAGGGAGTATGATTAAGAAGTTTGCAGATGATACTAAAACCGGCTGTGTGGTTGACAATGAAGAAGAAAGTTGCGGACTGCAGGAAGATATCAATCAACTGGTCAGGTGGGCAGAACAGTGGCAAATGGAATTTAATCCGGAGAAGTGTGAGGTCATGCATTTGGGGAGGACTAATAAAGAAAGGGAATACACATTAAATGGTCGGACACTGAGAAGTGTAGAGGAACAGAGGGACCTTGAAGTGCATATCCACAGATCCCTGAAGGTAGCAGGCCAGGTAGATAAGGTGGTTAAGAAGGCATATGGAATACTTGCCTTTATTAGTCAAGGCATAGAATATAAAAGCAGGAGGGTTATGCTTGAACTGTATAAAATACTGGTTAGGCCACAGCTGGAGTACTACGTGCAGTTCTGGTCACCGCATTACATCATCATCATCATCATAGGCAGTCCCTCGAATCGAGGATGACTTGCTTCCACGTCAAAAAGTTCATAGGTGTTTCAATGATGGACCTAAAATTCCAAGTCCGACCTAAATCTTGAAGGGTGGAAGATGCCTGTGTGTGGATTGTTTTAACGTGGGTTGACCGTTGTCACATGGGCTTGACAGAGCTAGGCCTTGGTCCAGTAGCAAGGATTAACCAAGGCGACTGGAGACCAGCGACGGACCTAGTGTACACACATATCACAGTGTGGGCTGGCCCGTGCTGCCTCTCCTGGGCTTTGATCACATCCCTCTACAATCTCTCGCCGCTCCTGCTGTACCTGCTCACGCTCCAATCACCGACCTGGACCTTGATCACGTCCCTCTTCACTGCCGCATTACAGGAAGGATGTGATTGCACTGGAGAGGGTACAGAGGAGATTTATGAGGATGCTGCCGGGAGTGGAGAATCTTAGCTTATGAGGACAGATTGGATAGGTTGGGTTTGTTTTCCTTGGAACAGAGGAGGCTGAGAGGAGACCTCGTTGAGGTGTATAAAATTATGAGGGGCTAGATATCGTGGATAGAAGGGACCTATTTCCCTCAGCAGAGTGGTCAACAACCAGGGGGCAAACATTTAAGGTAATTGGTCGAAGGTTTAGAGGGGATTTGAGGGGAAATTTCTTCACGCAGAAAGTTTTGGGGATCTGGAACTCACTGCCTGAAAGGGTGGTAGAGACAGAAATCCTCAGCACATTTACAAAGTACCCAGACGTGCACCTGAAGTGCCGTGACCTGGAAAGTGGGATTAGCTGGATAGGCTCTGGTTGGCCGACACGGACACGATGGGCCGAAATGGCCTCCTAACATGCTGTAAACCTCTATGATCCTGTGACTCGGGGCCCAGCTTCCCAATTTTGATAACTGAGGTGCAAAATGTTCTCGGGCACAAACTTTACCGTCCCGCCGCAATTACTGCCCAAAATCATCAAATCCGAAAATATAGCCCTGGCTACAGTTCAGGGATCTCTGTATTCCACCTCCCCCTCTTACCACTGGGTACAGTTCAGGGATTACTGTATTCTAACCCTCTGATAGCACTGAGTACAGTTCCAGGATCTTTGTACTCGAACTCCCTGTGTTCAGGGGGAAGCACCTCCCAGAAAAAAACATTTTCTGCTAATTGCAGAGTTTTGGTTTACATGCTATTGGTCCAAGAAATCTCTCTCTCTCTTTCTCTCTCTCTCTCCACCCTCCACCCCCCAGCCTCTCTCTCTCTCTCTCTCCCTTTCCGGGCTTTCTCTCTCTCTCCACGCCCCACCCCCCAGCCTCTCTCTCTCTCTCTCTCTCTCTCTCTCTCCTTCCCCCCCCAGGCCGCTCTCTCTCCCCCCGCCAGCCTCTCTCTCTCCCCCCCCCAGGCCCTCTCTCCCCTTCCCCCCCAGGCCTCGCTCTCTCTCTCTCTCTCTCCCCCCTTGCCCCCCCCCCAGCCTATTTCTCTCCCCCCCTCTGCCCCCGACTCTCTCTCTCTCTCTGCCACCCCCCCAGGCCTCTCTCTATCCCTGGCCAGCCTCTGTCTCTCCCCCACCCCGGCTCTCTCTCCCCGACCCCCCCCGGTCCCTGCCGCCTCTCTTTTGACATCACCAACCCTCACCCCGCACCCCCCACCCCCGACCACCATCAGGCCCAGGCTGGCCGGGGGGGCTGGGGAGAGTTGGAGCCTCAGGTCCTGCTGCTCGGCACCACGGTCATGGAATGATTCGGACGGGAGGGGGGTGGAGCTTGATAAGGGGCGGGGCTTTATTATAGCCAACATTCTCAGCCATCATCACCAAAACATATTATGTGGCCATTTCTCTTTTTTTCTTTCTGGAACCTTGCAGGGTACAAATTGTCTGTTATAATTTCCTGCAGAATCTGTGACAACACTTCAAAAGTAATTCATTGAAGTGCATTTGAACACCTTAAGCTCATGAAAGCAGGTTTTTTTTCTGTGGGGATTTAACTCCTCGTCCTCGCTAGTCTGAATGGAAAGAAGAAGGAGGGAATGAAAAAACATCGGTATATAATCTGCTTCTTCTGCTTTTCACAGGCGAAGTACAAGAAAGTACATCGACAAACCAATACAAGTAAAAGGTGGGTCATATATTTTGCAGTCTTTTAATAGTGTAGAGGGCAGGGCTTTGTAAAAGTAGATCTTAGGCAATATTAAACATAGAAAATAGATGCAGGAGTAGGCCATTCGGCCCTTCGAGCCTGCACCATCATTCAATCAGATTATGGCTGATCATTCCCTCAGTACCCCTTTCCTGCTTTCTCTCCATACCCCGATGCCCTTAGCCGTAAGGACCATATCTAACTCCCTCTTGAATATATCCAATGAACTGGCATCAACAACTCTCTGCGGCAGGGAATTCCACAGGTTAACAACTCTCTGAGTGAAGAAGTTTCTCCTCATCTCAGTCCTAAATGGCCTCCCCCTTATCCTAAGACTGTGTACCCTGGTTCTGGACTTCCCCAACATCGGGAACATTCTACCCGTATCCAACCTGTCCAATCCCGTCAGAATCTTATACGTTTCTATGAGATCCCCTCTCATCCTTCTAAACTCCAATGTATAAAGGCCCAGTTGATCCAGTCTCTCCTCATATGTCAGTCCAGCCATCCCGGGAATCAGTCTGGTGAACCTTCGCTGTACTCTCTCAAATAGCAAGAACGTCCTTCCTCAGATTAGGAGACCAAAACGGAACACATATTCCCGGTGAGGCCTCACCAAGGCCCTGTACAACTGCAGTAAGACCTCCCTGCTCCTATACTCAAACCCCCTAGCTATGAAGGCCAACAGACCATTTGCCTTCTTCACTGCCTGCTGCACCTGTATGCCAACTTTCAATGACTGATGAACCATGACACTCAGGTCTCATTGCACCTCCCCTTTTCCTAATCTGTCACCTTTCAGATAATATTCTGTCTTCGCATTTTTGCCCCCAAAGTGGATAACCTCACATTTATTCACATTATACTGCATCTGCCATGCATTTGCCCACTCACCTAACCTGTCCAAGTCACCCTGCAGCCTCTTAGCGCCCCCTCACAGCTCACACCGCCACCCAGTTTAGTGTCATCTGAAAACTTGGAGATATTACATTCAATTCCTTCATCTAAATCATTGATGTATATTGTAAAGAGCTGGGGTCCCAGCACTGAGCCATGCGGCACTCCACTAGTCACTGCCTGCCATTCTGAAAAAGACCCGTTTATCCCGACTCTCTGCTTCCTGTCTGCCAACCAGTTCTCTATCCACATCCGTATATTACCCCCAGTATCATGTGCTTTGATTTTGCACACCAATCTCTTGTGTGGGACCTTGTCAAAAGCCTTTTGAAAGTCCAAATACACCACATCCACTGGTTCTCCCTTGTCCACTCTACGAGTTACATCCTCAAAAAATTCCAGAAGATTTGTCAAGCATGATTTCCCCTTCATAAATCCATGCTGACTTGGACTGATCGTGTCACTGCTTTCCAAATACGCTGCTAATTCATCCTTAATAATTGATTCTAACATTTTTCCCATTACTGATGTCAGGCTAACCGGTCTATAATTACCCGCTTTTTCTCTGCCTCCCTTTTTAAAAAGTGGTGTTACATTAGCTATCCACCAGTCCATAGGAACTGATCTAGAGTCGATAGACTGTTGGAAAATGATCACCAATGCATCCATTATTTCTAGGGCCACTTCCTTAAGTACTCTGGGATACATACTATCAGGCCCTTATCGGGGATTTATCGGCCTTCAATCCCATCAATTTTCCTAACACAATTTCCCGCCTAATAAAGATCTCCTTCAGTTCCTCCTTCTCCCTAGACCCTCGGTGCCTAGTACTTCCCGAAGGTTATTTGTGTCTTCCTTCGTGAAGACAGAACCAAAGTATTTGTTCAATTGGCCTGCCATTTCTTTGTTCCCTATTATAAATTCTCCTGAATCCGACTGCAAGGGACCTACGTTTATCTTCACTAATCTTTTTCTCTTCACATATCTATAGAAGCTTTTGCAGTCAGTTTTATGTTCCCGGCAAGCTTCTTCTCGTATTCTATTTCCCCCCTCTTAATTAAACCCTTTGTCCTCCTCTGCTGAATTCTGAATTTCTCCCAGTCCTCAGGTTTGCTGCTTTTTCTGGCCAATTTATATGCCTCTTCTTTGTATTTAGCACTATCCTTAATTTCCATTGTTAGCCACGGTTGAGCCACCTAACCCGTTTTATTTTTACTCCAGACAGGGATGTACAATTGCTGAATTTCATCCATGTGATCTTTAAATGTTTGCCATTGCCTATCCACCATCAACCCTTTTGGTATCATTTGCCAGTCTATTCTAGCCAATTCACGCTTCGAACCATCGAAGTTACCTCTCCTTAAGTTCAGGACCTAGTTTCTGAATTAACTGTGTCACTCTCCATCTTAATAAAGAATTCTACCATATTATGGTCACTCTTCCCCAAGGGGCCTCGCACAACAGGATTGCTAATTAGTTCTTTCTCATTACACATCACCCAGTTTAGGATGGCCAGTTCCCTAGTTGGTTCCTCGACATATTGGCCTAGAAAACCATCCCTAATACACTCCAGGACATCCTCCTCCACCGCATTGCTACCAGTTTGGTTAGCCCAATCAATATGTAGATTAAAGTCGCTTATGATAACTGCTGTACCTTTATTGCATGCATTCCTAATTTCTTGTTTGATGCTGTCCTCAACCTCACTACTACTGTTTGGTGGTCTGTACACAACTCCCACTAGCGTTTTCTGCCCTTTGGTATTCTGTAGCTTCACCCATACCGATTCCACATTATCCAAGCTAATGTCCTTTCTTACTATTGCATTAATTACCTCTTTAACCAGCAATGCCATCCCGCCCCCTTTTCCTTTCTGTCTATCCTTCCTAAATGTTGAATACCCCTGGATGTTGAGTTCCCAGCCTTGGTCACCCTGGAGCCATGTCTCCATGATGCCAATTATATCATATTCATTAACTGCTATCTGTGCAGTTAATTCGTCCACCTTATTCCGAATATTCCTCGCATTGAGGCACAGAGCCTTCAGGCTTGTCTTTTTAACACACTTTGCCCCCTTAGAATTTTGCTGTAATATGGCCCTTTTTGCTTTTTGACTTCGGCTTCTCTGCCCTCCACTTGTACTTTTCTTCTTTCTATCTTTTGCTTCTGCCCCCATTCTACTTCCCTCTGTCTCCCTGCATAGGTTCCCATCCCCCTGCCATATTAGTTTAACTCCTCCCCAACAGCACTAGCAAACACTCCCCCTAGGACATTTGTTCCGGTCCTGCCCAGGTACAGACCGCCCAGTTTGTACTGGTCCCACCTCCCCCAGAACCGGTTCCAATGTCCCAAAATTTGAATCCCTTCCTTCTGTACCACTGCTCAAGCCATATATTCATCTGAGCTATCCTGCGATTCCTACTCTGACTAGCACTTGGCACTGGTAACAATCCTGAGATTACTACTTTTGAGGTCCTAATTTTTAATTTAGCTCCTAGCTCCCTTAATTCGTCTCGTAGGACCTCATCCCGTTTTTTACCTATATCGTTGGTACCTATATGCACCACGACAACTGGCTGTTCACCCTCCCTTTTCAGAATGCCCTGCACCCACTCCGAGATATCCCTGACCTTGCACCAGGGAGGCAACATACCATCCTGGAGTCTCGGTTGCGGCCGCAGAAACGTCTATCTATTTCCCTTACAATTGAATCCCCTATCACTATAGCTCTCCCATTCTTTTTCCTGCCCTCCTGTGCAGCAGAGCCACCCATGGTGCCATGAACTTGGCTGCTGCTGCCCTCCCCTGATGAATCATCCCCCCCAACAGTACTCAAAGCGGTGTATCTGCTTTGCAGGGGGATGACCGCAGGGGACCCCTGCACTACCTTCCTTGCACTGCTCTTCCTGTTGTTAATTGGTACACCAGACTTGGAAATAAAACAGAACAAAAATGTAATATATTTGAGGCTGATTGGGAATCTGTGTGCGTGCGTGTATATGTATGTATCCAACAAAATCAAGATGGAAGTGGGTTAATAAGGAGGTTAAGGGAACCTCATAAAAGCAAAAATACTTAAAAGGTACAAGGAAATAGCAGCATGAGAATCATACAGAAGGCAACTGTGGATAGCTCAATAAAGTAGCGGGAAACAATGAGATGAAAAGCAGTAAGTATCAAATTGTTAATACTGGAAGGAAGGTTACAGAATAAGTAGGTCCATTACAATAAATTATCAAGATATGGTAGATAGTGAATGGATTCTTCATCTCCTTAGAAACATTGGGCCCAAAATTGGTGAAACCCAAGGCCCGCACCCTCTATACTCTTCACACTAACTTTGTCCCAATCAATATTTGGATAGTTAAAATCCGCTACTATTACTGCCCTATGGTTTTTGGACCTCACAGCAATTTGCCGACATATTTGCTCTTCTATCTCCCTCCCACTGATTGAGGGTCTATAATACACGCCCAGCAATGTGATCGCCACTTTTATATTTTTCAGTTCGACCCATATGGCCTCATTTGATGATCCCGCTTAACATATCATCCCTCCTCACCGCTGTAACAGTTTCTTTAATCAATACCGCGACCCCTCCCCCTTTTTAACCCCCTCTCTTTCCTGTCTAAATATCCTGTAACCAGGAATATTGAGCTGCCAAACCTGCCCCTCTCAGCCATGTCTCTGTAATGGCTATAATGTCATACTCCCAAGTGTCTACCTGTGCTGTCAGCTCATCCGCCTTATACTCCTTGCATTGAAATATATACCATTCAGCACAGGAAGACCTCCTTGATTACTTCTTACCAACCCTTGTTTCCTCTGTTTTACAGATTCACTTTTTACACTCTTGCTTTCCAATTTCAGCTTTACTTCCTTCCCTATTGAATTTCTCAGGTTCCCATCCCCGAGCCAAGCTAGTTTAAACTCTCCCCAACAGCACGAGCAAAACTCCCCACGAAGATATTAGTCCCGGCGCTGTGGAGGTGCAACCCGTCCGGTTTGTACAGGTCCCATCTCCCCCAGAACCGGTCCCAATGCCTCAGGAATTTAAAGCCCCCCCTCCTGCACCAACTCTCCAGCCACGCATTCCTCTTCTCTATCCTTCTATTCTTATACTCATTAGCACGTGGTACCGATAGTAACCCGGGAGTCCTACCCTTTAATTTTTCTCCTAGCTCCTAGCTTGCTGCCTGCAGGACCTCATCCCTCTTTCTAGCGATGTCATTGGACCTGATTTGGACCACAATCTCTGGCTGTTTACCCTTCACCCACTCCCCACCCCGCCCCCCAGAATGCACTGCATCCGCTCTGTGACATCCTTGACCCTGGCACCAGGGAGACACCATACCAATCTGGAGTCATGTCTACAGCCACAGAAATGCCTGTCTATTCCTCTAACTATTGAATCCCCTACCACTAAAACTCTTTTATTCTTCGTCCCTCCCCCCTATGCAGCTGAGCCACCTGTGGTGCCTTGGAATTGGCTCTGGCTGCACTCTCCCGAGGCATCATCACCCTCACCAGTACTCAGAAGAGAATATCGGTTTGAAAGCAAAGTGGACTCGGGGGGGGATTCCTGCACTACCTGCCTAGCGTTCTTCCTCCGTCTGTGTTCACCCACTTCCCCTCTGCCTGAATGCGTTTAAGCAGCGGGGTGACCACCTCCTGAAACATGCTATCCACGTAGTTCTCAACCTCGCGGATGCACCACAGTGACTCCAGCTGCTGCTCCAGCTCCTTCTTCACAAAGGAGCACTAGACAAAGTCATGGTCAATGGGGCTAAGGGATTAATAGCCCATAGAATAGAAGTAAAGGATGTGTTATATTAAACAATGAGTAAATATCTATAAGGTTCCTGAGTAATAAAATATATCTTAGAATCCTTGAGGAATTAAGCTGTGAAGAGAGGAAGCAATATTTGTTGGAGTAAAAATGAGAGCTATGGTACGGGTTTTTGAAATGAGGTAGAGTAAGGTTGAAGCAAATAAGCTGTTTAATTTGTATGATGAAGGTAAGATTAGAAACAGACACACGTATAAAGTTCATAAGGCTTGACCAATGTCCCCCATCCCTTGTCCGCCTGCAGATTTGTAAAACTGATTACCCAACAAGGCAGCTGATCCAGGGCCAACTGATGCCTTTAACAAGGGCTGGATCAATATCTTGAGATGGGGCTTATTATTGTTCTTTTCCCTCAGTACCCCTTCCCAACTGGAGAGTTTGTGGAAGAAATCTCATGGCCCTCCAAGTGGGAAGGAGCAGATGGTGTGTGGGGATTGGTGGTAGTATATCAGACATGGACTCTGGATTAGGCTTTATTGGCCAAATGGCCTTTCCTTACTATGGACTTGATTTTAATGGTTTTTATGTAAATAATGGTCTTTCAGAGAACCTGAGAAGGAAAATATGAAAAATAGTCTTACAAAGAAAGAAGTAGTACCCAAGGTAGGTTGATTTCTCTTCAATTCTTGGGCTGGTGGTTCAGAGATCTGGTAATGTTGTACTAACTGCGGACTGGAATCCATTCATTTCCCTGACCGAGATACTTCTGGGAGAGTTACCTCCACATTATTATGTACACAGTTACACAGATCTTTGTAAACTAATTACATCAGTTGAGTTGGAGAATGATTCTTGTCTCAACTTGTATTGTTAATTAGGAAGGACCATTTAGCTCATCCCTCTTCACCAATACTTCAATAACAGCATAGCATTTTCAACATCTTCCACTGATTTTACTTGTACTTCCCTGCTTTGCATGAGCCTGCAGTGTTATTGACAGTTAGCATGCTTTAATCAGATCTTGGAAGAAATTGGCAATCCTTATTCAGCCACGATGATAACTTGTTTCCCCTCCCACCATCCCCTTCAGTAATTCTCCCCAGTAGGCACTCAGTCAATTCTGAAATGCTTCAGATCTAGTTCTGCTTTGCCCTCCATCCCTCCCATCCAGAACACTTTTGAGTATTTCTGCTTTGCTCTCGTCACTTGCTTCCTGCCACCAACACCTCCCCTGAATGCTCCAGCTATGTTATACTCGGTCTTACAAGTGCTCTAGCTTGACTTCTTCACATTTGTAATATACTACTTGCCATTCTCTCCCTGGCTCCAACCTGCATGAGCAATAGAGACAGAAGAAATGCAACAATTCTTCAATCTCCTTCCATACAAATTCTGTCACAGGACTAGCGAACAATAAATGGTGATGGTGGGGGAGGTTGGCTGGCTGATGCTTGAGATGGAGATTCCCCTATCATATTCATTAATGATTTAAACGAAGGAATTGAATGTAATATCTCCAAGTTTGCAAATGACACTAAGCTGGATGGCGGTGTGTGCTGTGAGGAGGACGCTAAGAGGCTGCAGGGTGACTTGGACAGGTTAGGTGAGTGGGCAAATGCATGGCAGATGCAGTATAATGTGGATAAATGTGAGGTTATCCACTTTGGTGGCAAAAACAGGAAGGCAGAATATTATCTGAATGGTGACAGATTAGGAAAAGGGGAGGTGCAACGAGACCTGGGTGTCATGGTTCATCAGTCATTGAAAGTTGGCATGCAGGTACAGCAGGCGGTGAAGAAGGCAAATGGCATGTTGGCCTTCATAGCTAGGGGATTTGAGTATAGGAGCAGGGAGGTCTTACTGCAGTTGTACAGGACCTTGGTGAGGCCACACCTTGAATATTGTGTACAGTTTTGGTCTCATAATCTGAGGAAGGACATTCTTGCTATTAAGGGAGTGCAGCGAAGGTTCACCAGACCGATTCCAGGGATGGCTGGACTGACATATGAAGAAAGACTGGATCGACTAGGCTTACATTCACTGGAATTTAGAAGAATGAGAGGGGATCTCATAGAAACATAAAATCCTGACGGGATTGGACAGGTTAGATGCAGGAAGAATGTTCTCGATGTTGGGGAAGTCCAGAACCAGGGGTCAAAGTCTAAAGATAAAGGGTAAGCCATTTAGGACCGAGATGATGAGAAACTTCTTCATTCAGAGAATTGTGAACCTGTGGAATTCTCTACCGCAGAGAGTTGTTGAGGCCAGTTCGTTAGATATATTCAAAAGGGAGTTAGATGTGGCCCTTACGGCTAAAGGGATCAAGGGGCATGGAGAGAAAGCAGGAATGGGGTACTGAAGGAATGATCAGCCATGATCATATTGAATGGCGGTGCAGGCTCGAAGGGCCGAATGGCCTACTCCTGCACCTATTTTCTCTGTTTCTATGTAATTACCATACTCAGTCTTCTTATAGTTCTCATTGATGAAATAAAGTCAGCATGTGAGTGTCATAAATATTTTTAATTCTGTCACCAGCCACCTGCGAGCTCCTGTCTCTCCATCTCTGACTGAGAGGGATGCAGATGTGCCATTTATGTCCATTGTCTCCTCCTCTATATCTGTGAGCTACACAATTTGGAGTGTCCCACCTCCAGTCCTGTCACTCCCCCTCACGTTTTGCACTCTCTTCCACTACAAGGGGCAAAAGAACAGACCCGTGCGTGCGTGATGGTTATGTATTCACCCGATGGATGCAGTGCATTCGATGAGGCTGACTGATACATCAAATTGCATAAGGATTGGGATGAGTGGCAGCAGCAGATGGATGCATGAGGAGGTGAGGAAAGGCATGGAAAGTGAAGGATGGGTGCTGCTGATACTTAAGTGGGTGTGAGGAGTGCTGTGATGGAGTACGCGTGACAAGACAGAGTGAGTGGGGGTGGTTACACCAAAGGATGTAGGTCAATTTCAACTGCACTCACTTTTCTGACCGAGTTAGGTAATTAAATCTCTTCCTGCACTGCATCCAAGACTGGGGCACAATTCTCCTGCTGCTCATCTCCTCGGCAACCTCCAACCACGCCGCCTTGGTGGGAGCCACAGGTTTCTTCCTCCCACTGCTGGAGAAAGTGATCTCCCATCTGCTTCTGAATGTACCCAGCAGTAAGTCAAGGGAAGCAAGCTCGAGCTGAAACGTTAACTCTGTTTCTCTCTCCACAGATGCTGCCTCACTTGCGGCGTATTTCCAGCATTTTCTATTTTTAGTTAAGCAAGATCGAATCTGAGTGCTGGCCTTATTTGTTCTGAATCCATGTTAAATACCACTCACTGCCTCCTTCCAACACCTCCTAGCTCCTCCAGTTTTGCTTTGGCCCGTTAAATAGTCGACTTGAGATTGTGACATGCGAGGGTGCATTATATTACATTCGTTGCGAAACCCGGAGGAAAAATGAAATTAGGCAATTAACTTCAAATCAGAGATTCTGACCCGTTAAGTTTTACTTTGTGTTTTGCACACAATTCAACATCCTCCGCTCGGAATCTGTCTTTGCATTAATATCAGGGCCAATATCTCTTTATATGGCTCGGTGTCAAATTTTGTTTAATAATTGCTTCCGTGCAGCACCTTCGGACGTTTTACTATGTTAAAGCACTATATGAATGCAAGTTGTTGTTGTCTTTGCCTCAGCTCATCTGCTGCTGAAACCCTTATCAATGCATTTCCAATGATCTCATTTTACAACCTCTGTAAACAATATCGCATTCAAACACTGCTGCATGTATCCTGACTCATAGAAACAAAGAAATTTACAACATGGAAGGAGGCCATTTCGGCCCATCGTGTCCGCGCCGGCTGACCAAGCGCTATCCAGCCTAATCCCACTTTCCAGCTCTTGGTCCGTAGCCCTGCAGGTTACAGCACTTTAAGTGCATATCCATGTATTTTTAAATTTGGGGAGGCTTTCTGCCTCGATCACCTTTTCAGGCAAGGAGTTCCAGACTCCTACTACTCTCTAGGTGAAGAAATGTCCCCTCATATCTCCTCTAAACCACCCCTAACCAGTATTTATACAGTTCAAGCATAACCTGCCTGCTCTTGTATTCCATGCCTCAACTAATAAAGGCAAGTATTCCATATGCCTTCTTAACCACCTTATCTACCTGGCATGCTAACTTCAGGGATCTGTGGACCTGCACTCCAAGGTCCCTTTGTTCCTCTACACTTTTCAGTGTTCTACCATTTAATGTGTATTCCCTTTCCTTGTTAACCTCCCCAAATGCATTACCTCACACTTATCCGGATTTAATTACATTTGCCACTGTTCTGCCCACCTGACCAGTTGATCGCTATCTTCCTGCAGTCCGCAGCTTTCTTCTTCATTATCAACCAAACAGCCTATTTTAGTGTCATCTGCAAACTTCTTAATCATATCCCCAACATTTAAGTCCAAGTCATTGATATATACCACAAAAAGCAAGGGACCCAGCACTGAGCCCTGTGGAACCCCACTGGATACAGCCTTTCAGTCACAAAAACACCCATCAACCATTACCCTTTGCTTCCTGCCTCTGAGCCAATTTTGGATCCAACTTGCCACTTTGCCCTGGATCCCATGGACTTTTACTTTCATGACCAGTCTGCCATGTGGGACCTTATCAAAAGCTTTGCTAAAATCCATATACACTACATCATACCCACTGCCCTCATCGACCCTCCTGGTTACCTCCTCGAAAAATTCAATTGTTCATCAGACACGATCTTCCCTTAACAAATCCATGCTGACTGTCTTTGCTTAATCCATGTCTTTCCAATTGAAGATTTATCCTGTCCCTCAGGAGTTTTTCCAATAATTTTCCCACCACCGAGGGCTAGGCTGACTGGCCTGTAATTACTTGGTCTATCCCTTTCTCCCTTTTTAAACAAAGGTACCACATTAGAAGTCCTCCAGTCCTCTGGTACCACACCTAAAGACAGAGGGGATTGGAAAATGATGGTCAGATCCTCTGCTATTTCCTCTTTTGCTTCTCTTAACAGCCTGGGATACATTTAATCTACGCCTGGGGATTTATCCAATTTCAATGCTGCTAAGTCCCTTAATACTTCCTCTCTCACTATGTTAATCTCATCTAATATTTCATATGCCTCCTCCATCATTGCAAAGTCTGCATCACCCCTCTCTTTTGTGAAAACAGATACATAATATTCATTAAGAGTCATACCCATGTCTTCTGCCTCCACACACAGATTTCCTTTATGGTCTCTAATAGGCTCCACTCTTTCTCTTGCTCTGAATATATTTATAAAACATCTTTGGGTTTACCCTGATTTTACTTGACAATATTATTTCATGCTCTCTCTTTGCTTTCCTGATATATTTTTTAATTGCACCCCTGCACTTCTTATACTCCACTAGAGTTTCTGCAGTATTGAGTTCTTGGTATCTGTCATAAGCTTCCGTTTTTTTTCGTTATCTTGCCCTGTATGTTGCTTGACATAGAAACATAGAAATTTACAGTGCAGAAGGATGCCATTTCGGCCCATCGTGTCCGCGCCGGCCGACAAAGAGCCACACGGTCGTCGGTCAGCAGCCCTGAAGGTTACATATAAACCTATGAACAATGGCGGAAAGGTACAGAGCATCCGGTCCAACCAGTCTGCCCCTCCACAACTGCAACACTCCTTACACCGCAGCATTCTACACTCCACCCCAACCGGAGCCATGCGATCTCCTAGGAGAGGCAAAAAACAGATAAAAACCCAGGCCAATTGAGGAAAAAAAATTGGGGAAAATTCCTCTCTGACCCATCGAGGCGATCGAAACTAGTCCAGGAGATCACCCAGGCAGTATTCGATTCCCTGATGTATTTACTGCACCAGCCAACAAGAGGTTATCCAGTCTAATCCTACTTACCAGCTCTAGGTCTGTAACCCTGCAGGTTACGGCACATTAAGTGCCCATCCAAGCACCTTTTAAATGTGGTGAGAATTTCTGCATCCACCACCCTTCCAGGCAGTGAGTTCCAGACCTCCACAACGTGTTGCATGAGGAAGCTTCCCCTCAAATTCCCTCTGAACCTTCCACCTACCACGTTAAAACTATGCCCCCTCGTAATTGACCCTCCACCAATGGAAATATGCCCTTGATATCCACTATATCCAGACCCCTCAAAATTTTATACACCTCAATGAGGTCTCCTCTCAGCCTCCTGTTCCAGATAGAACAAACCCAGACTATCCAATCTGTCCTCATAGCTGATTCTCCATTCCAGGCAGCATTCTAGTAAATCTCCTCTGCACCCTCTCTCGTGCAATCACGTCCTACCTATAATACGGCGACCAGAACTGCACGCAGTATTCCAGCTGTGGCCTAACCAGAGTATTATACAATTTAAACATAACCTCCCGGCTCTTATATTCTCTGCCTCGGCCAATAAAGGCAAGCATTCTGTATGCCTTCTTAACCACTTTATTCACCTAACCTGCTACTTTCAGAGATCTTTGGGCAAGCTTTCCAAGGTCCCTTTGTTCCTCTACACTTCGAAATGTTATTTCAGAATAACTCCACAAGACTGTATTGTAAGCTCAAACTGTTGTGACCTTGATCTCTTTAATGTAACTCCAGAGTGAGGAAGCAGCATGGTAGATTACCTTTTATACCTGCTTGCCCAGGATGCATAGGTGACCGTTGGGTCTCCCACAGCTGTGCCCCCTGGTGGCAAGTCTTACATATTGGTGAGGTTTACATACATGCATAACATCACTCCCCCCCCCCCAAAGTCTTATGTACAAGTTATTTACAGGTTGAGGCGATCTGGCGCTCTGCGTTCCCGGGTAATCGCCTGAGTTGAAGTCCTGGCATGGGTGAGTTGGTTGGATCATTGCTGCACGACAGCGCGGCTGGTCTGATCGGACTGTCGGGCATGGTGGGTTCATCCTCGTGGTTGACAGCAAGGTCGATTGTGTTAGTGTGTCGCTGGGGACCAGGTCCTTTCACAGTGCTGGGACCCCAGTTATTTACAATATACATTAATGATTTAGACGAAGGAATTGAATGTAATATCTCCAAGTTTGCAGATGTCACAAAGCTGGCTGGCGGTGTGAGCTGTGAAGAGGATGCTAAGAGGCTGCAGGGTGAATTGAACAGGTTAGGTGAGTGGGCAAATGCATGGCAGGTGCAGTATAATGTGGATGAATGTGAGGTTGAATGTGTGGCAAAAACAGGAAGACAGAATATTATCTGAATGGTGACTGATTAGGAAAAGGGGAGATGCAACGGGACCTGGGTGTCATGGTACATCAGTCATTGAAGTTTGGCATGCAGGTACAGCAGGCGTTAAAGAAGGCAAATGGCATGTTGGCCTTCATAGCTAGGGGATTTGAGTATAAGAGCAGGGAGGTCTTACTGCAGTTGTACAGAGCCTTGGTGAGGCCACACCTGGAATATTGTGTTTAGTCTTGGTCTCCTAATCTGAGGAAGGAAGTTCTTGCTATTCAGGGAGTACAGCGAAGGTTCACCAGATTGATTCCCGGGATGGCAGGACTGACATATATGGAGAGACTGAATCAACTGGGCTTGTATCCACTGGAGTTTAGAAGAATGAGAGGGGATCTCATAGAAACATAAAATTCTGACGGGATTGGACAGGTTAGAGGCCGAAAGAATGTTCCCATTGCTGGGGAGTTCCAGAACCAGGGGTCACAGTCTAAGAATAATGGGTAAGCCATTTAGGACCGAGATGAGGAGAAACTTCTTCACTCAGAGAGTGGTTAACCTGTGGAATTCTCTACTGCAGAAAGTTGTTGAGGCCAGTTCGTTAGATATATTCAAAAGGGAGTTAGATATGGCCCTTACGGCCAAAGGAATCAAGGGGTATGGAGAGAAAGCAGGAAAAGGGTACTGAGGTTGAATGATCAGTCATGATCTTATTGAATGGTGGTGCAGGCTCGAATGGCCAAATGGCCTGCTCCTGCACTTAATTTCTATGTTTCTATGTTTTCCTGGTTATCTGTAGCTCACAGTTTGGTCTGTTCCAAATGCTTTCTGCATTTGCCCATTACATGGTTTCACAACAAACACTCCATTTTCATCACAAATACTCCATTCCCCTCTTTGGCTAATAGAGTGCTCGCAGCCCATCTGGGGCCATGAACATGGTCTACATCATTTATTTTGATGTCGCATGGAGGAGCCATGCGATTATGGTACATTCTCTGCTGATAGCATGCGGAAGGCTCAGTTCTGAGTGATGCTATCCGGTGACTGCATAGCACCTGGGATAGCCGGGTCTATAGGGAGTCTGGGAGCCTACCATGACACGTGTGGTGCTTGGCTTTATGATTTGGGCTGCCCGCTCCGGACTATTGTCGCTAACCCTAGGGTCTGGCAAGCCAAGGATGGCCAACACATCCTTGAGACTTTCAGTAGTGGCGGGAGGCCGCGTGGTCTCCATGGATCATGGGCCACGGTATGGAGGCCCTGGACCACCAACTGTGTGTACCCATAGGGGGAAATCTGATGGGATGAGCCTTTTGTCTTTGCGACAGATAAGCTGCAACATCCCATCTAGCGGTTCACCATTGGCGGGCGGTAACGTGGGATCCTGGCTGGTCCAGGTCCTAAACTGGGGAGCTGTTATGGTTGACCCCTCGTTTTCTAGCACTTCCATAACAACGACCAGGTCTGCGGGCTGCGCTGTTTCCACCCCGGTGGTGGGCAACGGTAGCCAACTGAGGGCATCAGCGCCGTTCTCAGTGCCTGGCCCGTGGCGGATCATGTTACAGTGCAGAAATTGTTCGATATATTTGAAACAAAACATTGATAATAGTGCCTCTGCTCTCCAAAAACTGTGAGATTGACAGCTTGTCTGACTCGAGCAAATATTGGGACACTCTTTGGTACGTCTCTTTTGTCCCGTGAACGCAGGCTACTGCCTTGGTTAACTTATTGGATACATGTACAACCGGTTGGGGCTCGCCCACTACTTTCGCTTGCTGCACAACACGCCCGACCCTGTGTGATAACACATCACTTGCTACAAATACTTTGTTAGATACATCTACCACTGGTTGCAGTTCACCCGCGACTTTGGCTTGTTGTAAGGTACCCCCGATCCCATATGATAATACATCATTAGCCGCGAAAGGGCACTCACATGGGTTACACAGTGCAAACAACTTATTGGAACGTAGTGGGTTCCTGGCTTTCTTAGTGGCTGCCCCTTTACCTTTGCCCCAAGCTCAGTCATCTTCCTTGCTGGGCGACACATGCCTCTGTTTTGTTGCGGCGACATCCCGTGATCTGGACGCTCTCTCGTCCCGTGGTCTGGACGCACTCTTGTCTGTGTCCGTGCTACCGACTGCTGCGATCTTCCTCCCCAGGGAATTTGTCTCTGGCATCGGGAAGATACTTTTGGATCGTTTCGGCCGGAGTCCCACTCTGCTTGGTCGACCTGGAGCCTCTTCCATCGTCGCGAAGAGGTCGTCGGCTTCGGGTGGTGGGTACCACGCCTGTACCGCTGCTCAGTTGATCTTTACCTCCTCGTGGTCGTGATGAGCAGCCTGTGCCGCGGGGATCTGCAAATGGATCTGCACTTCGATGCCTGGTTCAGCTGAAGGTGGGGGCCTGCTCAGCCTTTGAGCAAGGGAGACGTCGTTCGCCGGAGAAGGTACACAGAGGTCTTCCCAGTTCCATCGAATCTTCCCCATCCGCCTTCTACCAAGCAGCGTCACCTGAAACAATCCACAGTGGTAAATCGTGCACCGCTCCCTCATAGTATACTCTTATGTCCGCACTACCAATAACTGGTATCAGTTCCTTGGTGTAGGTGCGCAGCTTTGCCTGAATTGGAATCAACTTGGGTCGTTGTGCTCTGTCGCCCCACAGCCTCTTGAATGCCTTCTGGCTCATTATTGATTGACTCGCCCCCGTGTCCAATTCGATGGAGACTGGAGTGTCGTTGAGTTTAACTTTTAACATTATCGGAGGGCTTTTGGTGGTGAAGGTGTGTATCCATATACTTCCTCTTCATCCTCAGGTTGAGTTGCCTCTCCTGCTCGTTCAGCGTGGTCCTCGCTGGATCGGTTGTCCTCTCCTGACTCTGCCACGTGGTGAGTTACAGGTCGTTTGCACATTCGCTGGAGGTGCCCCATTGTTCCACAGCCCTTGCACACATAGTGCTTGATTCGACATTGATGGGCTCTATGACTGCCCCCGCAGCGCTAACATAGTGTTAATGGATACGCATTCACGCCCTACGGCGGACTCTGAGTCACCCTAGGCCTAGGTCTGGCCTCTGCATTCATGTAGGCACTGTCATGTACAGTTCTGCCTGCTAAAAGCATTATTTTATGCACAGTACTTGCCAGTGAGCTTTGATTCTGTGAAGATATCTGTTTCGTGTTGTCGCTCGTGGATATGAAAGCCTGGGCTACCGTGATGGTCTTGCTCAGATCTAGGGATTCGGCAGACAGCAGTTTGCGAAGAATGACCTCGTGGCAAGCACGAAAAAGTCCCGCAACATTTCCCCCAAAGATCCGGCAAATTCGCACTGTCCCGCAAGGCACCTTAGGTCGGTGACAAAGCTCGCCACGTTCTGGCCCTCGGAGCGATGGTGCGTGTCAAAGCGATACCTGGCCATTAAGATGCTCTCCCTCAGCTTGAGGTGTTCCTGAACCAGCGTGCACAGCCCTGTGTAAGACTCGTCTGTTGGTTTGTCCGGTGCCAGCAGATTTTTGAGGAGTCCAGATATCGAAGACCCACATACGGTGAGGAGAATCGCCCTGCGCTTGACCGCCGTCTCAGCCTTGTCCAGTTCGTTGGCCACGAAGTACTGGTCGAGACACTCAACGAAGGCTTCCCAATCATCACCCTCAACAAATCTCTCAAGAATACCAACGGCAACCATTACCGTGTGAAAATACGTGATCCGTTACTTGTCGCCAATTGTTATGTTCAGAATAACTCCACAAGACTGTATTGTAAGCTCAGACTGTTGTGACCTTGGTCTCTTTAATGTGACTCCAGAGTGAGGAAGCAGCATGGTAGATTACCTTTTATACCTGCTTACCCAGGGTGCACAGGTAACCCTTAGGTCTCGCACAGCTGTGACCCCTGTGGCAAGTCTTACATATTGGTGAGGTTTACATACATACATAACACCAGTAAATGTGTATACCCTTTCCTTATTGGCCCTCCCAAAGTGCATTACCTCACACTTCTCCAAATTAAATTCCATGGGCTTTTACCTTGTGACCCATCTACCATGTGGGACCTAATCAAAAGCTTTGCTAAAGTCCATATACACTTCATTGTACGCATTGCCCTCATCGACCCTCCTGCTTACCTCCACAAAAAATTCAATCAGGTTAGTCAAACACGATTTTCCCTTAACAAATCCATGCTGACTGTCTCGAATTCATTTAGCCTTTCTAAATGTAGATTTATCCTGTCTTTCAGGATTTTTTCCAATACTTTTCCCACCACTGAGGTTAGACTGACAGGCCTGTAATTACTCGGCCTATCCCTTTCTCCCTTCTTAAATATTAGCAGTCCTCCAGTCCTCCGGCACCATGCCCAAATCCAAAGAGGACTGGAAAATGATGGTCAAGGCCTCTGCTATTTCCTCTTTTACTTCGCTCAACAGCCTGGGATGCATTTCATCTGGGCCTGGGGATTTATCTACTTTCAAAGCTGCTAAACCCTTAATACTTCCTATCTCACTATGTTTATTTCATCCAGAATTTCATACTCCTCCTCGAGAGCAGTATCTGCAGTGCCCCTTTCCTTTGTGAAAACAGACGCAAAGTATTCATTAAGAACCCTACCAACATCTTCCGCCTCAACACGCAGATTACCCTCATGGTCACTAATAAGCCCTGCCTTTGCTTTAGTTATCCTCCTGCTCTTAATATATTTATAGAACATCTTTGGGTTTTCCTTAATTTTACTTGCCAAGAATTTTTTATGCTCTCTCTTCGCATTCTGAATATCGTTTTTAATTTTACCTGTGAACATTCGATATTCCTCCAAAGATTCCACAGTATTTAGCCGTCGGTATATGGCATAAGCTTCCCTTTTTTTCTTTATCCTCCCCTGTAAGTCCCTAGATATCCAGGGGTCTCTAGAATTGTTATTCCCACCCTTTTTCTTGAAGGGTACATGTTTGGCCTGAGCCTTCCGGATCTCCTCCTTGAATGTCTCTCACTGTTCTGACACTGATTTACACACAAGTAGCTGTTTCCAGTCCACTGTGGCCAAATCACTTCTCAACTTAGCAAAGTTGGCTTTTCCCCAATTTGGGACTTTTATTCCAGGCCTATCCTTGTCCTTATCCATAACTACCTTGAATCTGACTGAATTATGGTCACTGGCACCCAAGTGCTCCCCCACTAATACCCCTTCAACCTGCCCAGCTTCATTCCCCAAAACGAAATCCAAAACCGCCCCCTCTCGTGTTGGGCTTGCTACATACTGACTAAAAAAGTTCTCTTGAATGCATTTTAAGAATGCCGTACCCTCTGTACCCTTCAATCAATATTAGCATAGTTAAAAAATCCCCTACTATTACTGCCCTATGGTTTTTGGACTTCATAGTAATTTGTCAACATATTTGCTCCCCTATCTCCTTCCCACTGTTTAGGGGTCTATAATACATGCCCAGCAGTGTTATCGTCTCTTTTTTAATTTTTCAATTTGACCCAAATGGCCTCATTTGATGATCCCTCTAGCATATCATCCCTCCTCACCGTTGTAATACCACAACCCCTCCCCCCACCCCCCCGACCACCGCTTTTTACCGCCCTCTCTGTCTTGTTCAAAAATCCTGTAACCAGGAATATTGATCTCCCAAACCTGCCCCTCTTTCAGCCATGTCTCTGTGATGGCTATATTGTCATACTCCCAAGTGTCTACCTGTGTTCTTAGCTCATCTGCCTTATTCGCTACACTCTTTGCCTTAAAGTATATACCATTCAGCACAGGAAAACCTCCTTGATTCCTACTTACTAACCCTTGTTTCCTCTATCTTACAGATTCACTTTCTATATTCTTGCTATCCAATTTCAGATTTTCTTCCTTCCCTGTTGAATTTGTTTCCCCTGCCAAGATAGTTTAAACACTCCCCAACAGCACTAGCAAAACTCCCTGCGAGGATATTGGTCCTGGCGCTGTTGAGGTGCAATCCGTCCGGTTTGTACAGGTCCCATCTCCCCCAGAAGCGGTCCCAATGTCTCATGAATTTAAAGCCCTCCCGCTTACACCAATTCTCCAGCCACACGTTCATCCTCTGTATCCTTCTATTCTTGTACTCATTAGCACGTGGCACCAGTAGTAACCTGGAGATTACTATGAGGTCTTACCCTTTAATTTTTTTCCTAACTCCTTCAATTCTGCCTGCAGGATCTCATCGCTCTTTCTACCTATGTCATTGGTATTGATATGGACCACGACCTCAAGCTGTATACCCTCTCCCCCCAGAATGCACTGCGTTCGCTCTGTGACATCCTTGACCCTGGCACCAGGGAGGCACCATACCAACCTGGAGTCATGTCTACTGCTGTAGAAACGCCTGTCTGTTCCTCTAACGATTGAATCCGCTACTGTTACAACTATTTTATTCTTCGTGGTGCCTTGGACTTGACTCTGGCTGCACTCCCCAGAGGCACCATTGCCCTTACCGATACTCAAAAGAGAATATCGGTTGGCAAGCGAGATGAACGCGGGGGGGACTCCTGCACTACCTGCCTAGTGTTCTTCATTCGTCTGCGAGTCACCCACTTCCCCTCTGCTTGTATGTTTTTAAGCTGCGGGGTGACTGTTATGTCTTGGATAAAGAGTCAGACTAGATGCTGCGAGCTCAAAATAAGCTGTGACTGTAGTCCTTTATTACAGCTCTCAGTGCCTCTCCAGCCTGTGAGGCCTCCTTATGTACAGGTGCTCCCAAGGGATTGTGGGATCCTTGGGACTCCAGGGGATAAGCCCTCTAGTGGTTAGACATGGTATTTACAGGCTTACATACTCCCCCTCTCCCGCCCCCCGACCCCAAAAGTCAATCGTGTAACGATTTACAATGTGAGTTGATCTGGGGCCTTCCTTTCCCTGGTTGATCGTCTTGGTGCAAATGCTGGTGTTGGTGAGTCATTTGTTGGGCCTTCGCTGGGCTGCTGCGCAGCTGACCTTGCTGGGCTGCTGGGGATGGTGAGCCTTGCTGGGCTGCTGCGGGTGATGGGTTCTGCTTCGTGGTCAACCGCTGGGTCGGTTGCCACTTGTGTATGTGTTGGGGGGTCGAAAAAGGTAGAGTCTATTGTGGGTTGTTCTGGATCGTCTGTAAATCTGAGTTTGGTTTGGTCCAAGTGTTTTCTGCAGGTGAGTCCGTTTGCGAATTTGACCACAAACACCCTATTCCCCTCTTTGGCCAAAACAGTGCCAGCAAGCCACTTGAGACCTTGTCCATAGTTCAAAACAAATACAGGATCATTTATTTTAATTTTGTGTGACATATTTGCGCGATCATAATATGTATTCTGTTGAAGCCGCCTGCTCTCTACCTGTTCGTGTAGATCAGGATGGAGCAACGAGAGCCTTGTCTTAAGTGCCCTTTTCATGAGCAGTTCAGCGGGAGGGACCCCGGTGAGCGAGTGGGGTCTTGTGCGGTAACTAAGCAGGATTCGGGATAAGCGAATCTGCAGTGAGCCTTCAGTTACCCTTTTCAAGCTCTGCTTGATTGTTTGAACTGCTCGTTCTGCCTGACCGTTGGACGCTGGCTTAAACGGGGCAGATGTGACATGTTTGATCCCATTGCAGGTCATGCATTCCTTTAATTCAGCACTGGTAAAGCACGGCCCATTGACACTTACAAGGACATCAGGCAGGCCGTGCGTGACAAACTTGGCCCGTATGCTTTCAATGGTGGCAGCGGACGTGCTTGCCGACATTATCACACAGTCAATCCATTTGGAGTACGCATCTACAACCACTAAAAACATTTTTCCCAAGAATGGGCCTGCATAGTCGACATGAACCCTAGACCACGGTTTGAAGGGCCAAGACCATAAACTTAGTGGCGCCTCCCTGCTTAACTGTGAACATGTATTACATTTGTGCACACAGGACTCTTAAGTCTGCATTGGTACCGGGCCACCACACGTGGGACCTGGCTATCGCTTTAGAAACATAGAAAATAGGTGCAGGAGTAGGCCATTCGGCCCTTCGAGCCTGCACCGCCATTCAATGAGTTCATGGCTGAACATGCAACTTCAGTACCCCATTCCTGCTTTTTCGCCATACTCCTTGATCCCCCTAGTAGTAAGGACTTCATCGAACTCCTTTTTGAATATATTGAGTGAATTGGCCTCAACAACCTTCTGTGGTAGAGAATTCCACAGGTTCACCACTCTCTGGGTGAAGAAGTTTCTCCTTATCTCGGTCCTAAATGGCTTACCCCTTATCCTCAGACTGTGACCCCTGGTTCTGGACTTCCCCAACATTGGGAACATTCTTCCTGCATCTAACCTGTCTGAACCCATCAGAATTTTAAATGTTTCTATGAGGTCCCCTCTCATTCTTCTGAACTCCAGTGAATACAGGCCCAGTTGATCCAGTCTTTCTTGATAGGTCAGTCCCGCCATCACAGGAATCGGTCTGGTGAACCTTCGCTGCACTCCCTCAATAGCAAGAATGTCCTTCCTCAAGTTAGGAGACCAAAACTGTACACAATACTCCAGGTGTGGCCTCACCAAGGCCCTGTACAACTGTAGCAACACCTCCCTGCCCCTGTACTCAAATCCCCTCGCTATGAAGGCCAACATGCCATTTGCTTTCTTAACCACCTGCTGTACCTGCATGCCAACCTTCAATAACTGATGTACCATGACACCCAGGTCTCGTTGCACCTCCCCTTTTCCTAATCTGTCACCATTCAGATAATAGTCTGTCTCTCTGTTTTTACCACCAAAGTGGATAACCTCACATTTATCCACATTATACTTCATCTGCCATGCATTTGCCCACTCACCTAACCTATCCAAGTCACTCTGCAGTCTCATAGCATCCTCCTCGCAGCTCACACTGCCACCCAACTTAGTGTCATCCGCAAATTTGGAGATACTACATTTAATCCCCTCGTCTAAATCATTAATGTACAGTGTAAACAGCTGGGGCCCCAGCACAGAACCTTGTGGTACCCCACTAGTCACTGCCTGCCATTCTGAAAAGTACCCATTTACTCCTACTCTTTGCTTCCTGTCTGACAACCAGTTCTCAATCCATGTCAGCACACTACCCCCAATCCCACGTGCTTTAACTTTGCACATTAACCTCTTGTGTGGGACCTTGTCGAAAACCTTCTGAAAGTCCAAATATACCACATCAACTGGTTCTCCCTTGTCCACTCTACTGGAAACATCCTCAAAAAATTCCAGAAGATTTGTCAAGCATGATTTCCCTTTCACAAATCCATGCTGACTTGGACCTATCATGTCACCTCTTTCCAAATGCGCTGCTATGACATCCTTAATAATTGATTCCATCATTTTACCCACTACTGAGGTCAGGCTGACCGGTCTATAATTCCTCTCCCCCTTTTTTAAAAAGTGGGGTTATATTGGCTATCCTCCACTCAATAGGAACTGATCCAGAGTCAATGGAATGTTGGAAAATGACTGTCAATGCATCCGCTATTTCCAAGGCCACCTCCTTAAGTACTCTGGGATGCAGTCCATTAGGCCCTGGGGATTTATCGGCCTTCAATCCCATCAATTTCCCCAACACAATTTCTCGACTAATAAGGATTTCCTTCAGTTCCTCCTCCTTACTAGATCCTCTGACCCTTTTTATATCCGGAAGGTTGTTTGTGTCCTCCTTAGTGAATACCGAACCAAAGTACTTGTTCAATTGGTCCGCCATTTCTTTGTTCCCCGTTATGGCTTTCATTATTACAATGCCGAGGTGGGTACTGTAGAGATCTCTCATGAAAGTGTCCCTGCCCTTTTTTGGCACAACTACCCAATTGCCCCGTAGTTGGCAGTCTGCCTGTATAGACATTTCATCTTTGCGCCGCTGGTACAGCTTTATTTGTTCCTGCATCTCTAATGGGACACTAGACCAACTCCTGTGGAGCACACAGTTTTTTTTACTAAGGATATTAAGGGGTACTGGCTCGTCCAGGTTCTAATCTGTCAGACGGTAACAGGTGATTGCTCACTCTCGAATGCTTCCATTACCATGACTAAATCTGCGGGCTGTGCCATCTCCACCCCAATGGTGGGCAGTGGTAGCCTCCTGAGAGCATCGGCACAGTTTTCTCTGCCTGGCCTGTGGCGGATAGTGTAGTTGTATGCGGATAACGTGAGCGCCCATCTCTGGATGCGGGCCGATACATTCGTATTGATCCCCTTATTTTCAGAAAAGAGGGATATAAGTGGCTTATGGTCGGTTTCCCATTCAAATTTGAGCCCGAACAGATATTGATGCATTTTCTTTACCCCGTAAACACACGCTAGTGCTTCTTTTTCGATCATGCTGTAGGCCCTCTCGGCCTTAGACAGACTTCTGGATGCATAAGCAACCGGTTGCAATTTCCCAAAATCATTGGCTTGTTGCAATACACACCCGACCCCGTACGACAACGCATCACATGCTAGTACCAAACGTTTACATGGATCGTACATCACAAGCAATTTGGTTGAACATAACAGCTTCCTAGTTTTCTCAAAGGTATTTTCTTGACTTTTACCCCATACCCATTCATCTCCCTTACGCAGTAAAGAGTGCATGGGTTCTAACAATGTGCTAAGACCTGGTAAGAAGTTACCAAAATAGTTCAGGAGTCCTGGGAACGACCACAGCTCCGTCACGTTCTGTGGTTTTGGTGCGTTCTTGATTGCTTCCGTTTTCGAATCGGTGGGCCTGATGCTGTCCGCCGTGATTCTTCTCCCCAGGAACTCGACTTCAGGCATCAGGAAAACGCACTTCGAGCGTTTTAGCCTGAGCCCCACACGATTAAGCCGACTAAGAACCACGTTCAGGTTCTGCAGGTGCTCGACGGTGTCCCGACTTGTAACCACGATGTCGAACTGGAAGACCACGGTGCGCGGGACCGACTTCAGCAAGCTTTCCATGTTCCTTTGGAATACCACCGCAGCCGATCGAATCCCAAACAGGCATGTGTTGTAAACAAAAAGACCTTTGTGCGTGTTGATGCAAGTGAGGACTTTCGAAGATTCCTCCAGCTCCTGCGTCATGTAGCCCAAGGTCAAGTTCAGCTTCGTGAACGTTTTCCCTCCCGCCAGCGTCGCAAATAGGTCATCTACTTTTGGTAGCGGGTATTGATCCTGCAGCGAGAAACGATTGATAGTTACTTTGTCATCACCACAGATTCTGATGGTGCCGTCTCCCTTGAGGACTGGAATAATCGGACTGGCCCACTCATTGAATTCGATCGGTGAAATAATGCCCTCTCATTGCAGCCTGTCCAGCTCGATCTCCACACCCTCTCTCATCATGTAAGATACCGCTCTCGCCTTGTGATGGATGGGTCGCGCCCCCGGAATCAAATGGATCTGCACTTTTGCTCCTTGGAACTTCCCGATGCCTGGTTCGAACAGCGAGGGGAACTTGCTTATAACCTGTGCACATGAGGTGTCATCGATGGATGAAAGCAAACGGACGTCGCCCAGTTCCAGCGTATCTTTCCCAGCCAGCTCCTGTCGAACAGCGTGGGGCCATGGCCCGGTACCGCCCAGAGTGGTAACTCGTGCACCGTTTCATCGTAGGAGACCTTTACGGTAGCACTGCCAATTACGGGAATCAGTTCCTTTGTGTACGTTCTGAGTTTGGTACGAATGGGAGTTAGGACTGGCCTTGAAGCCTTATCAAAAGTGTTTTTATTCATTATGGTCTGGCTTGCGCCCTTGTCCAGCTCCATGAACACCGGGAGTCCATTTAATTCAACCTTCAGCATTATCGGGGGACACTTTGTGGTGAATGTGTACACCCCATATACCTCTGCCTCCTCGATCCGAGGCTGTGGTTCGCCGTGATCCACCGTGGATCTATCCTCCTCTGCTACATGGTGGTTTGCAGGATTAGCAGAGTTTGCAGCTCGCCTGCACATGCGTTGGAGGTGTCCCATTGTTCCACAGCCCTTGCAAACGTATCCTTTGAAGCGGCATAAATGAAATCGATGATCACCCCCGCAGCGCCAACAAGGTGTTAATTGCCTTGTATTCACCACCCTTGATGGCGAACTCTGAGTCATCTGCGGACAGGCAGCTGCAGGCATGTAATTCCTGCCATGTACATTTCGATTCGAAAACAACGTTACTTTGTTCACAGTACTTGCAGCAGCACTAGTGTGCTGGGAAATTTGTTTGGTATTGTCACTGGTGGAGATAAACGCCTGGGCTATCGCTATGGCTTTACTCAAGGTTGGGTTCTCTACAGTGAAAAGTTTGCGAAGTATTACTTCACGGCCAATGCCAAGTACAAAGAAGTCCCTGAGCATATGCTCCAAGTATTCGCAATGTCCTGCAAGGTGCCTTAGCTCAGCGACCTTCAGACCTTCCTGGCCTTCAGACCTCTTG
The DNA here is from genome assembly GCF_044704955.1 of Pristiophorus japonicus. Taxonomy (NCBI): domain Eukaryota; kingdom Metazoa; phylum Chordata; class Chondrichthyes; family Pristiophoridae; genus Pristiophorus; species Pristiophorus japonicus. The sequence goes on from NC_091988.1 coordinate 126,293,505, forward strand.
TACATGTAGAACCGATACCTCGCCATCAGAACGCTTTCCTTCGGGTTTAGATACTCCTGGACTCATCGTACGACTTGTCTGTGGGTTTTGCTGGAGCGAGCAGTTTTTTCATGAGGCCATACATTGATGCCCCGCAAACAGTGAGGAGGATCGCCCTTCGTTTGGCAGCGTTCGCTTCTCCTTCCAGCTCGTTGGCCACGAAGTATTGGTCAAGTCGCTTCACGAAGGTTTCTCAATCATCTCCCTCCGAAAATCTCTCCAGGATGCCCACAGTTCTCTGCATTGTTGCGTTGGCATTCATTATCGGTACCTCGTCACCAGTTGTTATGTCTTGGATAAAGAGTCAGACTAGATGCTGCAAGCTCAATGTAAGTGTGGCCGTAGTCTTTATTGCAGATCTCAGAGTGCCTCTCCATTCTGTGAGGCCTTCCTATATACAGGTGCTCCCAAGGGATTGTGGGATCCCTTGGGACTCCAGGGGATAAGCCCTCTGGTGGTTAGACATGGTAATTACAGGTGCACAGACAGTGACCACCTCCTGAAACGTTGCTATCCACGTAGCTCTCAGCCTCGCGGATGCACTGTAGTGACTCCACCCGCTGCTCAAGCTCCGAAACATGGACCTCTTGCACACAAGGTTGTCTAGGCCGTGCGAAGCGTCCAGGACTTCCCACATGCCGCAGGTCATGCACTCCACAGGAATGAGCTCCCCTGCCATCCATCTATTTAGACTTATCTGGTTAAAAAGAGAAAGAGAGATACTTAACAATCAAACAACTAATCACATACCTGCCATGCCGAGGGCTGTGTGCTTCTGCCAGAAGTGAACTCCTCACCGTCCTCCGGCCCTCCTGCTCCTCAGACTCCTGACCTCCTGAACATTCGGGCCTCCGGGCCTCCCCAACTCACCAACTCACCGACCTCCTGACTCGCCAACCTCCCGACTCGCCGTCCTCCCAAAACCCTTGGCAATCCAGATGTCTCTAGATTTGTTAACCCCACCCTTTTTTTAAAATGGAACATACTTGCCCTGTACCCTCAAGATCTCTTCCTTGTATGCCTCCCACTGCTCTGACGCTGATTTACCATCACCCCTATGCTTATTGACCCACATTGGCTCACGGTTCAGCACAGCCTTGATTTTAAAATTCTCATCCTAGTTTTGAAATCCCTCCATGGCGTTGCTCCTCTGTATCTCTGAAACCTCCTCTAGCCGTATAACCCTCTGAGATCGCTGCGCTCCTCCAATTCTGGCCTTTTGTGCATCCCAAGCTTTCTGCATCGCTTCATCGGCGGTTGTGCCGAGCCCCTAAGCTCTGGAATTCCTTCCCTAAACCTTTCTGCCTCTCTACGTCGCTCTTCTACGTTTTGATGTTTCTTAAAATATACTTCTTTTCATCCAGGACTCAGACAAAGAACATCCATGATCTGTTTCCTGGAGCTCTGCTCATATTACTAAAGCTCTGCTGTCGTGGTTGCTGGCTGAATTTTTGCTGTCAAGTTTTTGTTACCTGTCCTAATTTCTCCTTATGTAGCTCGGTGTCAAAAGTTGTCTGATAATGCTCCTGTGAGGCACCTTGGGATGTTTTACTACTTTAAAGGTATTATATAAATGCAATTGTGCTTGGCTATGTATCTTGGTATGCACAAGAACTGAAGTATAAGAACATAATAAGAACATAAGAATTAGGAACAGGAGTAGGCCATCTAGCCCCTCGAGCCTGCTCCGCCATTCAACAAGATCATGGCTGATCTGGCCGTGGACTCAGCTCCACTTACCCGCCCGCTCCCCGTAACCCTTAATTCCATTATTGGTTAAAAATCTATCAATCTTTGACTTGAAAACATTCAATGAGCGAGCCTCAACTGCTTCCTTGGGCAGAGAATTCCACAGATTCACAACCCTCTGGGAGAAGAAATTCCTTCTCAACTCAGTTTTAAATTTTCTCCCCCGTATTTTGAGGCTGTGCCCCCTAGTTCTAGTCTCCCCGACCAGTGGAAACAACCTCTCTGCCTCTATCTTGTCTATCCCTTTCATTATTTTAAATGTTTCTATAAGATCACCCCCCCATCCTTCTGAACTCCAACGAGTAAAGACCCAGTCTGCTCAACCTATCATCATAAGGTAACCCCCTCATCTCCGGAATCAGCCTAGTGAATCATCTCTGTACCCCCTCCAAAGCTAGTATATCCTTCCTTAAGTAAGGTGACCAGAACTGCACGCAGTACTCCAGGTGCGGCCTCACCAATACCCTGTACAGTTGCAACAGGACCTCCCTGCTTTTGTACACCATCTCTCTCGCAATGAAGGCCAACATTCCATTCGCCTTCCTGATTACCTGCTACACCTGCAAACTATCTTTTTGGGATTCATGCACAAGGAGCAGGTAGACTCTAAAAGAGTTTCATGCACAAGGACCCCCAGGTCTCTGCACCGCAGCATGTTGTAATTTCTCCCCATTCAAATAATATTCCCTTTTACTGTTTTTTTTTCCAAGGTGGATGACCTCACATTTTCCGACATTGTATTGCATCTGCCAAACCTTAGCCCATTCGCTTAACCTATCTAAATCTCTTTGCAGCCTCTCTGTGTCCTCTACACAACCCGCTTTCCCACTAATCTTTGTGTCATCTGCAAATGTTGTTACACTACATTCTGTCCCCTCTTCCAGGTCACCTATGTATATTGTAAACAGTTGTGGTCCCAGCACCGATCCCTGTGGCACACCACTAACCACCGATTTCCAACCCGAAAAGGACCCATTTATCCCGACTCTCTGCTTTCTGTTAAACAGCCAATTCTCAATCCATGCTAATACATTTCCTCTGACTCCGCGTACCTTTATCTTCTGCAGTAACCTTTTGCGTGGCACCTTATTAAATGCCTTTTGGAAATCTAAATATACCACATCCATCAGTACACCTCTATCCACCATGCTCGTTATATCCTCAAAGAATTTCAGTAAATTAGTTAAACATGATTTCCCCTTCATGAGTCCATGTTGCGTCTGCTTGATTGCACTATTCCTATCTATATGAGCCATTATTTCTTCCTTAATGAAAGCTTCAAGTATTTTCCCCACGACAGATGTTAAACTAACCGGCCTATAGTTACCTGCCTTTTGTCTGCCCCCTTTTTTAAACAGAAGCGTGACATTAGCTGCTTTCCAATCCGCTGGTACCTCCCCAGAGTCCAGAGAATTTTGGTAGATTATAACGAATGCATCTGCTATAACTTCCGCCATCTCTTTTAATACCCTGGGTTGCATTTCATCCGGACCAGGGGACTTGTCTACCTTGAGTCCCATTAGCCTGTCCAGCACTACCCCTCTAGTGATAGTGATTGTCTCAAGGTCCTCCCTTCCCACATTCCCGTGACCAGCAATATTTGGCATGGTTTTTGTGTCTTCCACTGTGAAAACCGAAGCAAAATAATTGTTTAAGATCTCAGCCATTTCCACATTTCCCATTATTAAATCTTCTAAGGGACCAACATTACTTTAGTCACTCTTTTACGTTTTATATACAGGTAAAAGCTTTTACTATGTTTTTATGTTTTGCGCAAGTTTACTTTCGTAATCTATCTTTCCTTTCTTTATTGCTTTCTTAGTCATTCTTTGCTGTCGTTTAAAATTTTCCCAATCTTCTAGTTTCCCACTAACCTTGGCCACCTTATACGCATTGGTCTTTGATTTGATACTCTCCTTTATTTCTTTGGTTATCCACGGCTGGTTATACCTTCACTTACCGCCCTTCTTTTTCACTGGAATATATTTTTGTTGAGCACTATGAAAGAGCTCCTTAAAAGTCCTCCACTGTTCCTCAATTGTGCCACCATTTAGTCTGTGTTTAGCCAACTTTAGCCAACTCTGCCCTCATCTCACTGTCGTCCCCTTTGTTTAAGCATAGTACGCTCGTTTGAGACACTACTTCCTCACCCTCAATCTGTATTATAAATTCAACCATACTGTGATCACTCATTCCGAGAGGATCTTTTACTAGGAGATCGTTTATTATTCCTGTCTCATTACACAGGACCAGATCTAAGATAGCTTGCTCCCTTGTAGGTTGTAACATACTGTCCTAAGAATCAATCCCGTATGCATTCTATGAATTCCTCCTCAAGGTTACCCCGTGCGATTTGATTTGACCAATCGATATGTAGGTTAAAATCCCCCATGATTACTGCCATTCCTTTTTCATATACCTCCATTATTCCTTTGATTATTGTCCGCCCCACCATGAAGTTATTATTTGGGGGCCTATAAACTACGCCCACCAGTGACTTTTTCCCCTTACTATCTTTAATCTCCACCCACAATGATTCAACATTTTGTTCATTGGAGCCAATATCATCCCTCACAACTGCCCTGATATCATCCTTTATTAACAGAGCTACCCCACCTCCTTTCCCTTCTTTTCTATCTTTACGAATTGGAAGATACCCCTGAATGTTTAATTCCCAGTCTTGGCCACCCTGCAACCACATTTCTGTAATGGCCACCAAATCATACCCATTTGTAATGATTTGTGCCGTCAACTCATTTACTTTATTTCAAATGCTGCGTGCGTTTAGGTAGAGTGTTTTAATACTAGTTTTTAAACCATGAGTTTTAGTTTTGACCCCTCCTGCAGCCCCTTTATATTCATACATATTGTTCCTTCCTATCACCTTGTGGTTTACACTTACACCAGTGCTACTCTGCTCTGTTGCCTCCTGCCTTTTGCATTCTTTCTTGGGGTCCTGTTCATCTGAGCTCTCATCCGCTCTAACTAACTCAGAGCCGTCTCCTGGGTTCCGAATCCTCCTCGAATTGAGGCACCGAGCTTTCATGCTTGCCTTTTTATTACACTTTGACCCTTTAGAATTTTGCTGTACAGTGGCCCTTTTTGTCTTTTGCCTTGGGTTTCTCTGCCCTCCACTTTTACTCATCTCCTTTCTGTCTTTTGCTTCTGTCTCTATTTTGTTTCCCTCTGTCTCCCTGCATTGGTTCCCATCCCCCTGCCATATTAGTTTAACTCCTCCCCAACAGCATGAGCAAACACTCCCCCTCGGGCATTGGTTCCAGTCCTGCCGAGGTGCAGGCCGTTCGGTTTGTACTGGTCCCACCTCCCCCAGAACCGGTTCCAATGCCCCAGGAATTTGAATCCCTCCCTGCTGCACCACTGCTCAAGCCACGTATTCATCTGAGCTATCCTGCGATTCCTACTCTGACTAGCACGTGGCACTGGTAGCAATCCTGAGATTACTACTTTTGAGGTCCTACTTGCTGAGGTAACATGCTACAGATGGATTTAATGAAAAGGCAGTGTTTTCAGAGCAAAAAAAAGCCTACAAGCACTACCAACAGAACCTTCACACAGTTCTGGGCTTGACACAAAGGGGGAGAAATTGGCCTCCTTTGCACCTCCCATTAGTGCCTCCACAGGGCGCAAATGGGTTTGTGACCTGGAGCGGTGAATTGAAAGATGCCCGCAATCTTCCCTGCCGGTTTTGCGCTGGCACTAAGTGCTACCGCCTCGGTCCCTACTGCCCCAGTGATTGTGACGTCATCTGGTGCGCAGCGCTTCGTTACTGCCCCAGATCGGAAATTCCCTCTCCGCCTGCCGTTAACAATGGCAGCAATAGGAGGCAGGATGGGCGGCGGCACTGGGCTGGCTGGATGACAGACAGCGACTAGTGCAATGACGGAGTGAGTGGCAGTCGTGGGATCAGGAATGCTGAGATCCTGAGAGGGGAAAGCAGGTTCCTGCTCCACTGACCCAGTGCCCCGGGGCAGCACCTCAGCATCCCCAACAATCTGCTGGAGCACGGATTGCTGGCTGTGAGAGCAGTCTGAGACTCAATGCCACCAGCCATTGTCTACAGGACAGCACTAAGTTGTTGCGTGGCTTCCCCCTGTGCTGCAGTGGAAGCTGCCACACCGTCCATGACATATGTCATGATGTATGGATCCGCACGGTCTCTCTGGGAGACCATCCTCTGCAGAGCGGAAGTGATGGACTCCATGCTGTGCGCAGAGCTCTGTGCAGTGATGTGAACTCCTCCATGCTCCTTACCATTGCTGAGAGGCTCTCGGGCATCCTTCCTATTGCACCTATCATCTCAGTATACATGGGGAATGTCTCCCCACTGAGGTCCTCATCTGAGTCCTGTGCAGCCGAACTTGCCCATCGGGGAGCAGACTCCCGAGGTACCCTTTCCCCCTGGCCTTGTTGCAGCCTGCACGTCCACAGTGCAGACACCTCTACTTAACTTCCCTCTAAAGATCGACAGTATCTGAGGTGGTGCTTTGCTCCTCCTCTTCTCCCCTTCATCATTCCGAGTGGGAGGCTCAGGGACAGGCATAAAGGCACAGGACATGCATTAAGGTGAGGGCAGGGGGCCAGGAATGGAGCAAGGAGTGCAGACAGTAACAGGAGATGGTAAGTGATAAAGGCGCTTGTGGTGTGAGGGGGAAGTGGGATGAGAGAAAGAGCAGGGATGACAATACCGTTGTTCCTCCAAGGTGGTCGATGTCGCCGACGACCACGGCGCCCACCACCTGCTGCCCATTGAGTCACAGCATTCGCTCCTCAAGGTCTGTTGGAGCTGCGCTTCAACCTCGCCTGTCCTCTGCTGCTCCCTCCTATTGTGGGCCATCATGGCCTGCAAGAGATACTAATGTGTGAGAGTGCAGCTATGTGTTTGGGAGATGTGCGTACCATAGTTGAATAGCTGTAATTGTAAGCAATGCGTGAGATGTGGATGTGAGTTTGAGTAGGTGGAGATCCTTGGTGGATAAGTGGTGGTTGTGTGATGGTTTGTGCAGTGTTTACAGATTGAGGATTAGATGTTGGTATTAGGACCTCTTGAAGCATGTAGTCACTTTGACCACTCGAGTGAGGTCATTGAATTTCTTCCACCACTATGTCAGGCTCTGCAACCATACTACTGGCCAGGACTTCCTGGGCCATTTCCCTCCATATTGTCCTGAAGACCTGGGAAATGGCAGAGTGAGTGGCAATCGTGAGATCAGTGTCCGGGAACAGCACTGCCCTCCGTCGCTCCACTCCCACAACTAATGCCTTGTCCGTGTAATGGCGAGCTCTCTCCCTGGGAGTGGGATCAGCCACTACGATCAGGGGATTCAGTTGGTTGCAGGTCGCCTTCACAGCCAGCAAAGCTGATAATGAGGGGCTGCACAATGATGCAACCTCTCCTTTAAGAGCTGGAAGGAGCCAGTGTGAAGGATCATTCTCAATTGCACCTGAAATTCATGTGCACTTGATTTAGCGCTCCAGTTCTTTCCTGGCGCTAATTTTTCAAGATGTCAAAAATTAGCGCCCCTTCCTGATTTCTAGCCCTATAGATTATTATTCATTTCGGTGTGCCATTTAAAGCCCAGACAGCAAGCAAGACAACAATATTTTTGTAATCTGAGTAGAACTCCAGGAAGCAGATCATGCCGTTTTTTGTCTGAGTCCTGGACAAAACTGTTAGGTACTTGCAGGCCCAAACCAAATCAACACCCCCTCCTCCATTAGTAACTGATTCCATTCCACCTTATGACATAAGAACATAAGAAATAGGAGCAGGAGTTGGCCATTTGGCCCCTCGAGCCTGCTCCACTATTTAATAAGATCATGGCTGATCTGATCATGGACTCAGCTCTATTTCCCTGCCCGCTCCCCAAAACCCTTTATTCCATTAACACTCAAAATTCTGTCGATCTCCACCTTAAATATATTCAGTGACCCAGTCTCCACAGCTCTCTGAGGCAGCAAATTCCACAGATTTACAACTCTCTGAGAGAAGAAATTCCTCCTCATCTCAGTTTTAAATGGGTGGCCCCTCATTCTGAGACTATGCCCCCTAGTTTTAGTTTCCCCCATGAGTGGAAATATCCTCTCTGCATCCACCTTGCTGCACTTCGCAATTTTTCTCCATTTATATGATAATTTTTTTTTCTGCCAAAGTGGATAAACTCACATTTTCCCACATTATTCTCCATCTGCCAATTTTTTGCACACTCACTTAGCCTGTCTATATCTCTTTGCAGATTTTTTGTGTCCTCACAATTTGCTTTCCCACCCATCGTTGCATCATCAGCAAATTTGGCTACATTACACTCGGTCCCTTCATCCAAGTCATTAATATAGATTGTAAATAATTGAGGACCCAGCACCGATCCTTGCGGCACCCCACTAGTTACTGTTGCCAATCGGAAAATTACCCTGGTCTATAGTTTCCTGTTTTCTGTCTGCCTCCTTTTTTAAATTGGGGTGTTACAGTTGTGGTTTTCCAATCTGCTGGGACCTCCCCAGAATCCAGGGAATTTTGGTAGATTACAACCAATACATCCACTATCTCTGCAGCCACTTCTTTTAAGACCCTAGTGTTGTGTATGCAATAACTCAATACACTGAATACTGTAAATGCCGAACAAGTACAAACCTGGCTCTACTTTATTCGGGCCCAAAGTGATTACATTACAAGATGACTGGCCTTTTATACCTGGGCCACACACATGTGCGCACAGCCCAATGACCTCCGACAGTGGCGCCACCTTGTGGCTAGCAAACCCAAGCATACATACATGACAACATTCCCCTTTAAGATATTAGTAACGGTCTTTTTACTAATTGAGACGGTCGGGGGCTTTCCGCTCCCAAGTTGAACGTCTCAGTTCAACTCCAGCCTTGGGCGTTCTGAATCCGTTATGACTGGGGGCTGGGTAGTTGATCTGATGAGAGTGGCAATGACCACGTCAGAGATTGAAAGTCCAGATTCATTGACCATGTCAGTGATTGAAAGTCCAGATTCATTGATGACAGCGGAGTCCTCTGATGACTGAGGGTAGGTTGGTTGGTCACTGATTGTGCCTTCCTCAGACTGTTCCGGTTCATCTGTGTGGTTATGTATGAATAAAGAGTCTGACTGGATACTGTGAGCTGAAAGTAAAGTGTGACCTTAGTCTTTTATTGCAGATCTCCAGAGTGCCTCTCCAGCCTGTGAGGCCTCCTTAAGTACCTGTGCTCCCAAGGGATTATGAGGACTCCAGGGGATGAGCCCTCTGGTGGTTGTACAAGGTATATACAAGTTTACATATATAACACGTGTGCCACAGCTTTATCTGATCGACATGTTTCCTGCATGTCTGCCCATTCTTGAGCTTAACGATAAACATTCTTGGCCGTAACAGTACCGGCGATCCATTTGCGACCTTGACCATAATTCAGTACACACACAGGATCATTGATAGAAATGTTGCGTGACACAGTAGCGCGATCATGATACCCTTGCTGACTTTGACGTCTGTATTCGACACGATTATTCAACTCAGGGTGGACAAGAGAGAGTCTGGTCTTGAGACCTCTCTTCATCAATAGTTCAGCAGGGGAGACACCGGTAAGCGTATGGGGTCTCGTCCTGTAACTAAGCAATATGCGTGACAAGCGAGTCTGCAGTGAACCTTGATTACACATTTCTTACTCTGCTTGATGGTTTGGACCGCACGCTCTGCTTGTCCATTGGATGCGGATTTGAATGGTGCTGACCTCACATGTTTGATACCATTGAGTTTCATGAACTCTTGAAACTCCATACTGATGAAGCAAGATCCGTTGTCGCTTACAACGATGTCAGGCAGACCATGAGTAGCAAAAATGACATGAAGGCTCTCAATGGTAGCTGTGGATGTACTGGATGACATAATTGTACAAGCTATCCACTCGGAATAAGCATCCACCACAACTAAGAACATCTTTCCCAGGAAGGGACCTGCAAAGTCGATGAGGAGCCTGGACCATGGTTAGATGGCCACGACCACAGACTCAGCGGCGATTCCACTGGTGCTTTACTAAGCTGCATGCAAGTATTGCACTGATGCACACATGATTCCAGATCAGAGTCAATTCCAGGTCACCATACATGAGATCTGGCAATGGCTTTCATCATGACAATACCGGGATGCGTGCTATGTAGATCATGCACAAATTTCTCTCTGCTTTTTTTGGGCATAACAGCACGATTACCCCACAGTATACAATCTGATTGAATGGATAGTTCGTCTTTCCAGCGGATGTAAGGTTTGGTCTTCTTACACATTTGCTTGGGTATAGCAGACCAATCACCACTAAGGATACAACGTTCCACAACCGATAATATCGGGTCCTGGCTGATCCAGGTCTTAACTTGTTGGGCCATGATAGGGGTTCCTTCACTTTCAAAAGCATCTATGACTAACAGTAGGTATGCTGGTTGTGGACCTCTGGATGTGGGACGATGCATTGGTATTGATACCTTTATTTTCCGAAAACAATGAAATGAATGGCTTGTGATCAGTTTCCAATTCAAACCGAAGACCAAACAGGTACTGATGCATCTTTTTAAGCCCATACACACAGGCTAGTGTTTCTTTCTCTACCATGCTGTAGACTCTTTCCGCCTTTGACAAACTTTTTGAAGCATATGCAACAGGTTGTAATTTGCCTGAATCATTAGCTTGTTGGAGCAAGCAACAAACTCCATATGACGAAGCATCACAGGCCAATACTAGACGCTTACATGGATCATAATATACCAGCAGTTTGTTAGAGCAAAGCAGATTAGTAACTTTCTCAAAAGCTCTATCTTGAGACGCACCCCAAACCCAGTTGTCGCCTTTTCTTAGCAGCATGTGCAGTGGCTCTAATAAGGTGCTCAATCTAGGTAATAAATTACCGAAATAGTTGAGTAGACCAAGGAACGATCGCAGCTCCATTGCATTCTGAGGCTTGGGTGCATTTTTGATGGCCTTGCTTTTCGAGTCTGTAGGCCTGATACCGTCATCAGCAATTTTCCTCTCTAGGAATTTGACTTCATGTGCCATGAAGACACACTTCGAGCATTTAAGTCTGAGTCCCACTTTGTCCAGACGATGTAGAACCTCTTCCAGGTTGTTCAGATGTTCGGCGAAGTCATGACCTGTGATCATTATGTCATCTTGGAACATGACGGTTCTGGGGACGGTCTTCAGTAGACTCTCCATGTTCCTCTGAAATATGGCTGCAGCCGAGCGAATTCCAAAAGGACACCTGTTGTAGATAAACAGTCCTTTATGAGTGTTGATGCATGTAAGTTTCTTCGACGCCTCGACCAGCTCCTGTGTCATGTAGGCCGACGTCAGATCCAGTTTTGTGAACGACTTCCCTCCGGCCAGCATTGAAAACAGGTCATCAGCCTTCGGTAACGGGTATTGATCCTGTTTCGAAACTTGGTTGATCATAACCTTGTAGTCTCCCCAAATCCTGACAGTGCCATCACTTTTCAACACGGGAACAATGGGACTGGCCCATTCGTTAAATTCGACCGGTGATATGCTCGAGTCTGTTCAGTCACGCTGGAGTCTGTCCAGTTCGATTTCGACCTTCTCCCTCATCATTTACGGAACTGCCCGAGCTTTATGATGGACAGGTCTTGTATCCGAGTCCACGTGGATCTGCACCTTGACTCCCGTGAAATTGCCGATGCCTGGTTCAATCAGCGAGGGGAACTTACTCAGCACTCGAGCACATGGAGTATCCTCCTCCGATGACAAAGCTTTGATCTCGTTCTGGTTCCATTTGATTTTTTCTAACCAGTTCCTGCCGAACAGCGTTAGACCATTGACTGGAACAATCCATAACGGTAAATCGTGAACCTCACCATCATACGACACCTTGATTATTGCGCTGCTGATCACCGTTATGAGTTCTTTAGTGTACGTACGCAACTTGGCTTTGACTGGATTCAGCTTAGGCTTCACAGCCTTAGTATCCCACAGCCTATTGAATGTCCTCTGGCTCATTATTGATTGACTCGCACCCGTGTCCAATTCCATCGATACCGGCACACCATTAAGTTTTACATTAATTATTATCGGTTGGCTCTTTGTTAGGAACGAATACAGTCCATATACTTCCTCCTCTGGTATCTTGGATTGCATATCCGGATCCGCGCTAGACTGATCATCATCCTCCACATGGTGTGTTGCAGCACGCTTGCTCAGTTGCGGGCGCCTGCGCTGGAGATGCCCCACTCTTGAACATCCTTTACAAATATACTGTTTAAACCGACTGATGATGCCAATGATTTCCCCACAACGTCAACACGGTGATATCGGATTCATTCCCGTTGGCAGACTTTGAGAAGCCACAGGTTTCACGTACGTAGTCGGGTAGGCCCTTCCATATGCAGCTCTGCCAAACGATGATACAATCTTGTTTACAGTACTTGCGATTTCTGATTTTTCAATGATATCTGCTTTAAGCTTTTGTCCGTCGTCATCCATGATTGGGCAATCGTGCTGGCCTTGCTCAAATCCAGCGTTTCCGCCGCCAGTAGCTTACGCAGGATCACCTCATGGTTGATGCCGATTGCAAAGAAGTCCCGCAGCATGTCTGCCAATGCAGTTTCGAACTGACACGGTCCAGGTAGACATCTTAGGTCGGCAACTAATTCCGATACATCCCGGCCCTCAGAACGAATGTGCGTATAGAATCGATATCTTGAGATGATGATGCCTTCATCTGGTTTGAGATGGTCACGTACCAGAACATACAATGCTTCATAGTCCTTGTCCGTTGGATTTAAGGGCGAGAGGAGATTCTTTATGAGTCCATAGATTTTCGGACCGCAAACCGTGAGGAGGACTGCCCGGCGCCGAACTGCGTGAGCCTGTTCCTCCATTTTGTTGGCCACCAAGTACTGGTGCAAGCAGGCTACAAAGTCTGCCCAATCTTCTCCACGAATCTCTCCAGAATTCCAATTGTGCTCATTTTTGCATGCGAAGATTCTTGTTACTTCGCGTTAATGTTGTGTATGCAATAACTCAATAGACTGAATACTGGCTCTACTTTATTAGGGCCCAAAGTGATTACATTACAAGATGGCTGGGCCTTACACACGTGCCCACAGCCCAATGACCTCCGACAGTAGCGCCACCTTGTGGCTAGTAAACCCAAGCATACATGTATGACACCTAGGATGCAAGCCATCAGGTCCAGAGGACTTGTCCACCTTTAGTTCCATTATTTTACCGAGTCATCATCATAGGCAGTCCCTCGGAATCGAGGAAGACTTGCTTCCACTCTTAACATGAGTTCTTAGGTGACTATACAGTCCAATACGAGAACCACAGTCTCTGTCACAGGTGAGACAGATAGTTGAGGGAAGGAGTGGGTGGGATTGGTTTGCCGCCCGCTCTTTCCGCTGCCTGCGCTTGATTTCTGCATGTTCTTGACGAGGTGCTCAGCGCCCTCCTGGATGCACTTTCTCCACTTAGGCGGTCTTTGGCCAGGGACTCCCAGGTGTCAGTGCTGATGTTGCACTTTATCAGCGAGGCTTTTAGGGTGTCCTTGTAACATTTCCATTGCCCACCTTTGGCTCGTTTACCGTGAAGGAATTCCAAGTAGAGCGCTTGCTTTGGGAGCCTCGTGTCAGGTATGCGAACTATGTAGCCTGCCCAGTGGAGCTGATCATGTGTGGTCAGTGCTTCAATGCTGGGGATGTTGGCCTGGTCGAAGACGCTATTGTTGGTGCATCTGTCCTCCCAGGGGATTTGTCGGATCTTGCGGGGACATCATTGGCAGTATTTCTCCAGCGACTGGAGGTGTCTACTCTACATGATCCATGTTTCTGAGCCATATAGGAGGGCGGGTATTACTACAGCCCTGTAGATCATGAGCTTGGTGGCAGTTTTGAGGGCCTGGTCTTCAACACTCTTCCTCAGACGGCCGAAGGCTGTACTGGTACACTGCAGGCGGTGTTGGATCTCGTTGTCAATGCCTGCTCTTGTTGATAGGAGCCTCCCGAGATAAGCAATCTTGTTGTGCAAGGCCCCTTGGGGAAGAGTGACCATAATATGGTAGAATTCTTCATTAAGATGGAGAGTGACACAGTTAATTCAGAGACTAGGGTCCTGAACTTAAGGAAAGGTAACTTCGATGGTATGAGACGTTAATTGGCTCGAATAGACTGACGAGTGATACTTAAAAGCTTGACGGTGGATAGATAATGGCAAACATTTAAAGATCACATGGATGAACTTCAACAATTGTACACCCTGTCTACTGTAAAAATAAAATGGGGAAGGTGGCTCTACCATGGCTTACAAGGGAAATTAGGGATAGTGTTAAATCCAAGGAAGAGGCATATAAATTGTCCCAAAAAAGCAGCAAACCTGAGGACTGGGAGAAATTTAGAATTCAGCAGAGGAAGACAAAGGGTTTAATTCGGAGGGGAAAATAGAGTACGAGAATAAGCTTCAGGGGAACATAAAAACTGACTGCAAAAGCTTCGACAAAAATACGTGAAGAGAAAAAGATTAGTGAAGACAAATGTAGGTCCCTTTCAGTCAGATTCAGGCGAATTTATAATGTGGAACAAAGAAATGGCAGACTAATTGAACAAATATTTTGGTTCTGTCTTCACTAAGGAAGACACAAATAACCTTCCGGAAATACTAGGGGACCGAGAGTCTAGCGAGAAGGAGGAACAAAAGGAAATCCTTATTAGTCAGCAAATTGTGTTAGGGAAATTGATGGGATTGAAGGCCGATAAATCCCCAGGGCTTGATAGTCTGCATTCCAGAGTATGTAAGGAAGTGGCCCTAGAAATAGTGGATGCATTGGTAGTCATTTTCCAACATTCTATAGACTCTGGATCAGTTCCTTTGGACTGGAGGGTAGCTAATGTAACTCCACTTTTTAAAAAAGGAGGAAGAGAGAAAACAGGGAATTACAGATCGGTTAGCCTGAAAATGTTGGAATCAGTTATTAAAGATGTAATAGCAGGGCATTTGGAAAGCAGTGACAGGATCGGTCCAAGTCAGCATGGATTTCTGAAAGGGAAATCATGCTTGACAAATCTTCTAGAATTTTTTGAAGATGTAACAAGTAGAGTGAACAAGGGGGAGCCAGTGGATGTGGTGTATTTAGACTTTCAAAAGGCTTTTGACAAGGTCCCACACTAGAGATTAGTGTGCAAAATTAAAGCACGTGGTATTGGGGGTAATGTACTGACGTGGATAGAGAACTGATTGGCAGACAGAAAGCAAATGAGTCCTTTTCAGAATGGCAGGCAGTGACTAGTGGGGTGCCGCAAGGGTCAGTGCTGGGACCCCAGCTATTTACACTATACATTAATGATTTAGATAATGGAATTGGGTGTAATATCTCCAAGTTTGCAGATGACACTAAGCTGGGTGGCAGTGTGAACTGTGAGGAGGATGCTAAGAGGCTGCAGAGTGACTTGGACAGGTTAGGTGAGTGGCAAATACATAGCAGATGCGGTATGATGTTAATAAATGTGAGGTTATCGACTTTGGTGGTAAAAACAGGAAGGCAGATTATTATCTGAATGGTGTCAGATTAGTAAAAGGGGAGGTGCAACGAGACCTGGGTGCCTTGGTACATCAGTCATTGAAAGTTGGCATAAAGGTACAGCAGGCGGTGAAGAAGGCAAATGGCATGTTGGCCTTCATAGCGAGAGGATTTGATTATAGGAGCAGGGAGGTCTTACTACAGTTGTACAAGGTCTTGAATATTGTGTACAGTTTTGGTCTCCTAATCTAAGGAAGGACATTCTTGCAATTCAGGGAGTGCAGCGAAGGTTCACCAGACCGATTCCCGGGATGACAGGACTTGCATATGAAGAAAGACTGGATCCACTAGGCTTATATTCAATGGAATTTAGAAAAATTAGAGGGGATCTCATAGAAACATATAAAATTCTGATGGGATTGGACAGGTTAGATGCAGGAAGAATGTTCCCGATGTTGGGGAAGTCCAGAACCAGGGGTCACAGTCTAAGGATAAGGGATAAGCCATTTAGGACTGAGATGAGGAGAAACTTCTTCACTCAGAGAGTTGTGAGCATGTGGAAATCTCTATCACAGAAAGTTGTTGAGACCAGTTCGTTAGATATATTCAAAAGGGAGTTAGATGCGGCCCTTACGGCTTAAGGGTTCAAGGGGTATGGAGAGAAAGCAGGAATGGGTTACTGAAATGCATGATCAGCCATGATCATATTGAATGGCGGTGCAGGCTCGAAGGGCCGAATGGCCTACTCCTGCACCTACTTTCTATGTTTCTATAAGGGAATTGGTCCACGTTGTCCAGGGCCGCGCCGTGGATCTTGATGACTGGGGGGCAGTGCTGTGCGGTGAGGACAGGCTGGTGAAGGACCTTTATCTTACTGATGTTTCGCGTAAGGCCCATGCTTTTGTACGCCTCAGTAAATACGTTGACAGTGTCCTGGAGTTCAGCCTCTGAATGTGCACAGACGCAGGCATCGTCCGCGTACTGTAGCTCGACGACAGAGGTTGGGAGGTCTTGGACCTGGCCTGGAGATGGCGAAGGTTGAACAGGTTCCCACTGGTTCTGTAGTTTAGTTCCACTCCAGCGGGGAGCTTGTACTACTTCTCCAGTGATAGTGACTGTTTTTAGTTCCTTCCTCCCTATAACCCCTTAGGATGTTTTTAGTATCTTCTGCCATAAAGACCAATACAAAATATTTGTTCAAAGTCTCTGCCATTTCCTGTTCCCCATTATTAATTCCCAGTCTCATCCTCGAAGGGACCAACATTTACTTTAGCCACTCTTTTCCTTTTTATGTACCTGTAGAAACTCTTACTATTTGTTTTTATATTTTGTGCTAATTTACTTTCATAATCTATCTTCCGCCTGGGGATCGTGCTGGGGCCTCAACTATTTACAATCTACATTAATAATGAAGGGACCGAGTGCAATGTAGCCAGGTTTGCTGATGATACAAAGATGGGTGGGAAAGCAAGTTAATGCTCTCGACATTTTGTCAGGAGCAGGATTCCGCTGGAGTTGGTTTTCCCTAACGCCTCTCTGCCAATCACGCCTCCCCAGAGGTCTGTGTCCTTGCCGACCCTGTCACTGAAGTCACCGAGGAGGATCAGTTTTTCGCCCACGGGTTGCAGGTCAGTGATTTTTCGAGGTTGGAGTAAAAACTCTTTTCGGCTTCATGTGTTGCATCGAGTGTTGGGGTGTAAGCACTGATGACTGTGGCACACTGGTTCCGGGCTAGGGTGAGTCGAAGCGTCTTGAGACGTTCGTTAGCCCTGCAGGGGGAAACTTTGACGTGGTCGATCAGCTCATTTTTCATGGCGAAGCCGACTCCGTGGAGGAGGCATTCTGCCTGCCTCTGGTTTCCCTTTCCAGAAGAAGGTATAACCTCCACCATGTTCCTTCAACTGGCCTTCCCCTGCCCGCCGAGTCTCGCTTAGGGCGGCGATGTCGCTATCAAAGCGTCTTAAGTTCCCGGGCAACTATGACGGTGCGGCGTTATGGTCTGTCGCTGTTGAGGTTGTCCATGAGGGTCCTGACGTTCCAGGTCCCGACCTTCACGTTAGCGGAGTAGAAGATGCCTGTGCATGATTTCTTTTAACGTGGGGTGGTCGTTGCACACCGGCTACCACATGGGCTAAGATGAGCAAGGTCTTGGTGCAGTGGCAAGGGGGTCCAAGATGACTAGAGACCAGGCTCCGCTGTATGGGCCTAGTTGCCTTAGGCAAGATGTTGGCCGTGGGCTCGGCGCTGGGTAGGTGGTCGAAGGACTGGTTGGGGGCAGGCATTGTGGGGGCTAGTGGTCCACTGGGGTTCAGAGCGGGAGGGCTAGGGGGTCACAGCCATGTTACTCACCACGTGCTGGAGGAGGAGAGGAGGCCACCAAGCTCATGGTCTACAGGGCTATAGTAATACCCGCCCTCCTGTATGGCTCAGAGACATGGACCATGTACAGTAGACACCTCAAGTCGCTGGAGAAATACCACCAATGATGTTTCCGCAAGATCCTACAAATCCCCTGGCAGGACAGATGCACCAACGTTAGCGTCCTCGTCCAAGCCAACATCCCCAGCATTTAAGCACTGACCACACTCGATCAGCTCTGCTGGGCAGGCCACATAGTTCGCATGCCAGACACGAAACTCCCAAAGCAAGAGTTCTACTTGGAACTCGTCTACGGCAAATGAGCCAAATGTGGGCAGCGGAAACATTACAAGGACACCCTCAAAGCCTCCCTGATAAAGTGCGACATCCCCACTGACACCTGGGAGTCTCTGGCCAAAGACCCCCCGAAGTGGAGGAAGCCGAGGTGCAGACCGTCCGGTTTGTACTGGTCCCATCTCACCCAGAACCAGTTCCAATGTCCCAGGAATTTGAATCCCTCCCACTTGTAGCATTCCTCAAGCCACGTATTCATCTGAGCTATCCTGCAATTCCTACTCTGACTAGCAATTCTGAGATTATTAACTTTGAGGTCCTACTTTTTAATTTAACTCCTAGCTCTCTAAATTCAGCTTGTAGGACCTCATCCCTTTTTTTTACCTATATCGTTGGTACCTATATGTACCACGATAGCTGGCTGTTCACCCTCCCCCTCCAGAATGCGCTGCAGCCGCTCCGAGACATCCTTGACCCTTGCACCAGGGAGGCAACATACTATCCTGGAGTCTCATTTGCAGCCGCAGAATCGCCTATCTATTCCCCTTATAATAGAATCCCCTATCACTATAGCTCTCCCACTCTTTTTCCTGCCTTCCTGTGCAGCAGAGCCACCCCTGGTGCCATGGACTTGGCTGCTGCTGCCTTCCCCTGATGAGTCATCTCCCCCAACAGTACCCAAAACAGTGCATCTGTTTTGGAGGGAGATGACCGCAGGGGACCGCTGCACTACCTTTCTTCCACTGCTCTGCCTGATGGTCACCCATTCCCTATCTGGCTGTGTAACCTTTGCCTGCGGTGTGACCAACTCACTAAATGTGCTATTCACAACATCCTCAGCTCCACACTGAATCCATCCGCAGCTCCAGTGCCGCAATGCGGTCTGTCAGGAGCTGCAGCTGGACACACTTCCTGCACATGTAGTTGCCAGGGACACTGGAAGCGTCTCTGACTTCCCACATCGCACAGGAGGAGCATGACACAGTTCTGGGCTCCCCTACCATGACTTAACCCTTAAATTAACCTGATTGGTAAAAACGCCAAAAGTTTCTTAATGATAAGAAAAGAAAAAGATTAAATACTCACCAATCCACCAGCCAATCACTTACCCGCTTGGCTGTGATGTCACACTTCGATTTATTTTTGCTTCTTTGTCTACCTTCTGCCCCTGGAGTTCTTCTATACATAATAATTGGCGACGACTAACGGAATACGAATCTTCATGCAACCATGGCTGCCGTTGGAATATTAGAGAGATTCATAGAAGGTGATGATTGGGAAGCCTTAGTCGAGCGTCTCGACCAGCGGTCAAGCGCAGGGCGGTTCTCCTCACTGTCTGTGGGCCTAAAATATATGTCCTCATCAAGAATCTGCTCGCACCGACAAAACCAATGGGGAAGGAATATACAGAGTTGTGCTTGCTGGTTCGGGACCACCTCAAGCTGAAGGAGAGTATCCTCATGGCCAGGTATTGTTTTTACATGCACCATCACTCCAGGGGCCAGGATATGATGGATGATGTCGCCGACCAGAGATGCCTCACAGGACCTTGCGATTTTGGAGCTGCGTTGGGGGAAATGCTGTGGGACTTTTTCATGCTGAGCATCAGCCACAAGGTCATTCTTCGAAAGCTGCTGGCTGCCGAAACCCTAGACCTGAGCAGGGCCATCGCGATCGCCCAGGCATGCATGGCCACGGACGATAACACCAAACAGATACCTTCTCAACATCAAAGCTCACCGGCAAGTACTGTGCATAAAATGGCGTCGCTAGCAGGCCGAACTGCATATGGCAAGGCCTATACATCTGCTGCCTCAAGACCTGTGATGACTCAGTCCGGCATTGGGGGTGATGTGACTCCATTAGCACCGTGTTTGCACTGCGGGGGTACTCATCAATGTCAATTCAAGCACTATGTGTGCAAAGGCTCCGCAACAACGGGGCACCTCCAGCGAATGTGCAAATGTGCTGTGACATACCATGTGGCAGAGGATGATCGATCCGGCGCGGATCACATCAGCACAGGCAACTCAACCCGAGGAAGAAGTGTATGGGGTACATACCTTCACTACCAAGAGCCCTCCGATAATGCTGAAAGTCAAATTAAATGGAGTTCCAGTATCCATGGAGTTGGACATGGGTGCGAGTGAGTCAATAATGAGCCAGAAGATTTTCGAGAAACTTTGGGGCAATAAGGCACAAAGGCCCAAACTGACCCCGATTAATGCAAAGCTGCATACCTACACCAAAGAGCTCATACCAGCCATTGGAAGTATGGCAGTGAAGGTATCGTATGATGGAGCTGTGCATGACCTATCATTGTGGATTGTTCCGGGCAATGGTCCAACTCTGTTCAGCAGAAGCTGGCTAGAAAAGATTAGATGGAATTGGAACGACATCAAAGCACTAGCTTCAGTGGATGACGCCTCGTGTGCTCAAGTGCTGAGCAAGTTTCCCTCGCTATTCGAACCAGGCATCGGCAACTTTACAGGCGCCAAGATACAGATCCATCTAGGCCCTGATGCACGGCCCATCCATCACAAGGCTCAGGTGGTTCCGTACATGATGAGGGAGAAAGTCGAGATCGAACTGGACAGACTCCAACGCGAAGGAATCATATCGCCAGTTGAGTTCACCGAGTGGGCCAGTCCAATTGTTCCGGTGTTGAAAAGCGATGGCACGGTCAGAATCAGTGGAGACTACAAGGTAACGATTAACCGAGTCTCACTACAGGACCAGTACCCGCTGCCCAAGGCGGATGACCTGTTCGCAACGTTAGCGGGGGGAGAAATCGTTGATCAAGTTGGACCTAACCTTCGCCTGCATGACACAGGAGCTGGCTGAATCTTCGAAAAGACTGACGTATATCAATACACATAAAGGGCTGTTTATATACCACAGGTGCCCTTTCGGGATTTGCTCGGCTGCAGCCATTTTCCAGAGAAACATGGAGAGTTTGCTGAAATCTGTTCCGCGCACCGTGGTGTTTCAAGACGACATCCTGATCACCGGTTGTGACACCATCAAACACCTACACAACCTGGAAGAGGTTGTAAGTCACCTAGACAGAGTGGGACTCAGGCTGAAACGCTCCAAGTGTGTTTTTCTGATGCTAGAAGTCGAATTTTGGGGGAGAAAGATTGCAGCAGACGGCATCAGGCCCACGGACTCAAAGACAGAGGCCATCAAGAATGCATCCAGACCACAGAATGTGACGAAGCTGCATTCGTTCCTGGAACTCCTCAACTATTTCGGTAACTTTCTACCTGGGTTGAGCATGTTGTTAGAGCCTTTGCACATGTTGCTACGTAAGGGTGATGACTGGGTTTGGGGCAAATCTCAAGTTACAGCCTTTGAGAAGGCCAGGAACTTGCTATGTTCCAATAAGTTACTTGTACACTATGACCCATGGAAATATTTAGTGTAGCTTGTGACGCCTCATCGTACGGGGTCGGCTGTGTGTTACAGCAAGCCAATGTATCGGGCAACCTCCAACCGGTTGCATACGCGTCTAGAAGTCTGTCTAAGGCTGAGAGAGCCGATAGTATGGTCGAGAAAGGTATGAGCATGTGTATAATGGATGTGTATAATGGGGCTAAGAAAATGCACCAATACTTATTTGGACTCCGGTTTGAGCTTGAAACTAACCACAAGCCGCTCATTTCGCTGTTTTCAGAGAGCAAAGGTATAAACACCAATGCTTCGTCCCGCATCCAGTGATGGGCACTAACATTTATCTGCTTATGACTACGTTAACCGCCACAGACCAAGCACTGAAAACTGTACCGATGCTCTCAACCGGCTACCATTACCCACCACTGGGGTTGAAATGGCGCAGCCCGCAGACCTACTACTGGTCATGGATGCTTTTGAGAGCGAGGAGTCACCCGTCACAGCTCGCCAGATCAGGACCCGGACCAGCCAGGATCCTGTGCTATCATTAGTAAAGAATTGCGTCCTAAATGGGAACTGGTCGACCGTTCTCAGGGAAATGCAAGCTGAAATTAAGCCGTTTCACCGAAGCAAAGATGAAATGTCCATCCAGTCGGATTGTCTCTTAGGGGTAATCGTGTGATTTTGCTGAAAAAATGCAGGGAAATGTTTATGCATGACCTACACAGTACCCACCCAGGCATTGTCATGATGAAGGCAATTGCCAGGTCGCATGTTTGGTGGCCCGGCATTGACTTGGACTTGGAGTCATGCATGCATTATTGCAACACTTGCTCGTAACTGAGCAATGCACTAAGGGAGGCTCCACTGAGTCTGTGGTCATGGCCCTCCCAACCGTGGTCCAGGATCCACGTTGATTTTGCCACCCCCTTTCTAGGAAAGATGTTTTTAGAAGAAGTGGACGCTTACTCCAAATGGATTGACTGCGTATTCATGTCATCCAGCACATCCACAGCCACCATTGAAAGTCTCCGGGCCATGTTCGCCACCCATGGCTTGCCCGACTTTCTTGTCACCAACAATGGACCGTGTTTCACCAGCTCAGAAGTCAACGAGTTTATGACCTGCAATGTTATCAAGCATGTCAGGTCTGCTCCGTTTAAGCTCGCGTACAGACCATCAAACAGTAGTAGTGAGGTTGGGGACAGCATCAAACAAGAAATTAGGGATGCGTGCAATAAAGGTACAGCAGTTATCATGGGCGACTTTAATCT
This sequence comes from Pristiophorus japonicus, assembly GCF_044704955.1. Lineage (NCBI taxonomy): Eukaryota > Metazoa > Chordata > Chondrichthyes > Pristiophoridae > Pristiophorus > Pristiophorus japonicus. The sequence continues at coordinate 126,316,148 of NC_091988.1, forward strand.
ACATATTGATTGGGCTAACCAAACTGGTAGCAGTGCGGTGGAGGATGATTTCCTGGAGTGTATTAGGGATGGTTTTCTAGACCAATATGTCGAGGAACCAACTAGAGGGCTGGCCATCCTAGACTGGGTGATGTGTAATGAGAAAGGACTAATTAGCAATCTTGTTGTGCGAGGCCCCTTGGGAAAGAGTGATCATAATATGTTAGAATTCTTTGTTAAGATGGAGAGTGACACAGTTAATTCAGAGACTAGGGTCCTGAACTTAAGGAAAGGTAACTTCGATGGTATGAGACGTGAATTGGCTAGAATAGACTGGCGAGTGATACTTAAAGGGTTGATGGTGGATAGGCAATGGCAAACATTTAAAGACCACATGGATGAACTTCAACTATTGTACATCCCTGTCTGGAGTAAAAATAAAATGGGGAAAGTGGCTCAACCGTGGCTAACAAGGGAAATTAAGGATTGTGTTAAATCCAAGGAAGAGGCATATAAATTGGCCAGAAAAAGCAGCAAACATAAAGACTAGGAGAATTTTATAATACAGCAGAGGAGGACAAAGGGTTTAATTAGGAGGGGGAAAATAGAGTATGAGAGGAAGCTTGCTGGGAACATAAAAACTGACTGCAAAAGCTTCCATAAATATGTGAAGAGAAAAAGATTAGTGAAAACAAACATAGGTCCCTTGCAGTCAGATTCAGGTGAATTTATAATGGGAAACAAAAAAATGGTGGACCAGTTAAACAAATACTTTGGTTCTGTCTTCACGGAGAAAGACACAAATAACCTTCCGGATGTACTAGGGGACCGAGGGTCTAGTGAGAAGGAGGAACTGAAGGATATCCTTATTAGGCGGGAAATTGTGTAAGGGAAATTGATGGGATTGAAGGCCGATAAATCCCCAGGGCCTGATAGTCTGCATCCTAGAATACTCAAGGAAGTGGCCCGAGAAATAGTGGATGCATTGGTGATCATTTTCCAACAGTCTATCGACTCTGGATCAGTTCCTATGCACTAGAGGGTAGCTAATGTAACACCACTTTTTAAGAAAGGAGAGAGCGAGAAAACGGGTAATTATAGACCGGTTAGTCTGACATCAGTAGTGGGGAAAATGTTGGAATCAATTATTAAAGATGAAATAGCAGCACATTTGGAAAACAGTGAGGGTCCAAATCAGCATGGATTTATGAAAGGGAAATCCTGCTTGACAAATCTTCTGGAATTATTTGAGGATGTAACTAGTAGAGTGCACAAGGGAGAACCAGTGGATGTGGTGTATTTGGACTTTCAAAAGGCTTTTGACAAGGTCCCACACAAGAGATTGGTGTGCAAAATTAAAGTACATGGCATTGGGGGAAATGTACTGACGTGGATAGAGAACTGGTTGGCAGACAGGAAGCAGAGAGACGGGATAAATGGGTCCTTTTTAGAATGGCAGCCAGTGACTAGTGGGGTACCGCAGGGCTCAGTGCTGGGACCCCAGCCATTTACAATATACATTAATGATTTGGATGAAGGAATTGAGTGTAATATCTCCAAGTTTGCAGATGACACGAAGCTGGGTGGCAGTGTGAGCTGTGAGGAGGACGCTAAAAGGCTGCAGGGTGACTTGGACAGGTTAGGTGAGTGGGAAAATATGTGGCAGATGCAGTATAATGTGGATAAATGAGAGGTTATCCACTTTGGTGGTAAAAACACAAAGGCAGAATATTAACTGAATGGCGGCAGATTAGGAAAAGGGGAGGTGCAGCGTGACCTGGGTGTCATGGTACATCAGTCATTGAAAGTTGGCATGCAGGTTCAGCAGGCGGTGAAGAAGGCAAATTGGCCTTCATAGCTAGGGAATTTGAGTATGTGAGCAGGGAGATCTTACAGCAGTTGGACAGGGCCTTGGTGAGGCCTCACCTGGAATATTGTGTTCAGTTTTGGTCTCCTAATCTGAGGAAGGACGTTCTTGCTATTGAGGGAGTGCAGCAAAGGTTCACCAGACTAATTCCCAAGTTGGCAGCACTGACCGATGAGGAGAGACTGGATCGACTGGGTCTGTATTCACTGGAGTTTAGAAGGATGAGAGGGGATCTCATAGAAACATATAAAATTCTGACGGGACTGGACAGGTTAGATGCAGGAAGAATGTTTCTGATGTTGGTGAAGTCCAGAACCAGGGGACACAGTCTAAGGATAAGGGGTAAGCCATTTAGGACTGAGATGAGGAGAAACTTCTTCACTCAGAGAGTTGTTAATCTGTGGAATTCCCTACTGCCGAGAGTTATTGATGCCAGTTCATTGGATGTATTCAAGATGGAGTTAGATATGGCCCTTACGGCTAAAGGGATCAAGGGGTATGGAGAGAAAGCAGGAATAGGGTACTGAGGTGAATGATCAGCTATGATCTTATTGAATGGTGGTGCAGGCTCGAAGGGCCGAATGGCCTACTCCTGCACCTATTTTCTACGTTTCTATGTCTAACGGTCAAGCAGCGCGGGCAGTCCAAACAATCAAGCAGAGCATGAAACACGTGATGGATGGCTCCCTGCAGACCCGCTTGTCTTGCATTCTGCTCAGTTACCGGACGCGACCCCACTCCCCCGGCAGAATTGTTTATGAAGAGAGCCCTCAAAACCAGGCTCTCCCTAGTCCACCTGGACCTTAATGATCACGTGGAAACCCAGCAACACCGGCAGAACATGCACCACGATCGTGCAGCTTTTTCACGTGACATTGATGTTAACGACCCTGTGTTTGTCCTGAATTACGGCCAAGTGGGTTGCTGGCACTGTTTTGGCCAAGGAAGGGAATAGGGTGTTTATAATCAATTGTTAAACGGCCAAACGTGCAGAAAGCATTTAGATCAGACCAAATTGCGATTTACTGACAACCAGGAACGACTTGAAGAGGACATCACCATCGATGATCCACCAACACACACCCAACCAGCAATCGACCTCGCTGTCAATCACGAGGATGAACCCACCATTCCTGACCGTCCGGTCAGACCATCCGTGGTGCAGTGCAGCAATGGTCTGACCAACTCACACATGCCAGGGTTTGAACTTAAATGATCAACCAGGGAGCGAAGGCTCCGGATCGCCTCAACTTGTAAATAACTTGTACTGAAGACTTTGTCGGGGGAGGAGTGATGTTATGTATGCAACTGTGAGATACTTGCCACCAGAGGGCGCGACTGTTGGAGTCCTAATGGTCACCTGCACACACGTGCAAGGACACTATAAAAGGTTGGCTACCATGTTGTTTAGGCACTCTGGAGTTATAATAAAGAAGATTAAAGTCACAGTAAGTTTAGCTCACAGTACTCAGCCTCGTGGAGTTCTTGTATACATAATAACTTAAAGTGGATCCGTCGCCTGGTCTGGATGGGATGTAACCTATTTTGCTGAGAGAAGTAAGGGTAGAACTTGCTGAGGTGCTGGCCACAATCTTCCAAACCTCCTTAGATACAGGGATGGTCCAGAGGACTGGAGAATTGTAAATATTACCCCCTTGTTCAAAAAAGGGGAGAGGGATAAAGCTGGTAATTACAGGCCGGTCAGTTTAACATTGGTGGTGGGGAAGCTTTCAGAAACAATAATCCGGGAGACAATTAACTGCGACTTGCACAAGCACGGACTAATAAAGAAGAGTCAGCACCAATTGGTTAAGGGCAAATCATGTTTGACTGACTTGATTGAGTGTTTTGTTGAGGTGACAGAGAGATTGGATGAAGGCAGTACAGTTGATGTTGTGTATATGGACTTTCAAAAGTCTTTTGATAAAGTACCACATTATGGGCTCAAGTTTCCACACGATAAAAAACGGGTGCCCCTCCGAGCTGGGCGCCCGTTTTTCGCGCCACAAAGTGCGCCTAAAAAAACCCTCTGTATTCTCCACCTCCCTGCAGGTCCTCTGGCCCTCGGCGCGGCGCAGCAGGAGCTGTAGGGGGCGGAGCTAGGACCCTGCGCCAAAAACAGTGCCGGGAGCTCTGCACATGCGCGCTACAGTGGGCACACAAGTGCAGTAGCTCCAGACGCCCGAAACACGCAGCCCCTAGCTCTGGCCGAATGGCCTCACTGGGGCTACGTGAATAAGGCTCCTCCCACGACCAACTCCTGCTTCCTGCCGACTCTCGCTCCTGCTTTCCCCCCCCCGGACCCGACCCGACCCGACCCGACCTAGAACTCTGTACTGTTTCTTTTTAAGTTGCCACTTCATGGTGGGAGACACTTCAGTCACATAGACCTCGTCAAAATGGGGGCTGATGGTTTTAGTAACCTCTACGTCTCCAGCTCCGAGATCAAGCACCCTGCCCGTCCTCCAGTGCGTCCCCACCCTGAGCAGCTGAAGGAACTGCTCCTCAGAGAAGACGAGCTGCCGCTCCTGCTTCCCCCCCACCTCCCCCCCCCGGACCGGACCCGACTCGACCCGCCTGTCGCTGCCCCTCCTGCTTCCCCGCCGCTCCTGCTTCCGCACCCCCCCCCCCCCCGCCCGGACCGGACCCGACTTGACCCGTCTGCCGCTGCCGCTCCCGTTCCCACCCGACTCGACCCGACTCTACTCTCGCCCCCGGACTGGATCCGACCTGACCTCCCCCTCCCCGACCTGACCTCCCTCACCCCGACCTGACCTCCCTCCCCAACCTGACCTCCCTCCCTCCCTCTCTCCCTCCCTCCCCCTCCCTCTCTCCCTCCCTCTCTCCCCCTCCCTCTCTCCCTCCCTCTCTCCCCCTCCCTCCCTCCCCCTCTCTCCCTCCCTCCCCCGCCGACCCGAACCGAACCTCTCTCCCCGACCCAACCCAAAGCCACCTACCTCTGGTGCTGGCGACGGGCCCTGCCCGAAATCTCGGGCCCGGCCCGTTCAGCCTTCGGTCCCGACGGCAAAATGCTTCCTAAAGGCCTGCCTGAAGAACTTTCACACAGGTAGGAACATGGTTTATTTAATCTTTTCTTTGCTTATAAATGTTTATTCAGGTTGGATTTATTTGTATAATATTTGTAGAAGTATAACTAAGGATTTATTGTAGAATTTAATGACTTCCCTCCCCCTCTCGTTCCCTATGCCTAATTTGTAACCTGCGCCTGATTTTTTAATGTGTAGAACAGGTTTTTTCAGTTCTACAAAAATCTTCACTTGCTCCATTCTAAGTTAGTTTGGAGTACGTTTTCACTGTGGAAACTTTGAAATCAGGCGTCAGTGGCCGGACACGCCCCCTTTTGAAGAAAAAATTCTGTTCCAAAGTAGAACTGTTCTACCTGACTAGAACTGCAGAAAAAAAAATTTGGAGAATTGCGATTTCTAAGATAGTCCGTTCTCCACCAGTTGCTCCTAAAAATCAGGCGCAAATCATGTGGAAACTTGGGCCCATTGGGTGTGTTAGCAAAACTAAAGCTCCTGGGATAAAAGGGGCAGCAGCATGGATACAACATTGGCTAAAGGATAGAAACACAGCGTTTTGGTGAATGGCTGTTATTTGGACTGGAGGAGGTGTTCCCCAAGGTTCAGTACTAAGATCAATGCTCTTTTTGATGTTATATTACATTAATGAGATGGACTTGGGGGTTCAGGGCACAGTTACGACATTTTCAGATGACACAAAACTTGAAAGTGTAGTAAATAGTAAGGAAGATAGTGACAGACTTCAAGAGGACATAGACTGGTGGAATGGTGGTCACATGGCAGAAATTCAATGCAGAAATGTGATACATTTAGTACAAAAGCCAGGACGTTATGTAACCTGTATAAAACACTAGTTCGGCCCCAGCTGGAGTAGTGTGTCCAATTTTGTGCACCACATTTTAGGAAGGACGTGAATGCCTTGGAGAGGGTAGGGAGAGATTTACTAGAATGGTTCCAGGGTAGCTGGGGCTGTTCTCCTTGGAACAGAGAAGGTGAAGATGAAATTTGATACAGGTGTTTAAAGTCATGAAGGATTTATATTGAGTAAATAAAGAGAAATTGTTTGCGGTGGTTGAAGCATGGATAACCAGAGTGCACAGATTTAAGGTGATTAAGGAAAAACTTTTTTACGCAACGAGTGGTTAGGATTTGGAATGCACTGTCTGATAGGGTGGTGGATACAGATTGAATAGTAGCCTTCAAAAAGGAATTGGATAAATGCAGGCATATGTGGGAAGAGCAACGTTGTATTAACTGGATTGCTCTTCGAAAGAGACGACATAGCCTCGATGGGCTGAAAGGCCTCCTGTACTATTCTGTGATTCTATTCTACTGTTCTGTATGAGGTAGATGGAATGGGAGACTTGTGTGGCATATAAGAGAGGATTAATTAGCAATCTCGTTGTGCGAGGCCCCTTGGGGAAGAGTGACCATAATATGGTGGAATTCTGCATTGGGATGGAGAATGAAGCAGTTAATTCAGAGACCATGGTCCAGAACTTAAAGAAGGCTAACTTTGAAGGTATGAGGCGTGAATTGGCTGGGATGGATTGGCGAATGATACTTAAGGGGTTGACTGTGGATGGGCAATGGCCGACATTTAGAGACCGCATGGATGAACTACAACAATTGTACATTCCTGTCTGGCGTAAAAATAAAAAAGGGAAGGTGGCTCAACCGTGGCTATCAAGGGAAATCAGGGATAGTATTAAAGCCAAGGAAGTGGCATACAAATTGGCCAGAAATAGCAGCGAACCTGGGGACTGGGAGAAATTTAGAACTCAGCAGAGGAGGACAAAGGGTTTGATTAGGGCAGGGAAAATCGAGTATGAGAAGAAGCTTGCAGGGTACATTAAGACGGATTGCAAAAGTTTCTATAGATATGTAAAGAGAAAAAGGTTAGTAAACACAAACGTAGGTCCCCTGCAGTCAGAATCAGGGGAAGTCATAACGGGGAACAAAGAAATGGCGGACCAATTGAACAAGTACTTTGGTTCGGTATTCACGAAGGAGGACACGAACAACCTTCCGGTTATAAAAGGGGTCGGGGGGGTCTAGTAAGGAGGAGGAACTGAGGGAAATCCTTATTAGCCGGGAAATTGTGTTGGGGAAATTGATGGGATTGAAGGCCGATAAATCCCCAGGGCCTGATGGACTGCATCCCAGACTACTTAAGGAGGTGGTCTTGGAAATAGTGGATGCGTTGACAGTCATTCTCCAACATTCCATTGACTCTGGATCAGTTCCTATAGAGTGGAGGGTAGTCAATGTAACCCCACTTTTTAAAAAAGGAGGGAGAGAGAAAACAGGGAATTATAGACCGGTCAGCCTGACATCGGTAGCGGGTAAAATGATGGAATCAATTATTAAGGATGTCATAGCAGTGCATTTGGAAAGAGGTGACATGATAGGTCCAAGTCAGCATGGATTTGTGAAAGGGAAATCATGCTTGACAAATCTTCTGGAATTTTTTGAGGATGTTTCCAATATAGTGGACGAGGGAGAACCAGTTGATGTGGTATATTTGGACTTTCAGAAGGCGTTCGACAAGGTCCCACACAAGAGATTGATGTGCAAAGTTAGAGCACATGGGATTGGGGGTAGTGTACTGACATGGATTGAGAACTGGTTGTCAGACAGGAAGCAAAGAGTAGGAGTAAATGGGTACTTTTCAGAATGGCAGGCAGTGACTAGTGGGGTACCGCAAGGTTCTGTGCTGGGGCCCCAGCTGTTTACATTGTACATTAATGATTTGGACGAGGCGATTAAATGTAGTATCTCCAAATTTGCGGATGACACTAAGTTGGGTGGCAGTGTGAGCTGTGAGGAGGATGCTATGAGGCTGCAGAGCGACTTGGATAGGTTAGGTGAGTGGGCAAATGCATGGCAGATGAAGTATAATGTGGATAAATGTGAGGTTATCCACTTTGGTGGTAAAAACAGAGAGACAGACTATTATCTGAATGGTGACAGATTAGGAAAAGGGGAGGTGCAAAGAGACCTGGGTGTCATGGTACATCAGTCATTGAAGGTTGGCATGCAGGTGCAGCAGGCGGTTAAGAAAGCAAATGGCATGTTGGCCTTCATAGCAAGGGGATTTGAGTACAGGGGCAGGGAGGTGTTGCTACAGTTGTACAGGGCATTGGTGAGGCCACACCTGGAGTATTGTGTACAGTTTTGGTCTCCTAACCTGAGGAAGGACATTCTTGCTATTGAGGGAGTGCAGCGAAGGTTCACCAGACTGATTCCCGGGATGGCGGGACTGACCTATCAAGAAAGACTGGATCAACTGGGCTTGTATTCACTGGAGTTCAGAAGAATGAGAGGGGACCTCATAGAAACATTTAAAATTCTGACGGGGTTAGACAGGTTAGATGCAGGAAGAATGTTCCCAATGTTGGGGAAGTCCAGAACCAGAGGTCACAGTCTAAGGATAAGGGGTAAGCCATTTAGGACCGAGATGCGGAGGAACTTCTTCACCCAGAGAGTGGTGAACCTGTGGAATTCTCTCCCACAGAAAGTTGTTGAGGCCAATTCACTAAATATATTCAAAAAGGAGTTAGATGAGGTCCTTACTACTAGGGGGATCAAGGGGTATGGCGAGAAAGCAGGAATGGGGTACTGAAGTTGAATGTTCAACCATGAACTCATTGAATGGCGGTGCAGGCTAGAAGGGCCGAATGGCCTACTCCTGCACCTATTTTCTATGTTTCTATGTTTCTATAAACCCCAGCACAGACTAATTTAGCCGTCTGTGCTGTTGTGTGTTGTACATTCTATGTAATGATGTTCATAGGGACATTGCTCCAAAGAGCCAATGAGTAGCCTTCCTCTCCCCACATCGACTTATATTACCTCTTTGTTCAAATCTGTTCATATTTGGCCATTTGTTTTACTTTTAAGAAAAGCTATCCGTGTTGCTTTCTTTTAAATCATGTCCAAAACAGATTTTGGGAAGAAATTGCACAGTGCCCATTTGGGGCTGGTAAGAGCGCGATTTCCTGTGGCAGGCACGGATGTCCCGTCCGCAACCCTGTTCTGTGGGGGGGAAGGGTTCAATCAGCAGCACAACGGACACATAGCATTGCCGTGTAGACAGGGCCCTCCTGTTCATTAAAGGGGAGGGCCAAGGTACCGATTCTGTGGGGGAGCGGGGTGCCATGGCATCAGCCTGGCAAACACAAGCGGAGTGTCGGTCCGAATAAGTCGGTCATTTTTTTTTCAAGTCGCCCCCACTGCTTTAAATTTCACCCCGCGTGTGGCCTGCAGCCCCGATGCACTCCCTCTGAACCTGTCGTGGCATTTCTCCGGTGCGAAAGCGGGTCGCTGCACACGGTGATGATGCCATCATCGCTAGCGGAGTGGGGCACTACCGGTTACCGCTGCCGCTAAATTTCACGGGAGACGTTAGCAGCGCCATGGGAGGCACGAACACCCCGAATTTCTGCCCCTTTGTTTTTTATTTCACATTTTTAATCATCACTTTTGTCTTGTGTTTTCCCTCTATTGGTCGCAATAGGGACTGTAGTTTGTTTCCAGTGTGTGAGGTGCTGCAACACAGTTACAACTTCAGTATTAACAGGCTTGGGAGGAGAGAATATTGAAATGGTACTGTGGGGTACTTGGATTCCACGCACGGAGACCCAGTGTTGGAAGCACTAGGATTGGAGCAGGAGCTCCTGGGAACAGGGTGGGTCTTGCTGAGTGTTGGAGGCATTTGTTTCATTCATTCATTTTGTTCCAGATTTGTTTACCGTTTTCTGTTTGATTTTATAAAGAATGTAGTTTAAAAAACTTTAAAGTACTTTTTCAATTCACATACACAGCAATGTCATTGGTAATTGTGGATGAACAGCAGTTACATTCAATTATATTCAAAGATGAATACATTGAGAACCATGATTTTACAATTACAGGTCATAGCAGTTTTAATTTGCTGAATAACAGGATAATTATAAAGCTCCTTCAAAATTTAATTTGTAACTATGTCTACTTTGCTATGGTTCAACAAAGGCTAGTTACTATATCAACAACTGAGCATTACTGAATGGGTGAGTTTGCTTTTGTTTCCATACTTGGAACTGAGAAAATAAACAGCACAGGAATCCTGCTGGTAGATTATTTTCGTTGTAAAATTTATTTTCTCCTTTACAGTCTTCAGGTCACAGAAAAAAAAAGCACTTCTTCACGGATACTGACACAGATGGCAAAACCGATGTAAGTTGGCTACGAGAGTCTAACAAAAAGACTAAGGCCAAACTAGTGGCTTACAGCAGAAAAAAGAAACAAAACATGGCTAAGAGCTTCGACAAAGGTAAAATGAAAATCTCAGTCTCATGAAGTTTTGCCTTCTCTGTGTGTGTCGTGCTGTCTCTCGTACTCGCTCATTATCTCACACACTTGTTGGCAATTGAAATGATTGCATTTTCCAACGATGAAGAAATTACATTCACCCACTCTGTTTAAATATAAATGTTACCTGAATAAAGCTTTTGAAATCTAGGTTTTCTTCAAATAATTTTCAAAAACAATTGAGCACAAACTGCTCGAAGCTAAAAAAAAATGTTCTATCACTACAGCTGATGTATTACATTAAAGGCGCTACAGTGTTATTGTTATATACCCTGGGTAATTCGATCTAATGCACATGCTCATACTGGAAAATCTGAATTCAGCTAACCGTGTCATCACTCTGGTCAAAAGTATCAAGTTAGAGGCCAGCGTTTGGAAGAGGCTGAAGCCTTCAAGTTACAAATATTAATGACAAAGTTACAAAGACAATTCAATGAATGTTATTATTGTTGTGTATCTGTAAAGCATGCACTCCCATGTTCCGCCACCAGGGAGCTCATCCCCTGAAGTTCCAAGGGATCCCATCATCCCTTGGGAGCACTGTATATAAGCCGGCCCCTAAGGCCTATTCCTCACTCTCGAATGTTTTATTAAAGACTGAGGTCACTGTTACTTTAACCTCCCTGTGTGCAGCCTCATCTGTGTTCGGAACACAATAACTGGCGACGAGTACACGAATCCAACGCAAAGATGCAGCAAACTGTGGGCATCCTGGAGAAGTTCTTGGAGGGTGAGGACTGGGAAGCCTATGTCGAACGGCTACACCAGTACTTCGTAGCCAACAAGCTGGACAGAGAAGGAAGCGCTGCAAAAAGGAGAGCAGTTCTCCTCACAATCTGCGGGGCACCGACCTACAGCCTCATGAAGAATCTTCTGGCTCCGGTGAAGCCCACAGATAAGTTGTATGAGGAGCTATGTACACTGGTTCGGGACCATCTTAACCCGAGGGAGAGCGTACTGATGGCGAGGTATCGGTTCTACACGTGCCAGCGATCTGAAGGTCAGGAAGTGGCGAGCTATGTCGCCGAGCTAAGGCGACTTGCAGGACAATGTGAGTTTGATGGCTACCTGGAGCAAATGCTCAGAGACATTTTTATACTGGGCATTGGCCACGAGACCATCCTACGAAAACTTTTGACAGTAGAGACACCGACCCTCAGTAAGGCCATTGCGATAGCACAGGCGTTTATGTCCACAAGTGATAACACCAAACAAATCTCCCAGCACACAAGTGCTAGCAATGTTCATAAATTAACTGGAACTGTGTTTGCGAGCAGAAATGTACAGGGCAGAACCCACGAGTCTGCAACTGCCAGCAGGCCTCAGGTGACCCACATAGAAACATAGAAACATAGAAAATAGGTGCAGGAGTAGGCCATTCGGCCCTTCGAGCCTGCACCGCCATTCAATGAATTCATGGCTAAACATGCAACTTCAGTACCCCATTCCTGCTTTCTCGCCATACCCCTTGATCCCCCTAGTAGTAAGGACTACATCTAACTCCTTTTTGAATATATTTAGTAAATTGGCCTCAACAACTTTCTGTGGTAGAGAATTCCACAGGTTCACCACTCTCTGGGTGAAGAAGTTTCTCCTCATCTCGGTCCTAAATGGCTTACCCTTTATCCTTAGACTGTGACCCCTGGTTCTGGATTTCCCCAACATTGGGAACATTCTTCCTGCATCTAACCTATCTAAACCCATCAGAATTTTAAGTGTTTCTATGAGGTCCCCTCTCATTCTTCTGAACTCCAGTGAATACAAGCCCAGTTGATCCAGTCTTTCTTGATAGGTCAGTCCCGCCATCCCGGGAATCAGTCTGGTGAACCTTCGCTGCACTCCCTCAATAGCAAGAATGTCCTTCCTCAGGTTAGGGGACCAAAACTGTACACAATACTCCAGGTGTGGCCTCACCAAGGCCCTGTACAACTGTAGCAACACCTCCCTGCCCCTGTACTCAAATCCCCTCGCTATGAAGGCCAACATGCCATTTGCTTTCTTAACTGCCTGCTGTACCTGCATGCCAACCTTCAATGACTGATGTACCATGACACCCAGGTCTCGTTGCACTTCCCCTTTTCCTAATCTGTCACCATTCAGATAATAGTCTGTCTCTCTGTTTTTACCACCAAAGTGAACAACCTCACATTTATCCACATTATACTTCATCTGCCATGCATTTGCCCACTCACCTAACCTATCCAAGTCGCTCTGCAGCCTCATAGCATCCTCCTCACAGCTCACACTGCCACCCAACTTAGTGTCATCCGCAAATTTGGAGATACTACATTTAATCCCCTCGTCCAAATCATTAATGTACAATGTAAACAGCTGGGGCCCCAGCACAGAACCTTGCGGTACCCCACTAGTCACTGCCTGCCATTCTGAAAAGTACCTATTTACTCCTACTCTTTGCTTCCTGTCTGACAACCAGTTCACAATCCATGTCAGCACACTACCCCCAATCCCATGTGCTTTAATTTTGCACATTAATCTCTTGTGTGGGACCTTGTCGAAAGCCTTCTGAAAGTCCAAATATACCACATCAAATGGTTCTCCCTTGTCCACTCTACTGGAAACATCCTCAAAAAATTCCAGAAGATTTGTCAAGCATGATTTCCCTTTCACAAATCCATGCTGACTTGGACCTATCATGTCACTTCTTTCCAAAGGCGCTGCTATGACATCCTTAATAATTGATTCCATCATTTTACCCACTACCTATGTCAGGCTGACTGGTCTATAATTCCCTGTTTTTTCTCTCCCTCCTTTTTTAAAAAGTGGGGTTACATTGGCTACCCTCCACTCTATAGGAACTGATCCAGAGTCAATGGAATGTTGGAAAATGATTGTCAATGCATCCGCTATTTCCAAGGCCACCTCCTTAAGTACTCTGGGATGCAGTCCATCAGGCCCTGGGGATTTATCGGCCTTCAATCCCATCAATTTCCCCAACACAATTTCCCGACTAATAGGGATTTCCCTCAGTTCCTCCCCCTTACTAGACCCTCTGACCCCTTTTATATCCGGAAGGTTGTTAGTTTCCTCCTTAGTGAATACCGAACCAAACTGTTCAATTGGTCCGCCATTTCTTTGTTCCCCGTTATGACTTCCCCTGATTCTGACTGCAGGGGACCTACGTTTGTCTTTACTAACCTTTTTCTCTTTACATATCTATAGAAACTTTTGCAATCTGTCTTAATGTTCCCTGCAAGCTTCTTCTCGTACTCCATTTTCCCTGCCCTAATCAAACCCTTTGTCCTCCTCTGCTGAGTTCTAAATTTCTCCCAGTCTCCAGGTTCGCTGCTATTTCTGGCCAATTTGTATGCTATCCCTGATTTCCCTTGATAGCCATGGTTGAGCCACCTTCCCTTTTTTATTTTTACGCCAGACAGGAAGGTACAATTGTTGTAGTTCATCCATGCGGTCTCTAAATGTCGGCCATTGCCCATCCACAGTCAACCCCTTAAGTATCATGCGCCAATCTATCCTAGCCAATTCACGCCTCATACCTTCAAAGTTACCCTTCTTTAAGTTCTGGACCATGGTCTCTGAATTAACTGTTTCATTCTTCATCCTAATGCAGAATTCTACCATCCTTATGGTCACTCTTCCCCAAGGGGCCTCGCACGACGAGATTGCTAATTAATCCTCTCTCATTACACAACACCCAGTCTAAGATGGCCTCCCCCCTAGTTGGTTCCTCGACATATTGGTCTAGAAAACCATCCCTTATGCACTCCAGGAAATCCTCCTCCACCGTATTGCTTCCAGTTTGGTTAGCCCAATTTATGTGCATATTAAAGTCACCCATTATAACTGCTGCATTATGGCATGCAACTCTAATTTCCTGTTTGATGCCCTCCCCAACATCACTACTACTGTTTGGAGGTCTGTACACAACTCCCACTAAAGTTTTTTGCCCTTTGGTGTTCTGCAGCTCTAACCATATAGATTCCACATCATCCAAGCTAATGTCCTTCCTAACTATTGCATTAATCTCCTCTTTAACCAGCAATGCTACCCCACCTCCTTTTCCTTTTATTCTATCCTTCCTGAATGTTGAATACCCCTGGATGTTGAGTTCCCAGCCCTGATCATCCTGGAGCCACGTCTCCGTAATCCCAATCACATCATATTTGTTAACATCTATTTGCACAGTTAATTCATCCACCTTATTACGGATACTCCTTGCATTAAGATACAAAGCCTCCAGGCTTGTTTTTTTAATACCCTTTGTCCTTTTAGAATTTTGCTGTACAGTGGCCCTTTTTGTTCTTTGCCTTGGGTTTCTCTGCCCTCCACTTTTCCTCATCTCCTTTCTGCCTTTTGTTTTTGTCTCCTTTTTGTTTCCCTCTGTCTCCTTGCATTGGTTCCCGTCCCCCTGCCATATTAGTTTAACTCCTCCCCAACAGCACTAGCAAACACTCCCCCTAGGACATTGGTTCCGGTCCTGCCCAGATGCAGACCGTCCGGTTTGTACTGGGTCCCACCTCCCCCAGAACCGGTTCCAATGCCCCAGGAATTTGAATCCCTCCCTGCTGCACCACTGCTCAAGCCACGTATTCATCTGCGCTATCCTGCAATTCCTACTCTGACTAGCACGTGGCACTGGTAGCAATCCCGAGATTACTACTTTTGAGGTCCTACTTTTTAATTTAGCTCCTAGCTCCTTAAATTCGTTTCGTAGGACCTCATCCCTTTTTTACCTATGTCGTTGGTACCAATGTGCACCACGACAACTGGCTGTTCTCCCTCCCTTTTTAGATTGTCCTGCACCCGCTCCGAGACATCCTTGACCCTTGCACCAGGGAGGCAACGTACCATCCTGCAGTCTCGGTTGCGGCCGCAGAAATGCCTATCTATTCCCCTTACAATTGAATCCCCTATCACTATCGCTCTCCCACTCTTTTTCCTGCCCTCCTGTGCAACAGAGCCAGCCACGGTGCCATGAACTTGGCTGCTGCTGCCCTCCCCTGATGAGTCATCCCCTCAACAGTACTCAAAGCAGTGTATCTGTTTTGCAGGGGGATGACCACAGGGGACCCCTGCCATACCTTCCTTGCACTGCTCTTCCTGCTGGTCTTCCATTCCCTATCTGGCTGTGGACCATTCACCTGCGATAAGACCAACTCGCTACACGTGCTACTCACGTCATTCTCAGCATCGTGGATGCTCCAGAGTGAATCCACCCTAAGCTCCAACTCCGCAACGCGGTCCGTCAGGAGCTGGAGGCGGATACACTTCCCGCACATGTAGTCGTCAGGGACACTGGAGTCGTCCCTGAGTTCCCACATGGTACAGGAGGAGCATAACACGTGACCGAGCTGTCCTGCCATGACTTAACCCTTAGATAGGCAACAACAATGCTAAAGTTTACTCACTGTTATAGAAGAGAAAAAAGAAAAACTACTCACCAATCCAGCCAATCACTTAACCCCTTGGCTGTGACGTCACCTTTCTGTTTCTTTCTACTTATTTTTTGCCTTCTCCCTGTAGCTGCACAAGTACGCCTTTTATAGGCCTCTCCACGCACCTCTCGCCGACTCTGGGCCCCGGACTCCCTGCTGGGCCTTTTATAGGCCTCTCCACGCACCTCTCGCCGACTCTGGGCCCTGGACTTCCTGCTGTGCCGTTTATAGGCCTCTCCACGCACCTCTCGCCGACTCTGGGCCCCGGACTCCCTGCTGTGCCTTTTATAGGCCTCTCCACGCACCTCGCCGACTCTGGGCCCCGGACTCCCTGCTGTGCCTTTTATAGGCCTCACCAACGAACTCCCGATGCCTCTCCACACACCTCTCACCGACATGACTCAGAGTCCCCAACAAAGGATGAATGCAAGGCAATTCACATCTTGTTGGCGTTGTGGAGGCTTCCATTCAGCCTATTCATGCCGCTTCAAAGGGTATATTTGCAAGAGCTGTGGAACAATGGGGCACCTCCAACAAGCTTGCAAACGAGCTGCAAGCTCTGCAAAACCTACTAACCACCACGTGGCAGAGGAAGATCGGTCCATAGTGGATCAAAGCAATTTCGAGCCTCAGAGAGAGGAGGCAGATGCTGAAGTACACGGGGTGCACACATTTTCGACGAAATGGCCACCTATAATGCTAAACGTAAAATTGAATGGCTTACCCGTAGCCATGGAACTGGACACTGGCGCTAGCCAATCCATCATGAGTAAAAAGATGTTTGAGAGACTGTGTTGCAACAAGGCATTCAAACCAGCCCTGAGCCCCATCCACACGAAACTGAGAACGTACATCAAAGAGCTTATCACTGTCCTGGGCAGCGCCATGGTCAAGGTCACCTACGAGGGCACGGTGCACGAACTGCCACTCTGGATTGTCCCGGGCGATGGCCCCACACTGCCGAGAATGAGCTGGCTGGGCAAAATCCGCTGGAACTGGGATGACATCCGAGTGCTATCACATGCCGATGAGGCCTCGTGTACCCAGGTTCTTAACAAATTTCCTTCCCTTTTTGAGCCAGGCATTGGAAACTTTTCCGGGGCGAAGGTGCGGATCCACTTGGTCCCAGAGGCACGACCCATTCACCACAAGGCGCGAGCGGTACCTCACATGATGGTGGAGAAAGTGGAAATCGATCTGCACAGGCTGCAACGTGAGGGCATCATCTCCCCAGTGTAATTCAGCGAGTGGGCCAGCCCGATTATTCCAGTGCTCAAAAGTGATGGCACGGTCAGGATTTGTGGCGCTTATAAAGTAACTATTAATCGCTTCTCGCGACAGGACCACTACCCGCTACCTAAGGCAGATGACCTATTTGCAACACTGGCAGGAGGCAAGACGTTCACCAAGCTCGACCTGACTTCGGCCTACATGATGCAGGAGCTGGAGGAGTCTTCGAAGGGCCTCACCTGCATCAACACGCACAAGGGACTGTTCATCTACAACAGATGCCCGTTTGGAATTTGGTCGGCTGCAGCGATCTTCCAGAGAAATATGGAGAGCCTACTCAAGTCGGTACCACACACGGTGGTCTTTCAGGACGACATATTGGTCATGGGTCGGAACACTGTCGATCACCTACAAAACCTGGAAGAGGTCCTCCAGCGACTGGCTCACGTAGGGCTGCGGCTGAAGAGGTCGAAATGCATCTTCATGGCAACAGAAGTGGAGTTTTTGGGGAGAAAGATTGCGGTGGATGGCATTCGGCCCACAGAGCCAAGACAGAGGCTATCAGGAATGTGCCTAGGCCACAGAACATCACAGAGCTGCGGTCGTTCCTGGGACTCCTCAACTATTTTGGTACCTACCGGGGTTAAGCACCCTTTTATAGCCCCTACATGTGTTATTGTGCAAAGGTGAGAACTGGGTATGGGGAAAAAAACAAGTAATTGCTTTTGAGAAAGCCAGAAACATTTTATGTTCCAACAAGCTACTTGTATTGTATAACCCGTGTAAAAGACTTGTGCTAGCATGTGATGCGTCGTCGTACGGAGTCAGGTGTGTATTACAACAAGCTAACGTTGCGGGGAAGTTCAACCTGTCGCCTATGCTTCCAGGAGCTTGTCTAAGGCCGAGAGGGCCGACAGCATGATTGAGAAAGAGGCATTAGCGTGTGTGTTCGGGGTAAAGAAAATGAATCAGTACCGGTTTGGCCTCAAAATTTGAGCTGGAAACCGATCACAAGCCCCTCACATCCCTGTTCGCTGAAAACAAGGGGATAAATACTAATGCCTCAGCCCGCATACAAAGGTGGGCACTCGCGCTACAGTGTATAACTATACCATCCGCCACGGGCCAGGCACCGAGAACTGTGCAGATGCTCTCAGTCGGCGACCATTGCCTCCATGGGGGTGGAAATGGCGCAGCCTGCAAACTTGTTGATGGTGGCGCAGCCTGCAGACTTGTTGATGGTCATGGAAGCGTTTGAAAATGATAAATCACCTGTCACAACCCGCCAGATTAGGACTTGGACCAGCCAAGATCCTCTGCTGTACCTAGTAAAAAACTGTGTACTGCATGGGAGCTGGGCCAGCATCCCCGTTGAAATGCAAGAGTCAATCAAGCCGTTCCAGCGGCAAAAGGACGAGCTGTCCATTCAGGCAGACTGCCTGTTGTGGGGTAACCGTGTAGTGCTACCAAAAAAGGGCAGGGAGACGTTCATCTCGGAACTCCACAGCACACACCCTGGTATAGTGATGATGAAAGCGATTGCCCGATCCCACGTGTGGTGGCCCGGTATCGACTCTGACTTAGAGTCCTGTGTACGGCAATGCAGCGTGTGTGCTCAGTTGAGCAACGCGCCCAGAGAGGCACCACTAAGTTTGTGGTCCTGGCCCTCCAGAATATGGTCGAGGATCCATGTTGACTATGCGGGCCTGTTTCTCGATAAAATGTTCCTGGTGACGGTGGATGCTTTTTCAAAACGGCTTGAATGTGAAATAATGTCGGGAAGCACCGCCACCGCCACCATTGAAAGCCTGAGGGCCATGTTTGCCACCCACGGCCTGCCTGATATACTGGTCAGTGACAACGGGCCATGTTTCACCAGTGCCGAATTTAAAGAATTCATGACCCGCAATGGGATCAAACATGTCACCTCGACCCCGTTTAAACCAGCCTCCAATGGGCAGGCAGAGCGGGCAGTACAAACCATCAAACAGAGCCTTAAACGAGTCACAGAAGGCTCACTCCAAACCCGCCTGTCCCGAGTACTGCTCAGCTACTGCACGAGATCCCACTCGCTCACAGAGGTGCCCCCAGCTGAGCTACTCATGAAAAGGACACTTCAAACCAGACTCTCACTGGTTCACCCCAACCTGCATGATCAGGTAGAGAGCAGGCGGCAGCAACAAAATGTAAACGATGGTCGCGCCACTGTGTCACGGGAAATTGATCTGAATGACCCTGTGTATGTGCTAAACTATGAACATGGTCCCAAGTGGATCGTGGACACGGTGATAGCTAAAGAAGGGAAGGTTGTTTGTAGTCAAACTAGACAATGGACAAATTTGCAGAAAGCACCTGGACCAAACGAGGCTGCGGTTCACAGACTGCCCTGAACAACCCACAGCAGACGCCACCTTTTTCGAGCCCACAACACACACCCAAAGGATCAACGACACCACGCCAGACCAGGAAATCAAATCCATCACGCCCAACAGCCCAGCAAGGCCAGGCTCACCCAGCAGCCCTGCAGGGCAACAACACGCCAGCCCAGCGAGGGCACAGCCAACACACCAGAACAGACATTTGTACCGAGTCGGTCCACCAGGGAAAGAATGGCTCCCGACTGCCTCACCTTGTAAATAATTTTCACTTTGACTTTGCGGGGGAGTGATGTTGTGTATCTGTAAAGCATGCACTCCCATGTTCCGCCACCAGGGAGCTCAACCCCTGAAGTCCCAAGGAATCCCAGCATCCCTTGGGAGCACTGTATATAAACCGGCCCCTAAGGCATATTACTCACTCTGGAGTGTCTTATTAAAGACTGAGGTCACTGTTACTTTAACCTCTCTGTGTGTAGCCTCATCTGTGTTAGGAACACAATAATTATGAAATGTATTTTTCTTTCAGTCCTATATTTTGGACATTAGAGGGTAGATTTTCACTGGGAGCCAGCGAGTGGGGTGCTCTCGCCATCCAGCCATAAGTCCCTGCAGGAGGCCTGGTCTATTTGGGGGGCCGAGTTTCAGTCGCTCAGGCAGCGGACCATGGGTGCAAAACAAGCTCCAAGCGAACATGCTCTGGACCGCAGCAACATTGCCTCTGTTCCATTGCTCACTTGGGTTGGCAATTCTTCAGAGAAATTGTGAAGGGTGATCAGGCAGTCTTGCCCTTTTTGAGTCCATGTTTACTGATATTTACTAAGTTATTATTGTATAAATAATCCTTAACTTTACTCCTGATAATCAATTCCATTATTTGACATGGAAAGGAAGTAAGATTAATGGATCTGTAGTTGCCAGTTTTGTCATTTTTTTTGAATATTGGCGCCACGTTACCATGTTTCTAATCTACTGATGCCGCCTCCATGGCAAGTGACTCCTCATAATGTGTGTCAGTGCCTACACATCTCATTGGTCATCTCAGCCCTCTGGGATTAATGCCACTGTCACTGGATTAGCTTTTACCACACTTTTTGAAGGAAATGAGAGAAGTTGGGAGATGGAATATTTACAAAGAGAGTTCCAGAGGGCAAATGAATAATGACTGAAAGATAAGCCGTTGATAGTAGTCAAGAAAGAGCAGGGGACAGACTTAATCTGAGGTGCCTAAACCATATGGTTTGACGACATCATTAAGTACAAGGAACAAGGCCATGGAAGGATTAGTAAATAAGGACAAGGACCTTAAAATCAGTACCTTGGGAACCTTGATGGTAATGGACATGATATCAGGATTCTGCCACACGTTCTGGATTCGTTGAGGTTTTGTTAATCTCTGGAATCAGGGAAATTAAAGCCCACTCTATTCTAAAAGGATAGTGAAAGAAATGGTGGGTCTGATTAGGGGCCAAAATTGAGTTATTCTTGTGGAGACAGAGGGCATGGCTGAGGTACTAAATGAGTATTTTGCATCTGTCTTCACAAAAGAACAGGATTCTGCCAATGTCACAGCAAAGGGGGAGGGGCTGGAGGAATTGGATAGGATAAAAATAGATAAAGAGGAGGTACTTAAAAGGTTGGCAACGTTCAAAGTAGAAAAGTCACCCGGTCTGGATGGGATGCATCCTAGGTTTCTGAGCGAAGTAAGGGTGGAAATAGCAGAGGCTCTGGTCACAATCTTCCAATCATCGTTAAATATGGGAGTGGTGCCAGAGGACTAGAGGGTTGAAAATGTTACTCCCCTGTTCAAAAAAGGGAAGAGGGATAAACGCGGCAATTACAGGCCAGTCAGTTTAACGTCGGTGGTGGGGACATTTTTAGAGGCAATAATCCGGGACAGAATTAGACTAGACAAGCTGGGATTGTTCCCCTCAGAGCACAGAAGGTTAAGGGGTGATTTAATAGGGGTGTTCACAATCATAAAAGGTTTTGATAGAGTAAATAAGGAGAACCTGTTTCCCCTGGCAGGAGGGTCAGTAACCAGAGGACGCAGATTTACGGTAATTGGCAAAAGAACCAGAGAGGAGTGGAGGAGAATTTATTTTACCCACCAAGTTATTTGATGTGGGATGCACTGCCTGAAAGGGCGGTGGAAGCAGTCACAATAGTACCGTTCAAAAGGGAATTGGATAAATACTTGAGGGGGGAAAATTTGCAGGGCTACGGGGAAAGAGCGGGGAGTGGGTTTAATTGGATAGCATTTAAAGATTTCAAAGGCATGATGGACCGAATGGCCTCCTTCAGTGCTTTAAGATTCCATGGGGGCTATAGTCAATAAGGTCTGAAAATGGGCTTGCGGTGATCATGATGAGTTGAAAGTAATGCAGGCAACACGCAAAATTGGTGCTGCCTGTCAATGAACATGATTGAAGCACTGAGCCCAGCGCGGAATGTGCTGCTGGTTGGCTCAACGCTAAGCGGGGAGCCCAATTTCATGGTAAGTGTGCAACAGGGCAGAGAAAGGACACCTTGGTTCTCTGACGCAGCTCTGAGTCCTTAGTGCATGGAGGCGATAGAAGGAGACGGTATGAAGACAGTGGGAGCAGATTGCTGAAGCCGTTCGTGCCATCAGTCTTTCCCCCAGGACCTGGACCCAGTGCCACAAAAAGTTTAATGACCTCACACAAGTGAATGCATCTTGAAATGCCATATCTCACAACTGCACCAATAACCTCACACACCGCTCAATGCACCACACCCCCATCATTCACCGACCAACAATCTCTTATCAATCATGACTCATACCTCACAGCTTCACCTCACACACTTACTAATATTGCAAGCCTCACACCCACGCCGTGTACACAATGCCAGCACCACACTCACTGACGCATTTCCTTTCTTCCTGCAGGCCAAGGTACGCATAACCAGCACCAGCAGGAGCACACAGGAGGGGGAAAGCACGGCTACAGAACCTGACCCAGCTGGAGGAGACAGTGCTGGAGATCATTGGAGGGGCGTCACTGAGGCCGTGGCAATCGGCGAGGCTCAAAGCTCTGATGATGAAGGTATGCTCATGTTTAATCCTTCTCACATCCCACTTGCCCCTCATCTCACAATCTCTTCTCACTTACAAGCTGTAAACATGCACATCTTGCTTTCCCCCCACCTCCTCACAATCCTACCCTTATGTCTTTCTCCTTTCAGATACCCAGAAACTCCAAGCAGCCCAGCCTAGGCATCTGGAATAAGAGAAGAGTGATGGAGAAGAGACACCGTCACTTGATCTGGCTCTCCCAGGCACCAGCTCAGAAAATGGCACTGCACAAACTTTAGAGGCGGGATCTGCATGTGGTGAGTCACCGGGCATGAGTGGGCAGGAGGGAAAGGTAGCACAGGGGCCAGCTGCTTGAAGGGCGAAGTCACACACAAGTTCTGCTGCAGAGGACTCAGTTGAGGACCTCAATGGGGTGACCTTCAGAAGAAGGGTGATGGGCATACACACAGAAACACTTAGTGCCAGAGAGCCTCTTGTCACTGTCAAGGAGCATGAAGGAGTCCAGCTCCAACATTGCCCGGAGTTTGGAGCACATGATTTCCAGGATGGAAGTGATGGGCAACTGCATTAGAGACCTTGTGGACCCAAGCATGATGCTGGCTGTGACGGGTGATGTCGCAGCTTCCATTGCAGCACACATGGACCTCACGTCTGAGTGCTGTAGAGGAAGCTCAAACTTCTATCATGCAGTCTTGGCTTGCTGCCACGCAAGCTCAGACTGCTGCCATCGTGGCTGCGTTTACAAGTGTGGATAGGGGCATGCAGGGTCTCCCAGCAGGTCAGTAACCTGTCCTCCAACAGATGACTAGGTTTGCTGAGGCCCCGACCCGGGGCAGTGGCAGTGGTTCTGTGGAGCTGGACCCTGCGGTCCTCTCTCAGGAAAGCTGCATTTGTACTTGCACCACTGCCAGTCCGCCAGTGCCCTTGCTGTCGCCTGTCAGCCAGCTCAGACGGCTGCCACGCATGTCAAGGAAAACAACCCGATTGATCACTTGTTATTTTCAGACACTGTTGATTGTTGTATGTGCTGTTTCTTAATCATTATATTGAATATTTTAACTATTATATATTATGGAAATAATGACTGGTCGTGTATCTCATTCATTTCCTTTCTAAATGTTGTAATGATTTATATATTTTTAGAAAAAGTGGCAATGCCGCACAGGAGTCATTGTGAGAAAAAGTCAAAGCTCAAAAAGGTAGGTAATTGTACAACTAGGTTTTTAAAAGGAGGAAAACAAATATGATTTTGATTGTTTCTTATGTCTTATGACAGTGTCAGCTGTGGCTCAGTGGGCAGCACACTTGCATCTGCGTCAGAAGGTTGTGGGTTCAAGTCCCACTCCAGGGACTTTAGCACATAAATCAGTCTAGGCCGACACCCCAGTGCAGTGCTGAGGAAGTGCCAGCTTTCGCTTGAGATGTTAAACCGAGGCCTGTTCTGTCCCCTCAGGTGGACGTAAAACATTCCAGGCACTATTTCGAAGAAGAGCAGGAAAATTATTTTACCCGGTGTCCTGGCCAATATTTATCCCTCAATCAACAAAAACCGATTATCTGCTCATTATCACGTTGCTGTTTGTGGGAGTTTGCTGTGCGCAAATTGGCTGCCAGTACTTCATTGGCTGTAAAGCGCTTTGAGACGTTCAGTGGCCGTGAAAGGCGCTATGTAAATGTAAGTCTTTCTTTCTATATTTTAACAAAGTGCAGTAACATAGAAACATAGGGCCCAAGTTTCGAGCCGTGCCTAGAACGGCGCAGTCCCGACCTGGACGCCCGTTTTTCGCGCCACAAAGTGCGCCAAAAAAAAACCTCGGTATTCTCCACCTCCCTGTAGGTCCTCTGGCCCGCAGCGCAGCAGGAGCTGTAGGGGGCGGAGCCAGGTCCCTGCGCTGAAAACAGTGCCGGGAGCTCTGCACAGGTGCGCTACAGTGGGCACGCAAGTGCAGTAGCTCCAGGCGCCCGAAACTGTGTGGGAGGGGCCGAACCACGCAGCCCCTAGTTCTGGCCGAATGGCCTCACTGGGACTGTGTGGATAAGGCTCCTCCCACGGCCAGCTCCTGCTTCCTCCCGACCCGACTCGACTCCCGCTTCCCGCCCCCGGACCGGACCGGACACCCGCTCTCCCCCCCTCCCCACCCCCCGCCGCCCCTGGACCGGACTCGACACCCGCGCCCCCCCCCCCCCCCCCCCCCCACCTCCGGACTGGATCCGACCTGACCTCCCTCCCCCCCGACCTGACATCCCTCTCCCGCCCTCCCTCCCTCCCCCCGACCCGAACCAACCTCCCTCCCACCACCCCCCCCGACCCGACCCAACACCACCTACCTGTAAATCTGGTGCTGGGGATGAGCCCTGCCCTAAGTCTCGGGCCCGGGCCATTCAGCCTCCCTCCCACTTCTCCTTCCCCCCCCACCCCCCCCCCAATCTCCTTCCCCCCCCCCAATCTCCTTAACCCCCCCCAATCTCCTTCCCCCCCAATCTCCTTTGCCCCCATCTCCTTTCCCCCCAATCTTCTTCCCCCCCAATCTCCTTCCCCCCCAATCTCCTTTCCCCCATCTCCTTTCCCCCCCTTCTCCCCCCTCCTCTCTCCCCCATCCCTCCCCCTTCTCCCCATCCCTCTCCCTTCTCCCCCTTCCCTCCCACTTCTCCCCCTTCCCTCCCTCTGCTCCCCCCCTCTCTCCCTCTACCCCGCTCCTCCCCCTCCCCTCGCTGTCAGAAACACAGACACTGACAGACAGAGAATGAGAGACACACAGACAGACAGAGAGATAGAGACACTGACAGAGACACACTGAGGGGGGCATCCCAGCACGCTGTTGGAGGGCTCCCGGTGCTGCAGTCGGTAAGTAGAAAATGTTTTATTTATTGATTTAAAAAAAAAATTATTTCTTATTAATTTTTTTTGATTGATTTATTGGTTGATTTATTGATGTATTTATCATTTATTATTGATGATGGCTCTTTATTTGTAAAACTGAAGTGTTTAATGTTTGTAAACTTCCCTTTAAACACCCCCCCCCCCCACCATTCCCTACGCCTGATTTGTAACCTACGCCTGATTTTCTCAAGTGTAGACAAGGTTTTTTCGAGCGTACAAAAATCTTCACTTACTCCATTCTAAGTTGGTTTGGAGTAAGTTTTCACTCACGAAACTTTGAAATCAGGCGTAAGTGGCCGGACACGCCCCCTTTTGAAAAAAAAATTCTGTTCCAACTGACTAGAACTGGAGCAAACTAAATGACGAGAATTCCGATTTCTAAGATACTCCGTTCTACACCAGTTGCTCCTAAAAATCAGGAGCAAATCATGTGGAAACTTGGGCCATAGAAACATAGAAAATAGGTGCAGGAGTAGGCCATTCGGCCCTTCTAGCCTGCACCACCATTCAATGAGTTCATAGCTGAACATGCAACTTCAGTACCCCCTTCCTGATTTCTCGCCATACCCCTTGATCCCCCTAGTAGTAAGGACTTCATCTAACTCCTTTTTGAATATATTTAGTGAATTGGTCTCAACAACTTTCTGTGGTAGAGAATTCCACGGGTTCACCACTCTCTGGGTGAAGAAGTTTCTCCTCATCTCGCCCTAAATGGCTTACCCCTTATCCTTAGACTGTGACCCTTGGTTCTGGACTTCCCGAACATTGGGAACATTCTTCCTGCATCTAACCTGTCTGAACCCATCAGAATTTTAAACGTTTCTATGAGGTCCCCTCTCATTCTTCTGAACTCCAGTGAATACAAGCCCAGTTGATCCAGTCTTTCTTGATATATCAGTCCCGCCATCCTGGGAATCAGTCTGGTGAACCTTCGCTGCACTCCCTCAATAGCAAGAATGTCCTTCCTCAAATTAGGAGACAAAAACTGTACACAATACTCCAAGGCCCTGTACAACTGTAGCAACACATCCCTGCCCCTGTACTCAAATCCCCTCGCTATGAAGGCCAACATGCCATTTGCTTTCTTAACCGCCTGCTGTATCTGCATGCCAACCTTCAATGACTGATGTACCATGACACCCAGGTCTCGTTGCACCTCCCCTTTTCCTAATCTGTCACCATTCAGATAATAGTCTGTCTCTGTTTTTACCACCAAAGTGGATAACCTCACATTTATCCACATTATACTTCATCTGGCATGCATTTGCCCACTCACCTAACCCATCCAAGTCACTCTGCAGCCTCATAGCATCCACCTCGCAGCTCACACTGCCACCCAACTTAGTGTCATCTGCTAAAGAACACTAGCTCCTTCAAGCTGGAATTGAACCAGCGACCTAAGGATGACTTTTGCTGAGTATTCCACTACCGTCCCCCGCTCTACCAACTGAGCTATCGAAGGGAAGCGTAATATACAGTGCAGTAGTAATATACAGTGCTGTTGTTATACTGAAGTAATTGTTGATATCTGCGACCGCATGAAGAATGCTGCTGACATCGGATTGATATCAGAATGGATATATCGGCTGTGATATTTTATCAATTTATCTCTTGTATGGAAGCAAAGTATTAATATGTTTCCTTTATAAGCAGAAAACGTATGTTGAATACAGTGTTTGAAACACTGAAAACTAGGTTTCACTTCACATCATGAATTATTACTGACTCCCACAGCTATCTGGACTACAATTCCTGCCACCCTGCTTCCTGTAAGGACTCCATTCTCCCAGTTTCTCCGTCTCTGCCCCATCTGTTCAGACGATGCCACCTTCCTTACCAGTGCTTCCGATATGTCTTTTTTCCTCAACCGAGCATTGCCCTCTGCTGTGGTTGATATGGCCCTCGACCATGACCGTCCCATTTCCCGCACTTCTGCTCTCACCCCTTCCCTTCCCTGCCAGAACCATGACAGGATTCCCCTTGTCCCCACCATTCACCCCACCAACCTCCACATTCAATGGATCATCCTCCACATTTATGCCACCTCCAGCGTGATCCCACCACCAATCACATCTTCCCCTCCCCTCACAGCATTCTGAATGGACCGCTCCCTCCATGACACCCTGGTCCACTTCTCAATCACGCCCAACAGCCCCTCCCCTCCCCACAGCACCTTCCCGTGCAAGCACAGGAGATGCAACACCTGCCCTTTTACCTCCTCCCTTCCCACCATCCAGGGCCCCAAATACTCCTTCCAATTTAGTATACTGTATTTATTGCTCACGATGCGGTCTCTACATTGGGGAGACCAAACGCAGATTGGGTGACCGCTTTGCAGAACACCTCCGTTCGGTGCGTAAGGGTGACCACGAGCTTCCAGTCGCCTGTCACTTTAGTTCTCCGCTCTGATCTCTCCGTCCTTGGTCTCTTGCACTGTTCCAGCGAAGCTTAATGTAAGCTCGAGGAACAGCACCTCATTTTTCCATTAACCACTTTACAGCCGTATAGAATCATAGAATGGTTACAGGATGGAAGAAGGTTATCCTTCTTCCTGTGCCTGTGCCAACTCTCAGCTAGTCCCACTCCCCCGCCCTTTCCCATAACCTTGCAATTTTCTTTCCTACTGATAATTATCCAACTTCCGTCTTCAAGTGGAAGACACAAAAACCATGCCAAAATTTGCAGGCCACAGGAATGTGGGAAGGGAGGACCTTGAGACAATCACTATCACTAGGGTTTAGTGCTGGACAGGCTAATGGGACTGAAGGTAGACAAGTCCCCTGGTCCTGATGAAATGCATCCCAGGGTATTAAAAGAGATGGCGGAAGTTATAGCAGATGCATTCGTTATAATCTACCAAAATTCTCTGGACTCTAGGGAGGTACCAGCGGATTGGAAAACAGCTAATGTAACGCCTCTGTTTAAAAAAGGGGGCAGGCAAAAGGCAGGTAACTATAGGCCGGTTAGTTTAACATCTGTAGTGGGGAAAATGCTTGAAACTATCATTAAGGAAGAAATAGCGGAACATCTAGATAGGACTAGTGCAATCAAGCAGACGCAGCATGGATTCATGAAAGGGAAATCATGTTTAACTAACTTACTGGAATTCTTTGAGGATATAACGAACATGGTGGATAGAGGTGTACTGATGGATGTGGTGTATTTAGATTTCCAAAAGGCATTCGATAAGGTGCCACACAAAAGGTTACTGCAGAAGATAAAGGTACGCGGAGTCAGAGGAAATGTATTAGCATGGATAGAGAATTGGCTGGCGAACAGAAAGCAGAGAGTCGGGATAAATGGGTCCTTTTCCAGTTGGAAATCAGTGGTTAGTGGTGTGCCACAGGGATCAGTGCTGGGACCACAACTGTTCACAATATACATAGATGACCTAGAAGAGGGGACAGAGTGTAGTGCAACAAAATTTGCAGATGACACTAAGATTAGTGGGAAAGCGGGTTGTGTAGAGGACTCAGAGAGGCTGCAAGGAGATTTGGATAGGTTAAGCGAATGGGCTAAGGTTTGGCAGATGGAATACAATGTCGGAAAGTGTGAGGTCATCCACCTTGGGAAAAAAAACAGTAAAAGGGAATATTATTTGAATGGGGAGAAATTACAACATGCTGTGGTGCAGAGGGACCTGGGGGTCTTTGTGCATGAATCCCAAAAGGTTAGTTTGCAGGTGCAGCAGGTAATCAGGAAGGTAAATGAAATGTTGGCCTTCATTGCGAGAGGGATGGAGTACAAAAGCAGGGAGGTCTTGCTGCAACTGTATAGGGTATTGGTAAGGCCGCACCTGGAGTACTGCGTGCAGTTTTGGTCACCTTACTTAAGGAAGGATATACTCGCTTTGGAAGGGGTACAGAGACGATTCACTAGGCTGATTGCAGAAATGAGGGGGTTACCTTATGATGATAGATTGAGTAGACTGGGTCTTTACTCGTTGGAGTTCAGAAGGATGAGGGTTGATCTTCTAGAAACATTTAAAATCATGAAAGGGATAGACAAGATAGAGGCAGAGAGGTTGTTTCCATTGGTAGGGGAGACTAGAACTAGGGGGCACAGCCTCAAAATACGGAGGAGCCAATTTAAAACCGAGTTGAGAAAGAATTTCTTCTCCCAGAGGGTTGTGAATCTGTGGAATTCTCTGCCCAAGGAAGCAGTTGAGGCTTGCTCATTGAATGTTTTCAAGTCAAAGATAGATAGATTTTTAACCAATAAGGGAATTAAGGGTTACGGGGAGAGGGCGGGTAAGTGGAGCTGAGTCCACGACCAGATCAGCCATGATCTTATTGAATGGCGGAGCAGGCTCAAGGGGCTAGATGACCTACTCCTGTTCCTAATTCTTATGTTCTTACGTTCTTATGAGTTTGCCTCCACCACTCTGTCAGGCAGTGCATTCCAGATCCTAACCACTCGCTGCTTTAAAAAGTTTTTTTTATATCGCCGTTGAATCTTTTGCCAATCACCTGAAATCTGAGTCCTCTGGTTTGACTCCTGCCAATGGCAACAGTTTCTCTTCATCTACCCTGTCCAGAACCCTCATGATTTGAACATCTATATCAAATCTCCTCTCAATCTCCTCTACTCCAAGGAGAACAAGCCAAGCTTCTCTGATCTATCAACGTAACTTAAGCCCCTCATTTCTGGAATCATTCTCGACTCTGGACTCATTCTTTACTCAACATTGAGTTCAGCACTTTCAGTCCATAACTTCTGCCCTTATTTTTCAGGCGACAGCTGTTTATGATTCTGTTTATAATCACTCCTGCCTTCCACCCTATCACAGACCGTCCCATTTGTTCATCCCACCCTTTCCTTGCCTCTGCACTTGCTTAGCATCTGTTGCATCTCTAAATTTTCCATTTCAGAACCGAAACATCAACTGTTCTCTCTCCACGGATGGTATCTGGCCTGCTCAGTGTTCCAGCATTTTCTGTTTTTATTTCGGATTCCAGCATCTGCAGTATTTTGCCTTTGTAATGTATTATTTCACACTTGTTCATTGTGGATTATTACACTTGTTCACTGTGGATTATTGCACTTGTTCACTGTGGATTATTACACACTTGTTCATTGTGGTGTATTACACTTGTTCATTGTGGATTATTACACTTGTTCATTGAGGATTATTACACACTTGTTCATTGTGGATTATTGCACTTGTTCATTGTGGATTATTACACTTGTTCATTGGATTATTACAATTGTTCATGTGGATTATTACACACTTGTTCATTGTGGTGTATTACACTTGTTCATTGTGGCTTATTACAATTGTTCATGTGGATTATTACACACTTGTTCATTGTGGTGTATTACACTTGTTCATTGTGGAATATTACAATTGTTCATGTGGATTATTACACTTGTTCATTGTGGATTATTACAATTGTTCATGTGGATTATTACACACTTGTTCATTGTGGATTATCACACTTGTTCATTGTGGATTATTACACTTGTTCATTGTGGATTATTGCATTTGTTCAGTGTGGATTACTGCACTTGTTCATTGTGGATTATTACACTTGTTCATTGTGGATTATTGCACTTATTCATTGTGGATTATTACACTTGTTCATTGTGGATTATTACACTTGTTCATTGTGAATTATTGCACTTGTTCATTGTGGATTACTGCACTTGTTCATTGTGGATTATTGCACTTATTCATTGTGGATTGTTGCACACTTATTCATTGTGGATTATTACACTTGTTCATTGTGGATTATTGCACTTATTCATTGTGGATTATTACACACTTGTTCATTGTGGATCATTGCACTTGTTTATTGTGGATTATTGCACACTTATTCATTGTGGATTATTGCATTTGTTTATTGTGGATTATTACACTTGTTCATTGTGGATTATTGCACACTTATTCATTGTGGATTATTACACTTGTTCATTGTGGATTATTACACACTTGTTCATTGTGGTGCATTGCACTTGTTCATTGTGGATTATTACACTTGTTCATTGTGGATTACTGCACTTGTTCATTGTGGATTATTACACTTATTCATTGTGGATTATTACACACTTGTTCATTGTGGATTATTACACACTTGTTCATTGTTGATTATTACACACTTGTTCATTGTGGATTATTGCACACTTGTTCATTGTGGATTATTACACACTTGTTCATAGTGGATTATTACAATTGTTCATATGGATTATTACACACTTGTTCATTGTGGATTATTACACTTGTTCATTGAGGATTATTACACACTTGTTCATTGTGGATTATTACACTTGTTCATTGTTGATTATTACACTTGTTCATTGTGGATTATTACACTTGTTCATTGTGGATTATTGCACTCCTTCATTGTGGATTATTACACACTTGTTCATTGTGGATTATTACACTTGTTCATTGAGGATTATTACACACTTGTTCATTGTTGATTATTACACTTGTTCATTGTGGATTATTACAATTGTTCATATGGAT
Source organism: Pristiophorus japonicus (assembly GCF_044704955.1). Taxonomy (NCBI): domain Eukaryota; kingdom Metazoa; phylum Chordata; class Chondrichthyes; family Pristiophoridae; genus Pristiophorus; species Pristiophorus japonicus. The sequence goes on from NC_091988.1 coordinate 126,347,814, forward strand.
TATTACACACTTGTTCATTGTGGATTATTACACTTGTTCATTGAGGATTATTACACACTTGTTCATTGTGGATTATTACACTTGTTCATTGTTGATTATTACACTTGTTCATTGTGGATTATTACACTTGTTCATTGTGGATTATTGCACTCCTTCATTGTGGATTATTACACACTTGTTCATTGTGGATTATTACACTTGTTCATTGAGGATTATTACACACTTGTTCATTGTTGATTATTACACTTGTTCATTGTGGATTATTACACACTTGTTCATTGTGGATTATTACACTTGTTCATGTGGATTATTACATACTTGTTCATTGTGGATTTTTACACATGTTCATTGTGGATTATTGCACTTGTTCATTGTGGATTATTACAATTGTTCATATGGATTATTACACACTTGTTCATTGTGGATTATTACACTTGTTCATTGTGGATTATTGCACACTTGTTCATTGTGGATTATTACACACTTGTTCATTGTGGATTATTACAATTGTTCATGTGGATTATTATTACACACTTGTTCAATGTTGATTATTACACTTGTTCATTGTGGATTATTACACTTGTTCATTGTGGATTATTGCACACTTGTTCATTGTGGATTATTACAATTGTTCATGTGGATTATTACATACTTGCTCATTGTGGATTATTACACAAGTTCATTGTGGATTATTGCACTTGTTCATTGTGGATTATTATTACACACTTGTTCAATGTTGATTATTACACTTGTTCATTGTGGATTATTACACACTTGTTCATTGTGGATTATTGCACTTGTTTATTGTGGATTATTGCACACTTATTCATTGTGCATTATTGCACTTGTTTGTTGTGGATTATTACACTTGTTCATTGTGGATTATTTCACTTGTTCATTGTGGATTATTATTACACACTTGTTCAATGTTGATTATTACACTTGTTCATTGTGGATTATTACACTTGCTCATTGTGGATTATTACACACTTGTTCATTGTGGATTATTACACTTGTTCTTGTGGATTATTACATACTTGTTCATTGTGGATTTTTACACATGTTCATTGTGTATTATTGCACTTGTTCATTGTGGATTATTACACTTGTTCATTGTGGATTATTACACTTGTTCTTTGTGGATTATTACACTTATTCATTGTGGATTATTACACACTTGTTCATTGTGGATTATTACACACTTGTTCATTGTTGATTATTACACACTTGTTCATTGTGGATTATTGCACACTTGTTCATTGTGGATTATTACACACTTGTTCATAGTGGATTATTACAATGGTTCATATGGATTATTACACACTTGTTCATTTTGTATTATTACACTTGTTCATTGAGGATTATTACACACTTGTTCATTGTGGATTATTACACTTGTTCATTGTTGATTATTACACTTGTTCATTGTGGATTATTACACTTGTTCATTGTGGATTATTGCACTCCTTCATTGTGGATTATTACACACTTGTTCATTGTGGATTATTACACTTGTTCATTGAGGATTATTACACACTTGTTCATTGTGGATTATTACACTTGTTCATTGTTGATTATTACACTTGTTTATTGTGGATTATTGCACACTTATTCATTGTGCATTATTGCACTTGTTTATTGTGGATTATTACACTTGTTCATTGTGGATTTTTTACATACTTGTTCAATGTTGATTATTGCACTCCTTCATTGTGGATTATTACACACTTGTTCATTGTGGATTATTGCACTCCTTCATTGTGGATTATTACACACTTGTTCATTGTGGATTATTACACTTGTTCATGTGGATTATTACATACTTGTTCATTGTGGATTTTTACACATGTTCATTGTGGATTATTGCACTTGTTCATTGTGGATTATTATTACACACTTGTTCAATGTTGATTATTACACTTGTTTATTGTGGATTATTACACACTTGTTCATTGTGGATTATTACACTTGTTCATTGTGGATTATTGCACACTTGTTCATTGTGGATTATTACACACTTGTTCATTGTGGATTATTACAATTGTTCATGTGGATTATTATTACACACTTGTTCAATGTTGATTATTACACTTGTTCATTGTGGATTATTACACTTGTTCATTGTGGATTATTACACACT